>NC_060881.1:30069520-30389438 GCF_021901495.1 Neodiprion virginianus | reverse complement strand
GTCTCATTATTATATACGTGTAATACTTTTCGCGCGTAGGTAAATCCTCAATGAAGATTAGGGGCATGCTTTTGTTAAGTCCTTACCATTTGACAGTCGGTTTCGGATCGCCGACTAATCGACATTCGAAAGTAATAGTGTTGCCATCGTCCGACTGTCTGATCACAGGCCTCTCGGTGAAGGTTGGCTTGATTCCGTCGTCTGGGACGGGCGCCTCGTCGCCTACATTCACATAAACGCAATAACGTGCCTCAGTTCAGCCCTCTTCCATTCGCGAATTCATTTTTTTTTTATACCAGCCGGGATTATTTATTATTGAATTTTTTTTAAATAAGTGTGATTTTTTTTTTTCTTTTTCTTTTTTTACCCACGTTTTTCTTTCTCGCCGAATCAATTACGAACGCGTTACAAGTAATACAATATACGCAACGTCGTAATTGCACAACTCGTTATGTTTTGTAACTATTTTTTTTTTTTTTTGTTTTTTATAGTTTTTACTTTCGATTTTTCCTCCTTTCAACTATATCTTAAATTAATCGCAGTTCCTGTATATCCATATCAATGAATTATACAGTCATTTACATCGCAACATATCATGGAACACAATTCCATTATTTGAATAATACATGTATGTATATTTTTTCCACCCTCGACTCACCGCGTTTTGTAATTATCAATAGTCGTTGTATTAATTACAATATTATCACATACACATACGTGCGTGAACGTGTTTTCGGTGTTTTTTGTTCCGTTGTTTGTTTGTTCGTTTGTTTGTTTACTTTCTTAAAGTTTTTGTGATCTGCCATCCTTTCTTCTTTTTTTTTTTTTTCGTTCTCGATTTTTCTTTTTTTCTCTTTCTCAGTATCTTGTCTAATACTTTTACAGGTGAATTAAGCGACATTTTTATAAAACAACTACGTCACAATTATTGCCAAACACTAAATGAGTTAGGAATATTACGCTACATGTGTATATAATAATAAAATAATAATTAAAACCCTGGCTCTAGATCTGGTTAGTGATCCATGAAATGTTGTGTGTTCGTGTGCATGTGTATATACATGTATATATATATATGTATAATATTATATGACAAGTAATGTGAAGGAGACATTGCGTTAATTGTTAGATTGAAAAAATAACTATCAATGTATGTACACGCAATTGTCTATAATAAAATTACAATTTCGTTTCGTTTTTTTTTGTTTTTTTTTCTTTTGCACGAAAAGAATATGTGCATATATGCACAAAATATTATTCAACAGTCACTTTGCTGTGTATATCGAATCGATACCTATAACTCGTTGATACACAGTATTGTTAATCACTTGTTAATAATATCGCCAATTCTTTAGTCACATATACGGATATGATTTTGATCAAACGCTTCGTTTTTTCGTGTAGGTGCATACATGTAGATAATGTTGTTTAAAATTTTTAGAAAAATTATTTTTGTTATTATAATGATTATTATCATCATTGTCGTTGTAATTACTATTATTATTACGTATTATTATTATTATTATTATTATTATTATTATTATTATTACACAGCAGCGACAGCGTAAGCGAAAACAAACTATGTTACGATAATACGTTAATTCAAATTCATTAGATTCATAAAAATCCGTTTATCCGTTATACAGGGTGTTCTCCCCTTTTTACTGTTTGAATAAATTCGTAAACGTGATTATAATTTTAGCGCTCGAGATGTGATCCGAATCTTTGTTTCTATCTTTTCATTATTGAAGAAAACAAAAACTCACCTAAAGCGTAATTTTCACGAATTTATAATCAAAGAAAGATTAAAAATTTTACGCATGTTTAATCAAGTAATTGGCAAAATCAAAATACGCTACTTATACTCTTCGTTAAACAGTGCATTTTTGTGTCTACATTTCGCTATTTTTTTTTTTTTTTTGTTCCCATCACAATGTAGTCTAATAAATTTTTCTATTCGTATAAGTTATTTTTTTAATCCACGGGTTGATAAGACAACTTCTTATTTTCTCTTTTATAATGATAAATAATTTTTTTTATATATTAGATAATGAGTTATGATCATCCTATTTTATTATCCTACCTTGAATTAATTATTAAGACGTATTAAATAAATCATCGAGTTTACAGTGGAGAATGTATTTATTTGTATTCAACGAACAACTCAAAACTTTTTTGCACGTCTGAAGTCTAATAGTAAATTAAGTTAAATGCAAACTGTAAATTTCCACTGTACACCGATGTGCGAATGATATTAAAAAAAAATCTTTCTCTTTTTTTCAAGTGAAAAGTAAAGAAAAGAACCTAAAATACTACGGGTCGGGAAAAAAAGATCTGTTCAATACTTACTGTCGAAATTGAGTGAAATCGTGGCGTTGGACTCGCCGAGCTCGTTCTTTGCATTGACTTTGTATTTTCCAGCATCCTCAACAGTCACGTTCTTGATTTCTAACGTTGCAAAGTACGAGTGGCCGTCCTTGTCCACCGTTAACTGAAAATCGAAACGAAACGGTAAGTAAGGATAGAGAATAATCGCTTCAAAACCACGTAAGTAAAAGTTATAAAAAAAAAAAAACATGATAATTCTTACTTTGTGGCGCGGGGATTCCTGGACCAAATTTCCGTTGTGAGACCAGGTTACTTTGGGGGTCGGATCCGCGGTTATACGACATTCGAATAGTAATCGTTTTCCATCCTCTTCTTGTCTGATCGCCGGCTTTTTCGCGAAGGTTGGAGCAATGCCGTCGATTTGTCTGTACACGACAATAACGTATTCATAGTTTTCATCATCTGTCATGTATATAATTTGACTCACAAACAGACAATAACACACGACAAAAGTTAGCGTTTTTATACCTGTATCATTAACCCTCGGCGAGCCAACATGGACGATATCGTCCACCCTTACTTTATCATTCATCGGTGTCCGAGGAACTTTTCATTGTTTAACAACTTCTACTAATCAACTAGTTAAAAATTTTGTAATGAAGACCATTAGAATATCAAGTAGTCACCCGAAACTGATTACCCGAATCTTTTGGAAATTTTTGAAAATCCTCAAGTGGGAGAAAACGAGTCCAGAACGAAATCGTTCATATTGGCCGGCAACGTCATTAAAAAATCACATGGTCGGCGAGGGCTAAAAACGCTACGAAAGCAAAGACACAATTTCAAATGTAAGATTAACTGTACCAAGGATGTACAATAATGTACATACAAATAAATTCTTAATTCCGCGTCTATGGATCATATTACGTTGTGAAATAGCAGACAGATTTAACGGCGTTGGCTATCTGAGCCGCCATCTTGAATTTCGACTCTGAAATACGAGGACTTCTGCGAATGTTCAAAACGATCTCACAGCCCCGATATTCGCTCTAGTCACATCAACTTGAACGCAAAAGCTTCATTACTTCTCGGAGAACGCAAACCGACTTCACTTGAAGTAAATCGATACTCAAAAGCTAACAAAACATTCGCTTGTACACAAAAAGTCATCCGCTTTTTGGCTACTAATTTTTGCCCAATACGAATTATTGTAGAATTTTGGAACTGTAGCTCGGATAGCCATCGACGCCGTTACCCAAAAAGCGATTATTCAACAACACGTCGTTCGATTTCAACGAGAATTTACGATCGCAGAAGCAAATACAGTATCGTCGATTATGGTCGGAAAAATAATTTTCATATGTTCTGTGATCAGATCATCGAGCGATCAATTCTTGGTACAATCCCAACTTCGATTTCGACGTAGCCGATCAGCTGAAATCATCGTTACGATTCTATACTTATTATTTACCATTCGACAGATATAATTTCGGTAATAGACTACATCGTGTGATACATTCGGGAAAAAAAAAAATTGTAACGCGATCGTGTCGAATGTGACCGTTTGTTGAACGATCTCGCCTATATGCCCTCTCTCATGTATGGCATCGTACCAAAATATTTGATATTGTTAGACCCGCTCTGCGAAATTAGTACATCGTGATGATGAGCATAACGGTTAAAAATAAAATTCGAATGCTGCAACAATTACAATGTACGCTAATAATAAATGTATTCCGAAAATTTCTCCGAAATAACATTCGAAATGACGAAAAATTGAATTGAATCTTTTTTTTTCCACGTTGAATAACAGCCGATTTTATGGTGCACACCGAAAATCAACAAATTTTCGAACAAATCGTTGCGTGCAGATACGACTCTCTGCAATTCAGTTCCCTGTGTGTACAAATCTATTTAATATGCACGCAATTGAGTAGAATAAAACACACGGCGAAAACGAGAGCTAGGAATCCAACCGGCATGAATGTAAAATAATCGACACTAATGATTAAAGAGATCTGGGTTGTTCTTTTGAACCTAGATAGCCCGGCGTCCAAAGCCAAACAGTACAACGGCCATCAAACGGAGATGCGGAGCAACGTTCGAGATTCCGATATACTATGTTTAGAGAAGTAGGTTAGGGCAGCTGTTGGGCTGATGTCGGCTTTCTTTTTCGTCGGGCGTACCTGACCAGCGCGTAGCAACGCGTTAAATTATGCCATCTACTTCAGTTTTAAGCATGATTTAGCATACTGAAAGAAAAGAATTCGCTTTGCCCCACATTTTTTCTCTGCTCTCTTAGAAGTTAGGTCGTCTACCTTATAAGTTAGACCGTCCAACGCGTCATACCCGTTTTCGTTAGCCGGGGAATCCCCGGTCCAACGTTCAACCGCGATACCGTGAAGAGCGTCTGCGATCACATTGCAAGTGACGAAACGAATTTGGATGAACCTGTTTCGCCGAATCGCGGCTTGCTGCCAGTTCTTAGATGAAACTTTACAATATTTCGACAATTTTTCAGAAAACATTGACGCCAAGTACAAACTTTTGAAACGCTGTTACTACGCCTGCTTATTATTGATAACGTAAAACACTCACGAGCAGAACGATGAAAACAGGTGTTATTTGAGGTTGGTAATTTATTAGTGTTAATAAACAACAATTTTGAACGTCAAACGCGTTACGTAGTTAGTCCGTAACTTTTGATTGTATTATTCAGACGATGCACGGTGCTTGATTAGCGAAAGCTTCAAAGGCAAACTTATTATCATGGAGGTACTTGGATGTGGAAATCATATACCAAATAATAAAAATAAATTCAATAATAAAACTCAAATGGATGGGTGGTTTTTCATGTTCCAGACAATATTGGAAATAAGGATTAAGAGAAATAAAAAGCGGCTGGAGAGTGATTTGATTCTGACTGATGATTATTCGGAAGGCTGCTTTTATATACATATCTACATCATATATTAATACTGAATTGAAAATTTTTCGTTAGTGATTATTTTATGGATAAATATATGAAAAATTTTATAGAAGAGAGTTTAGTGAAAATTGCCTTTCTTATTTTATGTATGTATAATTTTTTTTATGTCATTGTAAACGTTATTCGATTAATTGCAATGTAACAATACTATAAAGTAAAATTATTTGCATGTGATTTTATATAAATAAATAAAAAAATATATATATATATGTACACGGTACGATTATTACATGTGACGAATACGAGAACGGCAATAAACAAAAACAGTTTAAACCGGAAATCACAAACTCACCGCGCCTTTTCTTGCTCGGCCGCTAAAATCATAAATGGAAAATAATATAAAATATTGAAAAGGTGGTTGGTGATGGTGGTGAAACGCAATTAAACGATAATGTGCGGGGTAAATAAATAAACAATATGATAAAATGATGAAGATAAATGGAAAATTTGAAAAACAATAACAGATGGCGTCGGAAGAAGTTAGTTTTCCTTGCAAGGTGTACACGAATAAAATCGAAGCAAGAGCCTTCAGGAGCAACATTCAATTCACTGTTGGATTTTTTCTTCAATTTTTTTCAACTCATTTTAATCTACCAATGCGACTTACTTCTCCCTAGGCTCATCGACAGCTGTAAAACATACAATGCGAGTTATTAATCGAACCAAATACCCGCCATCGTGTCAAATCTATATGTATCCGATCAATTTTACATGATCGGAATTCAAATATAAACGAGAAACGGATCAACAACAGTCGCCACCTTTTTCTTTCCTTGTGATAAGTTTCGCCAAGAATTCTACTTTCATTATAAAATTATATCGATGAAAGAAACTTTTCGTTGTGAAAGCTTGATAATTTCACCCCACGAATAAATCGAATGATCTATAAACTTCTCGTCTTCGGAGTAATATTTTTTTTTTTAATTCGATTTATGAAATGATATTACGAACATTTTTTTTTTTTTTTTCTTTAACAATATTTTTTCAACGCCAAACTTACGGCTGAAGTTGAGATTGATGGACGCGGCGACTTCTCCCATCTTGTTCTTCGCCTTGACCTTGTAAAGTCCGGCATCGGTCTCTATTACGTCGTCAAGCTCGAGTACAACGAGGAACTTGTTAGTCCCGATACTTTGTATCTTGAAATTCGTCCTAGCGTCCTCGTTCAGCTGTGTCTCTCCGCGAAACCATGATATTTCAGGATTTGGGGAACTCAACAGCTGACACTCGAATATCAACCTGTTACCCTCGTCCTCCTGTCGTAATTGCGGCTTCTGCGTAAAGCTGGGGGCAAAATCTTCGGCGACCCCCATCGTGCTGGGGTGCCTGTACACATCAATTTCATCAATGTTACAAAAAGTCCGGTCTTTGTCACGATAAAAAATATCTCAATGGCCTTTGTCATTTTTTTTTTTTACCGTTTCACCCATTGGATTCACTGATTAGATGAAAAAAAAAATCCCCTTCAAATGATCATTGTTATACTCACGCCTAACTCCTGTTCCTGCCTTCGCTAATTACAGTCAGCCGGCACCATCTACCTTATTTAATTTCGCACCGATCGATATACACCTAAAACGAAGATAAGAAAAGTTATGAGTAAGACGAAGGGACGACAAATATTATCAACAATTTCCATACCGCATTCCATTGTAATTTGACTGACGTTTGAAGCCTGAACATTTCGAATTTGAATCACATTTGTTAAAATTATACATTTGGCTCTATAATGTCTGCTCTATTTTTTGCATCGAAAAACAACGTGACAGCAACGATTATTTCGAACCATTTCGAACAGATGACATCATGTTTTCTATTTATTCAAACGATTTCGAGACATTTTATCCGGTAATCATACATTATTTATAACTTTTCCCGTGATTCACACAGCAAATTAAAACAGTTTTTACTTTCTTCACTTCAGCATTGAATTTGTTAATAGCGTTCTCTCTTCAAAACTACACTAACGCCAAGTGCTTCGAGATTCATTTCCTTCATTCCCGAATATCAAGATTTCGACAATTTTCAAAGTTTCTAAAATTCATTGTCAAATATCGGTTCGACAAGAAGAAGAGTCCGAAAATAAATATGAGTGCACTTTACGAATCGATACAATGATCTGATAAAATCTAGCTCGAATCCGAGATGTTCAGGGTCAGACGTTGGTCCAGTTGGCGTGGAACGCCCCACATATTTGATCCAATTTTCAAACTAGGTGCGTGGATTTAAAACGATGATTAAACGTAACAGCTGGGCTCGAGAACTGAGCAGTCTATTATTTGCAAATTAGGTAGAAAATAACACCCGAATGCCATTTGATCTGCGATCTCGCGTGATCAGGGCAAAAAGAATTCTCTAATAAATAATAATAAATAGTTAATTGGTTGGTGAGAGGTTGCTAAATAGCGTTGTTAACGACTGTACTGCGTCAGGTCAAACATCGTTATTTCGCAACTGCAGTATTACACGTGTATAATTAACGTCACACGAACGTCTGAAGATCGGGGTAATTAATGCCCGCCCAATTAAACCGAGCAACGTTTTACGCCGTATTGCCAAAACCGTCCTACGCTTCAACATTTAACACCGCTGTATCCAACTCGCTCAGTGATGCTAAATTTTAAATGACCGGAAATTTATCAGGGATGATAAATTATCACCCACGGGATTTAATAGAACTTTGAGTCGTTTGTTTCCTCGTTCCACCCGCTTTCAACCTCTCGTGATTTCAAGAGCATAATAAAGTTGATTGACTTAGATGTTCCAGGCCCGGTCTACAAGCGGTGAAAAAAATGAACGTCAATGACGACCGGAATGAGCCGATGGCCGCCATGATTCTATCCATGGCCCACCTCACGACTTTAGCATCTGCGTTCAGTCGACGAGGACTTAATTTAACAAACCTTTATGCTGTTAAAGTTTCTTTCGCGTATGCACGATAGAAAAATGTCGGTAATTTATACTTTTGAGAAGGCAAACGAACGTGATTTGCAATGAAAGTGTCCTCGACTCTCTGACGTCGCAGCGTCACGTACGCAACATTGCATCATAATAGGCTGAAATAACGTTAATTATCACTCGAGTTGGTTATTTCTTTCTTCACTCAAGTCGATACTTTGTTTTTTATTTCATTCGATCTCACTCACTAGCCGGCTATTTATTTACCGCACGTTTACTCAAGTATAATAATACACTGTCGGATAATTTTATACCCCAGATTTAATTTACGTCACTAATACTCGTCCGAGGTAATAAATTAGGGATCGAAATACATATAATCCCGCGACACGGAGTCATATAGTGTTAAAAAATTATAGCAGAATAAATATGTATGCGTATACGTAAAAATAAAATGAAATCCAAAGCCGTGTCACGTGAGATGGTGGATTACGCAAGGAGATCTATTTCCATCCATACTTCGCGCAGAATTCTTCCAGTTGTACAACGCGTCGAGGTTCCCCGCGTGCCTATGAATAATCTCGAAAAACGTTAAACCCCCGTTTCCATTACCAGTTTCTCATGTATACGCAATACGAACGGTAAGGCGGAGTATCGAATCGGAATTACGCAAAATACGGAAGGTTGCAGACTGCAGTTCGCTAGAATTTCCCCGAGTCTATGACTGAATTAGAACGTCGATGCCCTCTTTCTCACTCTGCAGACCGTGCAGCGAGCTATTCACCGGATACTTACGCTACTTTGACGTATAATCGAGCAGCTGCTGCCGGCGCTTGGGTCTCGATTTGCACGAAACCGGGAAGAAGCAGAAATCCCCGGGTAATGAAAATCGGTAGAGATGAGACCGAGCAAAGAATGTACGTAACGGGAGTTTTCCGTGAAACTCACCACTTGACGCCGACAGATAGGCAACCCAAGGGCCAGCTTGCATATATGTAGCTATACAAAATGTATATTCGGTTGCCTATCTGCCGGCGTTTGACGGTGAGTTTCACAGAAAACTCCAGGTACAAGCGATGGAAATTCGTTATTTCCAGCTGATCACAAAAGTCCTCGACTTTGACAGCAATCGCCACGAAGATTATAAATTTGGCTAGATACTTGGCCGAACTGTACCTGAGGATAAAAATTTCATCTATAACGCGCTAATCGCGTTTCGAGTAAACAAATGTGTTATCTATACGCGTTTATTTCGACCTAGAAGTTATAATTACAACATGAATGATGCATTTAGAAACTGTCTTCGTTCTCTGTTACTCATACGACTGGTTATTATTAGATACTGAGTCAAAGAAATCAGGAGCTTGCTAAATGTAATCTATATCTGCCCTGATGTAAGCTTCTGCAACGTTAAAAGCGCTTTCGCTACCATCCGCTTGTTTTAAACAGTTGAGAATCTCTTTTTCGTCGTATCAAAGTAACGCGATTGGACCAACAAAGAAAACCGGAAATCGAATCGCATTCCTCGCCCATTCATCTCGTCACTTTCCCAACAACAAAGAATCCTTTGAACGTCTTGAATCTGTGAAGCTCAAATTCCACCCAACCTCGAAAACTGAAATTTGTGCAATATATTTTTCTCGAATAATTTCCCGATGATTCGAGGTTCGGAGAAGTTTCTGTCTTGTAAAAGAGAAGAAATCCATCTGAAATTATCTTTAACGAAGATATCTTTTTCAAGTACAGATCGAGTGCGTTCTCCAAAACTAGATTTCGAAGGTCGATTGATCGTGGTCAGAATGCAACGACGAATAGTGTCCGCTATTTATGCCAGAGGTTTCTTCTTCGAAATGAAGAAAAAAAAAAAAACAAATTGTTGGGTCATTTTTAGAGAATGCCAAAGCCTGCGAAACCAAAGGCCGACTTGTACTCCGGCATCTCGAGGTATTTCATAAGTTTGTGTAAGAAGGGGATTTTTTCTGGTTTTCGGTTTGATCGGGCGGTTAATTTGGTTGAAAACTCGTGGAACGCCGGGTATTTTTACACCTCGAGAATTTAGCTGTTTCGGTGTAGTTATCGGGGCGGGGCTAAGACATCGACTGCCACCTACGCCACTTCGGGGCCATCGCGAGACGGAATCACGAAATAACTTTGGGGAGTATGGCGATATCCGTCCAACAAAGCGCAGAATCCAGTTCAGAGTGCTACTTCGCTTTACCTCCACTCTCTTCTTCCTCCTCACGTTACGCTCTCTAAAAATAATCCCAACATCGAGCCTAGATACCTAGACCAGTCTACGAATAGTTTTTCACTGGCTATCTGTCGATCGCGGACTCCGACTGCTTATCCTTATTCTCATTTCACCCCGTTTTATATTCACTCCCGTATCAATTTTTCTTTTATTTTCCTACTTTTTTTTTCTTGTTCGACCATAGAAAATTCGAAAATTATACACGGTATAACGATAATTGAGAACTATTACAGCTTCGATTACGACGATCGTGACAATTACAATTATCCCATCTCACGTGAAAAAATTTTATCCTCAATTTTTAACTCCGAATTAAACATAACGCGCGTAATTCTCGTTAAAATTCTTTTTTTTTTCTGTACTCGTTACTATTATTAGACAGAGTTTTAGATTGCGTAAGTTGTCGCAACGGGTTGAAGAAAACTTGATATTCCTTTCAATTTTTGGTATCGTATATACGTAATTTAAAATATGATTCACTTCACGGGGATCGATCACTTTTTACGTGCGTTGATTTATGTTATTTCAAGTAAATTGAACGAATAAGAAGAATTAATCGCGTTTCCGTTTCACTGCGAGCGATTTTTTTTTTTTTTTCTTACTTTCATTTCATATTTCAAATGAATATAATCGTTTAAATTTTCATCACCATGCCGTATTTTAAGCAAGCTGTAATAATTTTTCCGAATTATATTTTTGGTCACTTTTATAAACGAGATATGCGCATACGTATTTCATTCAAATTTTCAATTTTTATACTTCCTTCGACAACTCGCTGATATCTATGTATATAGATGATACAGCGATGCTATTCAATTTCGAAACGATCCGCGCACTGATCGTGAAATATTAGGTACAGCTGTATCGTCATCTCGAATATTTTTCGTAACATGAATCACCAAACACTTGATACCATCATTTGCAGCCAAGGACGTGAGGAGAATCATCCTTTTTTTTTAAGTTTAAAATCCGGACACCATTTTTTTTGTTTTTTAATAGTTACTATACTTCAGTTTAAGTATTTTTAAATTTTCTCGTTGCTATTTTTATCCTTAGCTTCCGTTCACTGAGATTGCGGTAAATATTCGACGAGAACAAAAAAAAAACCTACGCTACCCAAACGCAGAAACGATAATCGTAATAATTTCAGCAGCGATAATCTATCTACGGCTAACGAATTGTTAAATCGGTGCTGTGACGAGTTTTTTGTTTCCTCATATCTTGCAATGACAGAGCGTTGGAAGATTGGAAAGACAGAGAGAAGTACCGAATCGAAAGAAAGTCAAGTACCGTAACCGTAGTCAATGGTCAAGGTCGGATGAGGTGATGCGAAAGAAGATGGAAAAAAAAAATAATTAAAAAATGAGAGCCAAGCATTCTACTCTTCTCGAATTTTACATTTCTCCGAAGAATAATTTCATTACGAACTGATATATGAAATCGCGTATCTTATCGTCGCACAAAACGTTACCAAACTGACCTATAAATAATATCTTGTAATACCGAGATGTTTTCGAAATACGCGGATACTCTATGAAATAAAATTAACACTAGCGCAAAGTAGGTAGATATAATAGACTGCTGCTCTAGCTGCGCATACTTAACTAGATAGACATTACGTATTACACCAGGTATATCCACGCACTGACAATCAACTGTATGTGCGCGCGCGTGTGTGTGTGTGTGTGTAAAGTTTTCTCGTCTTTTCGGTAAAGTGCACAGCGATTTCGAGGAGAAAGATCTCTAGATCCTACCGAGCCTCTTGACCACGACTGTAACTGATTCGAAGCACAGAGTTTCAACATAATTCGGGTATAATAAGTGAGACATTAACGTGTGAACATTTTACACACTCAAACACATACACAAACGATCCATTTCTGTACAGATATATAATGATTAATCCACTGTTCGCAAAGAAGAAAAAGAGAAAGAAGAAGAAGAAGAAGAAGAAGAAACAAATGGAAGACTAGAGAAAAAATCTACGTTACGAATGCTCGAAGTACGATACATGATTGTCAACGATTTTAAATCAGCTTCGTTACAACTTACTTGAAAATTTTTTTTTAATTACAATCTTCTTTTAGCAGCTCGTGCTTCACAGCTATAACAATAATAGAAAAATCGTCGAGTATAAAAGGAAAACTAAGATCTTGGAGTTTAGAATTGAAACTGACAAGTGCCGGTAAAATGTACGATTTTTTTGTCTTCCAATTCTTCCTGTTATTCTTTTTCGTGAAGTGCGGCTGCTCGTTCAATTCGAAATTAGATCAATTATTTTGTTGCCATTCTTGTTTTTTTTTTTTTCTTTTACTTCTTCTTCCCCTTTATTCTTGTTTTCGATCTTACAAAAACGACGATACGTATGTATACACATAAAAGTTATACAGCATAATATCAACCGTACAAAGAGTAACGAGGAAAAAGAAGAAAGAATGAAACGAAAAAAAAAATAAATAAATAAATAAAAAAAAAAAACGTAATTAATTTACAAAGCACCCACCACAAGTAAAATTCTCCAAAATTTGTTTTTCCTTATCCTTTGTTTCTATCTCTTTCTTTTCTTCCTTTCTTAATGCGCCGATATCGTCGTGGTATAAACGAGATTTACAGCACTTTTACAATATACGAATTACTGTTTAAGAAATACGGATAAAACTGCGATATAAAATATGTGTGTATAATACAACGTACAAACACGTCCGGGCTTTCGAACAATTCGCGCAAACGATAATTTCTCGACGTTGTTGTTATTTTTTTTTTTCCCCCCTTTTCTTTATATTGTTTCGGACCTGGTTTTTTGTTTTTTCCTTTCCTTTCTATCCGTCTCTTTTCTTTTCTTTTTTTTTGCTTTTTTTCTTTTTTGCTTATTCCCCCTTTAACCTCTTCGCAATATTACAACGTGTGCGCGTATTTTGGATCGTCGTATAATGTCGTTCGCCTCGTTTGAATTGCCCGTCGTCCCAGTCGCTGGGGCCCCGCGCACGAACTAACCAAACTAAATCTATTTCTTGACGGTCGGTTCTCGGCCGCCAACCGCCCTCGCCCAAACCAATCCCCTCCTTTTTTCCACCTTTCATTCCGCATCCCCTCTACTTCGATATATAGACGCATGTGTGTGGGTATTCCGCCTAACTCGATGTCGCACAATTTTCACTACATGTGTTCTTCCCCTGTCTAACTATACGTGTACCTAACTACACTGTCTAACTGTACTTATACCTAACTAGTGTGTCTATCTATGTTTAAATAACCTATACGTACGCAGAACGTGTAATATTTTAGTACGTCTCTACACGGTTGTACCGCATATTTCGAAGTCACGAGTAATTCGTATCCGTATCCTTGACGCGTTTTTTGTTTTTTCTTTTTCATTCCTTCCTCAAGCCCGCTTTTCAACTATGTTCCATAACGTAAATTGTACAGGAGACTCGGTGGAATAACTCGGAGCAATTAGCTGCAGAGCTTGTATAGCTAGCGTTATTTTTTTTTTTTTATTTTCAACGTTTTTCATTTTTCTTCGCCGTTCGATGAACGCCGTTAATTCCCAAAACCGTGAAAAGATAAATAAACGATGATCACTTGACGCGAAAGCTCGATGAATATTTACGGCTTGAGGTTGTTAGAATAATACCTCTGCATACGATTCATCGATTTCTTTTCCGAAAAAGCTCCTCGAGCATTTTGCATCGTATTCACGTTAAATTTCGTTAGTCAAATCTTACGTGATTTTTAATTGTTGTAGTCCCCCCCCTGCTTCTTCTTCTTCTTCTTCACTTCTCTTCGAGCCAAAAAAGTCATCTGAGAAACGCGAGAAAGTCAATGAAAAAAAAATCGATACAAAAAGGCAACGTCGTAGCCAGAAATATAATTATCTTCATTGCAATCATAATGAAATCACACTCGAATTGAAATGCAGTTGTCGCTGTTTAATTTTCCCTCACTTTGCCAAACTTTCCAACGACGAAACGCGCGAGATTAATTGATCGTGAATTGAACGTCGAACCGCTTTGTCAACGGCGGTTATGTTTAGTTCCGCTAGAATAGACGCGTATAATGAGGTATATAGATAGATTGGTCATACGTATAGGATTTTCAGGGGAACGTATCGCCGCAAGTTCGGCCGATCGTTTCACTCTGACAAGTTCAGTAGTAACGGTCAACGGGCATAAAGGACGCAGAAACACGTACGTCGTGCTCTTCCACACGTTCGCACAAACGATACTTATCTACACGAAATTTGACGTCACGCTTACATCTAGCTGTCAGAAGCGCGCGGCTGCCTGTTGATGTCATCGTGAAGAAGCTCGCGTTCTAGGAATGCTCCAATTTCCCCTGTGATTTTCACCTTTTATTTTTATTCCCGATTACAATATGCACTTGAAATGCAAGTAATTGCATCACGAATTACGTTCCCTTTCTGTGATTGAAATGCAATGAAATAATATGCACACACTAGGTTTATATTTTGTAATTTCAATGTAAAATAAGATAGCAAAATTACATCCGCATTTTGTAATTAAGAGGGGTGAAATGAAATACGAATCAAGTCCGTTCTTAGCGTTTCAAAAAAACAAGAAATTAAATACAATTGCACGTTTGTGTTTCGTAACTTGGGTGAAATAAAATACAAATTGTATTACAATGAACGGAGTATTTGATTTTTGTTATTTTAGCAGTTTTTTTTTTTGTTTTTTCTCACATCCACGTCGACTGTTGAAATTTGAAACCAAAATTATCAAATTGAACTTGGGGGAAAATTGTACAAAGAGTGCGGAATGGTTCTGTTTTCGATTCTCAGAACATTTCGAACGGTTTTTAGTACGAAAATTCAAATCTTTTGTGCAAATAGTCTGAAACGGTTTAAATACGTTTGACGACGAATTCTAAGAACGATTTTCCAGACCGACGAACGGAAGCGCAAGCATAAATTTTGACAAGAAAAATAGGCAAATAATTTTTCGCACAAGTTCTCGATTATGCTTGAATAATTTCTACATATGCTGAAACTCTTGTAGCTATTATCAGCTCTACCGACATTATTAAGCCATAAAATAAAAAGAAAGAAGATCGTTGCATGGAAGAATTTGTCATCGCGAATGAGTAAATATTTGATGAAAAGAAAAAAAAAAAGCAAGAAACAAAGTAAATATTAACACAAGACGAAAGAATACCGCATGCAAGCTTTATTTAGCCCCGAAGAGTCGTTAAAACGGCAACTATAATCTAACAAACGTATAAGATAGAACGTTATAGATAACTGTCCATTGTGTATTATATACAAGACTCTAAAAATTGATCTCGGACTGTCGTAGGAATCGGGAATTATACTGGCTGACTAAGTGATGCCAACGTTTAATACTCATCTGTGTCGTCGCGAATGACAACCAATCAATTTCAATCCGTTAACAAATGTATATACATGCATACACATACATACATACATATATATATGTAATGTATATAATACAGAAGTTAGGCGGCGAGTTATACCTAAATTATATATCATCTAGACGTAAGTATGTACATACGTGTATACCTGTGTACATAAGTATCTATGAGGACCCGCGGTTAGTCATCGCGGGATGCTCGAAAGTCATCAACCGGACGTGCCAAAAATAGTTCAACTTATAAGTTTGTACCTATTCGTATATTGGACAGTAAGATGTGTATAATGTATGGATGTAACGAGGCGTCTATAGGCACTGTGCATTGGCAAGTGCCCTCTTATTATACAAATTTATCCCACGGGTTTAACAGTACGATGAAATGGAATGTTATAAGAAATTTTTTTTTAAAATGGAAACTAAGTGTAACCGAGTAACTGAGCGAGAAACAAAACTTTGAAACGAGTATCTTTTTCGATTCTACTTCCGAAAGAAATGAAACGTCAACTGTTACACACAGCTGTAAACATAATCGAGAAATATAGTTCAGAGTACAATACGAACTTGAGTTTCTTAGTGGCAAAGTAGAAAATCTTGCATGTGTACGGTTAGTGGGTTTTTTCATTCTGGTCACTTGTACTGTATTTTCTTGTAACTATGACTACAGTTTTATATTGGTGCACTAATAAATTGATGTTAAGATATTGTTTGATTGACGGTGAAGAAAAAACAAAATTTTATCACGTTTCAAGAACCGAAAAATTTAGTACAGACGACCCTAATTGCAATAAATTGACCAAATCGTTACTTGTAACAAATTTTCTTATTATTACAACGGTATTGAAACCGTTACTGTAACTATAAAAATTCCCTTAGAATCTTCTATTTAGTAACTATAAGAAACGAAATTTTAATTGGTTAATATAACGATACAAATTCCCCTAGAATCTTCTATTTAGTAACTATAACAAACGAAATTTTACTTAGTTACTGTGACGATGAAAATTCCCCTAGAATTTTATATTTAGTAACTATAACAAACGAAATTTTACTCGGTTACTGCAACGATACAAATTCCCCTAGAATCTTCTATTTAGTAACTATAAGCAACGAAATTTTACTTGTTACAAAAATACGAGTATATTGATGACGCTGAGGAGAATCTGGCCTGCGGTGGAATTTAAAAAAATCTGTATATATTTAGTGCTCTATTATCGTGAGTTTTGAGGAAGCGATTTGTGATTTTGAGAGGCGAAAATGTGATCCAGGATAGGGTCAGGTTAGGATCAGGTCTGGCAAGCAGAACGGCTATTCTATATATAACCGGTCGCCCCTCACTCGTGAATCTATCTTTACATATTACAATCTATACCGCCGAGCCTCCAGCTATTTGGCGGCTGCCAGTGGCCATATTGTATACCCACTGCTTCGCTGGGTTATGTAATAATCGGCGGGCCGATTCCCGCCATTAAGCTGTCCGTCAAAGATCATCGCGTTTAAACAACCCGAGGGAAAGACAATTTTTATCGATATTTCTTTTTTTCTTCTCATCCTTTTTCTTTCCGCAAATCATGTGATTGCAAATTTTATCGCATCGAATAAAACATCGATATACGTACCTGTAGGAGGGAATCTATAAATTCATATACCTAGATATTCGACTGTTTTTATCTTTAGAAACAATCGTGTGGTTATAATATTTTGAGGGTGTTTTTCTTTTTCAAAATCACACGTATTCGGCATTATATTACTGCATTATAAATCCAACTACCGCATCACGCATGTTGACATGTATACCTACATACATATGTATACTTTGTATACGCGTACAGGGTTGTATGCATGGTATATTCCGAAATTAGATACGGCCCTAATGCGCAAGGTCGTTTCTAACGTGCAAGTTATGACCTTGACTACTACCACAGATATACGTATATAAATGTAACACAAGTGTGGCGTTCCACTTCAGGAAATACTTTGGAAACCGGTGCATTATAATCGGAGGTGTATAATATAAAACCGCTTCAATTTTTACGAACCCAAATCTAGCTTCGCATCTTGATACATTCGACCGCGAATATAATGATAGTAATAATATCGTGGCCACATTATTTTATTTTTCATTATTTTTTTTTTTCACATTTATTTATTACTCTTTTTTAAACCGAACGATTTTTTTATCCAACTAATTATTCATTCGTGAAAATATAGTGGAACAAAAAAATTTCTCAAATATTTACAATATACAACTTAAAAATAAGGACCCTGCACGTTTTTATTCTACGTAGTTGAGATCGAAGCGAGGTAAAAAAAATATGCTTGTAAAAAATATAAAAAAGTGAATAAGTAAAGTAGACGGATTCGGACCACTGCGCGAATCAGATAAGCTTTATAAAGCTTCCTATATACTCAGCTTCTAGATTTATATGATAGGTTATAAGTACTGGGGTAAGTGAAAAATCGTAAAACCAGAACCCGTGTTTATTGGTAAAACGTGAAACCCGAATTGCGGAGCGGCGAGTGATATTTCTGTTTAATTTTACACCAGTCGGATTTATCGAACCATATAAGTTACAGACACACCTATAACAGAAATATATGCTACGGAATGTTGTATCGCAGCAGTAGATAACTCAATCATTTCATCAACGATACGATGTATGTGAAATATATTGAGCTACAGATACCGGTATAATATCTTTGGTGGTATATAAAAATAAGGATACAATGCGCAAAAAGAAATAATCATAAATTCGTGGCAATATTATTGCATTCTTCACCCTGTGCGTGAGCGGTGCAACGGATATTTTTCGCAAGTATTTGAGAAAAAAACGAATATGAGTATGAAAGAAAAAAAAAAAAAAACCAAAAATTACGAGCAAACCGGTTGATTAATATCTCACCGCGGAATAAAAATAATCCATTCCACGAATCTCTCCAGAATTTTTGCGGACAGAGACGCAGATTGTTTGTACAAAATATCGCGTATCTGTACCGGAAAAAAATTATCGTTTCGTCTGAACTCTGATCGCAGTTGAGAATTTTTATTAATTTCAACAGATAGATAGAGATCTTTTGACAGTTACACAACGTTTCCTCGATTAATACAATCGCACGATTGTGCGGAAATTTGATAATTCTTTTCACTTTCCTCTTTTTCTGGAGAATTGCCGATCAAGATCGCCGCAAATTTCTGACTGCCAGTAATATGCAAATTGTCATAAATCAATTTTTTAAGGTATGCACTTCGGTACGCTAAAATCGCATATATATGCATACGATTGCAATCAGCTGTTGGAACAGGTGCAGATGTACAATATATTGGGGTGCTTTACGTTTAAGCCAACAATATGAAACGTATAATTATAGACCGAGACTTTGATGCCGGTATACTAATATATGGATAACTTTATATTACGTGGGATAAAGTAAATATAACATAAATGCAGCTTAAACAAAAAAGAAAATCGCATGGTAAAATATTCGTTAAAGGGGGTTCTTTTCGAGTTGTTGTCCAGTTTTTAGAAGCGTTAATTGGGTGTTGAAAAGTCGGGGTTAGGCAAGAATGCGACATTTGTTTAAAATCGGCAATCGAAGAGCTAACGATTGCGAATAATTTCGATCTGGATAGATAGGCGTTTTAAATATTCTGCACAGACGAAGGTTGCATTATCTTGTTTACATTATTTTTTCCCCCTCCGCAGCCTTTCCTTTTCAAACGTCGATTGAGACAGGATCTTGAAATTTTCTGTCTATGCTTCTTCACTGAATCACGACGGGTTAAACAGTTCTCGGGAACGCGTTCGGTACGATGTTTTCAAGCCAGTTCTATAATTATTGCAATGGAAATAGGGTCAGGTCTGTTACCGACCAAATACACGGCGAGGAGCGAGAACAGTCGAGAATTTCCATCTTTTTTTAATTATTTACGTTAGGACGAAAATAAAGCGGGGGAATTTGGCAACCCGAAATCATTAAACCGTATCTCACTTTTTTTTTTCGTTTTTTTTTTGTTTTTTTTTTTTTTCTTTATATCTACATTGCCTCAAATCCACCGTCGCAGAGTGTCATTCGATGTTACAATCGGGGTTACACCGACGAGTCAAAAATCGAAATCAGGATAAGGATTACGATCTGAGATTTGTTATTGAAAAATGTCCTCGTGACGTCAAAGCATGGTTGCCGGCGCCATTTTATCACCACATAACCTAAGTTTTTAATTTCAATGAAGGCGAATCGTGATTCTTAGGGTTTCAAATTACTCATGTTACATAAATTGATGAAACGTAATGGATTAATGTACATTTTTTACCATCCGCACGCGAAAAAACACGGTCAACGATCAGCTGTCAACCTAGATGCATTAGATTGACTTTTTTTCCACCATTTGACGCATTGCAAAGTGAAAATCCCAATAGACGGAGAATAAGTATGATGTATACAAATTTTTTCGAAACGGATCCAAGACGAGTATTTAAAAAAAAAAAAAAAAGAAAAAAAAGAATGCACAGGTCGATATGAGATAGTCACTTTTTTTTGTAGGAAACGACAATTTCGAATTTTACTCGTTCCAAATTCACGTGCAAAACGTTTTCTGTGATCGTCTAGTGTTAGCCGAACAGATCATACGTAACGCTTGTGTCTTTAAGTGGTTTAAGAGACCTCCAAAATGGTCTATTATGACAAGAGGTATAGATTGTACCTATATTAATACATCTTCTCGATCTACTGCGCCAAAACGCGAGGCTACAAATTGTTTACACCGTCGCCCTGGCTAAGGGATGAGTGAAAAAAAATGCCAGAGATGTCTCTGGCTATTTGACATATTTCTTTATTCTGCAACTTCTGCCAAGGAATTTTGTGTCCGTCACCCTGCAGCGAAAATTGAGGCTCAACGAAGAACACGCGCAATCGTTTATGCAAACTGTGTATAAAATACATTCGAAGAATTTTTACTCCGCGATAACTTCATTATTATTATTATTTTTATTATTATTATTATTATTATTATTATTATTATGCGGAATAGAAATTTGTTCGTATAACTTTCAACACGTAATAGATATGATTGAATTATTTTAAAACATACTCGTACCGGCATCAACTATTTGTAGTACAGCCCGATCTGCGGCTAAATATCGAAATACATCGTTCACGTTTCAGCGGTGAGATCAAGAGCCTATTAAATGTCATGCTCAGACTTTCGGTTTTAACCCTATTTTCATATTTCTATCACAGCTCTTCGCCAACGAGAATTATATGCCACGTAGCGTCCGACGCAGGAACAAATCTTTAATCGTCGAAAATGGGAAAAAAAAAAGAAAATAATAAATCCCTAGCGTTAGTAAAATTACCAAGGAATTAGACAAATTCTTTGGAAATAATCTGAAATTAACTCTAGAACGGTAAAGTTATTTTTTTTACCTATTCCGGTAACGGGGGGGGGGGTGAAAAAGACCCCATCTTGTAAATTTCATATCCCGGGTACATCGTATCGTTAACGGTCCAATAGGGTTTCATTTTCTTAATTTTTTTAATAAAAAATCACATGTGCTAAAAAACTTTTTGCGTAAGTTTCAAAAATGGGGTCAGAAATTGATGTGTCTCGAGTCGAAAACGTTAGCTGTTCTTTTGCGGCGGGAAATTTAAATTGGTGTTGTTTCGCACCCCGTTACCGTTCTAGGATTAATATTCCATATATTTCATGGCATATTGGGAACACTGTTGTTTACAATTATTTGATTTGGAAAGGAGAAAACTTTGCTGATAATTGGTTCTACACATTGGGAAACGGTCTCGCTTCTCTGCACGTTTTATGCATAAAGTTGTCAAAGCGCCTATTTTGAATTGAGTTATTCTGTGACAGAAGATGACTGCAGACATAGTTAACGAAGGCTGGGAACATCCGGCAATGAAAGTGCCTGAAAGTACGTGTATATGTATATCTGCAGGGTTGGGATTTATACATTTTGCACGTTTTACTCGAGGTAGTCTCGCAAGTATGTCGAGTCTTGTGTATATGGAACAGCTGTTCTAAACATAACCGTTGGACCATTCTGAAAATAGATATTATGAGTATGAGGACAGGACAAGACAGCAACCTATTATGCTGCCCGGAAAAATTGTGTTACAAGCAAAATACACGGGCGATCATACCGAGGATTCGACCATTTTTCTATTCAACATTTACCTCTTTTTTTCCTTCGATCGTTCGATCTACTCGCCAATTAATCATTATCTATGTAGTGGCAACTTATGTGAATAGCAAATTGAAAAATCCTCATCCATCACTAACGATAATAAATGTACGATTTTTGATATACGATTTTTTCTTTTTGCCTTCTGTTTTCCATTCAAAGATTATAAAAAAGTTTAATAAAACGGCGCATATTAACATGAAAGGGGAGAAAAATATAGGGCACGTGGACTGGAGAAAAATTTTTAAATTGAGATAAACACCGTTTCATGGCAAAGAGCATCGTTGATGTATACATATACATACATAATGTTATTACAGATTCTAAAAGTCAACAAAAATTTTGTATATTTATAAATTGAAAGTAAGACTAAGCAGTGGAAGGAAAAATTTCATCTCAATAACAGAACCAAAAAATAACAAGTCGAGACGAATATTAAGTTATATATAAGTCGGGCTTATCACAGGTATTTTGTAAAAATAAACTCGGCACGCTAGTATGTAAAAACAGACATCAATCAACTGTACAAAGCATAATAAATGAAATAAGAATTTCTTTCGAAAGAATTGAAAAATAATGAACGCATGCATTCTGCAGTGACAAATAAGTTACATGTGACACGTATACGTATGCATATTAGTGTACAGGCTTGCGATTGACGAAATTTTTCACGCATGTTGCATCACGCTCCTGGCCAAATAATGATCGTTATTCACCGATCTAAATTCGTAACTAAGAAAATAAAAGCTCGTCTTCCTCATATTTATTCACCCGCGATTTACGAGGAAGAATTATTTTTTTTTCCCTTTTTGTTTTTTCTGTTACTCACAATACCACATGTAGGTATACTGCAAGAGCAAGGAACAAAATCTCTGTGCGTGTTTGAGGTTCTTTTTTCTTTATTACCAAAAAAAAAAAAATGGGACATACGACTCATCCGAAAAAGAAAAAGATTCTTGTTTGTACAATATATCGAGAACGAAGTTGCAGTGGAAAGAAAGTGAAAATAGAGAGAGGAAATAAACGTGGAAAAACAAGAAAACAAATGACGTCGTTTGGATATTAAATTTGAAGAATCCTCAACTTTTCTTGCGATATCGCGATCTCACGTAAACAATTTACCAATTTCATGTATTATCGGAAATCATAATGTAGTAGACCGGGAGAAATCCCTGAAAATATAGTTTTGGGTACGAAATACAAATTGGTTTTATACCTGTAAGCAGAAAATCTAGCAGGTGCTACTATTCTTTTCGGTTACATCGTCACTCGTACTCATCCCGATAATTCGGTACAAAAATAAATTGATGTTAAGATCTTGTTTAGCGACGAAAAAAAAATACACAACAGTAAGCCAAACAAACAGATTTAACGTTGCTATAACCAAAAAAATTTAATAGAAGCATTGGAAACTGTATACACAGTAAATAGTTACTTGAATCAAAGTTTCTTGCGATTCCGGAATAATACACCTATAAATCCGTTACTGTATAACGATACTCTCGAATACATGTATCCAAAACATTGGCCTCGATGCACTGATAGACTGTAATAATTAGTAGCAGGCAATAATTTATTTTCGACAAATGTCACTATCCGTGACCTATAGCTTGGTGCGACTAAGGGTGGGTTCCGAAACTATCTGGCAGCGCTAAAAATTCCCTAGGACAGAGACATGGCTAGTCACAAACTCCGCAGCGCAAAAGAGATGAAAGATTGTTGACAGCACTGGGAGCTAATTTTGCAACGCACCCTAAACCGAATAGAGTGCAACACACGAACAGACGAATATGTGTGCGTGTGCGTGAATTAGGGGGGGTGGAGGAGGAGGTGGTTGCTTGATAATATTGAAATAAGGAAAATTGTGGGTGGGTATAAGATGGGATTGCAGAAGGTGAGGATGGGGATGGATGGATGGATGGATGAATTGCCCAGAGCGGTTTCCACTTGTTGTTCAGACGCGAGGTATTTTTGGTAGCGGGCGTCGGCGTCGACGTCGGCGGTGGGCGCCGTGAAACACGGCGATGCCTCCGCTTCTTCGGCTCTGGATCCGCTGCTGTTGCTGTTGCTTCTGGCTCCGCGCATCGGGAAAGAGGATTGAAGGACCGAAGGCAGGCGCAGACCCGAGCTGCGATACCAGCTGCGCCGCGCCGGCTTGTAATTCGAGAGCCTCTGGCACCGGGCCGACCATATATGTCCGCTGCCACTGCTCTCAGTCCCTCTCGCTAACTTTCCATCTCTCTATCCCTCTCCGAGAGCGCAGGCTAGCGCGGACTGCCAATTACGAGACAATCTCTTTCTCTCTCAGTCTCCGTCATTCCCCGATACTTCAATCATCTATGAGACAATATCGGCATCCATTCACCTCGCCCATTTTCTCCCTATTCATGATTCGTTTACCTTTTGTTTTTCACATCGCAATTTTTCTTCAAATGCACGAAGCTAAAATACTTGCCGAATGGATATACCGATTCTATTATTAAAATCATTCTTACTTTTCTTCTAATTACAAAATTATATGATAGTCAAATTTTCAACAATTGTTTTGTAGTCGCGCCGCCTTTCTCGCAAGGGCTATTGGGTAATTTGAAATTCTCAACATCTTGCTAAAAACATTCGGTTCTACTCCCGATGGACTCCAATAATTTGTAGCGAATATGACGATTTTAGATTCAAATCATCTTTAATATGACGTCATTTTCCTTAAAGCAGGGTGCGACCAAACCGAATAAATAGACTGCACCATGTTATTGAAATTCTTTTTCTAATCATTGTGACGCACCTCATTTCACATCAATGATTGTACTGTACACTAACGGTTGTAAATCTTGCATTATTATCGAAGTTGTATTCAAGAATCATCAACAACGCAGCAATACGAAAACATCGTGAACTTCACACATTACTTCAGAGATTGACAAGATAACGAAATATACCATAACATATTATAAACGACCTTTATAATTGTTAAGAATCACGTTACCTTGACTGTAATGAGACTATCCAAGGGATGTGCGTCACTGGCTGGGCCTCGTATTCGTCTGACATCCGTGACGTAGACAAGGTCATACAATCTTTTACACGTTACTCCGTATGAGGAAGAGGCCGGGAAAATGAGCCCCCTATACAATCGAATGAGATTTCAAAAAATGCCGATAACGGTTGGAATATATTTTTAGGCCAAAGACAATAAAATAGTGTTGTCGAAATTGGTTTAACGTCATTCCTCCCTTAATGAGATCCATTTTGTCCGCTTCTCCCCTACATATAAATATGTTGTTGTCTACCGTATTTTATAATTAATCATTTTTCTTGACTATCAACAGACGTTCTAGGGTTGGCTTACAATTAGTTTTTCTCTCTTTTGCCTCTTGATGTTTTTTTACCGTAATCGTGTCCTCGTTGGTTGGGGAAAGATTTTTGTTAAAGACACTGTTGTTACTCAATAGCGCGTTTAGAGTGTGACAGAAACGAATGCCAAGTGTCCGATTCCTTGCGAAATCGGATAATATTTTAAGAAAACTGAACCGCGGCATTCAGTTTTAGTTGGACTTATGACAATTATTACACTTACCGTTATACTCTCCCAAGCGTCTATATATTACTTTTTAGAGATGATAAATTATTATACCGTTGACTGTAACGAGCAGACTCCCCACGGTTACTTATAATATAATTGACGGTAAGCAACGGAATTTTCACCATTGACTAATAAACCTTGGTGTAATCATTAATTCGTTGGTTACGTCTGAATGGATGAGTCGCGATTATTCTTCTTCATTTTCAGAAATTTTTAATACACGAAAAGATTCGCTATCCTTTGAAGATTTCCTGTTTTTATGGATGAGAAATTATTACAGGAAGTGGACGCGGATTACATTATTTAAAAAAAGAACCAATAACACTAAATCGATCTAAGTCACAAAGATATTAAGCAATAAATCAGCAAATCTTTGAAGGCAAAATAAAAATAAAAATTCTATGTTCATGATGCTTAATGAATTCATCTTTATATTACCCGAGGAATATTCGCAAAACCGTTAATGTGGAACTCAAAAAATGTAGAAAAATATTTTCGCAAAGTTTTGTCTTACCGACTACGTAAGTTTTATTTAATTTGTTCCAGAGTATCGTTTCCGCACTTTTATGTTACTCATATTTATTTTTATCTTTTGTAAATTTTGGTTTTCAAACACAATAATGATTCGTATTGACGAAGTTCGTGCGAATAATATTAAAATTATAAGTATATGGAAATTTCTCTAGAAACAGGTGAGTTTTTTTTCATTTTTCCTTTCCGAAGTCGACGAATATCTCGAGTGAAGAAAAAAAAACCGATAAAATTCTACACTGAAAACATCCTGATTACCGTAAAAATCTATGATTACTTTTCAACGGCATTGTTAGCATAACGGCAAATTGCACCTTTCAAACGGGCCCGTGATTCGCGAGCTTGATGTTAAATTCTCCGTTTCAGGATAACAGAACGTTGTTTTAGATTCTCATTTTCTGCATAACTTTGTACGCAAAAGAAAGCGTTCGGTTTACGAACTTGACCGATGATCCCTGAGCCCCCCACTGTTATTATTCGTTACAATTAAATATTTATCACTCGAGACAATTTCTGGACTCTGTTTAAAAGCAAATCTCCTTGCTTAACCATAGCTTGGTACTGCCAATTTTTGCTGTCCGGTCGATTTGTCTCCACGACACCGCCAACACGGTCGACTTTACAATGCAGTCGTCCGGCGGCTATGAAGCGCGAAAGTTCCCTGTGTGACAGAAAAAGTATACCAAGGAAAGTAGTTGAGCAGATCTTGCAATGCGAGTCGAGTTAACATCACAAACAAGAGTAATACTTACTGGTCGACATAATCCACTGTGACGCCAAAGGCTTCAGCCATGTACTGAAGCGTAAGCGATCTGTAGGACTCGAGGAGCTGAGTGTAAGCTAAGATACGCATTTCCCTAACATAGTAACGGTAATGGGGAAAAACGAGGTAATCTCTGCGCAACAATCCCTCAACTTGGGCTGAAACATAATTTTAGAAATAGATAACTCTATGAATCATGGTTTGGGATCTAATTTCTCATTACGGAAAATATGTAGTCTGAATCTTACCTAAATTTTTGAAGAAATCAGCGTAGTGGCAATTGTACAAAGAAAACAGATAGTCCTTGGTGTCGGGATTGGTGTGGAGAACTTCAAGAATTTCAGAACCTTTAATAATTTTGTCTCGAAGCTGGTTACGGGGCAAACTTATCATGCTCAAGTAGACCGTGTATCTCACAAATGTGTTGTAGTCCATCAGCTCATAGCTGGTGAACGTGCTAATTGTGTCCAGGAAGAATGTCGCAGCTTCCTTGAAGTCACGGACTGCAATGCAGTAGGTTCCTTGATAGACTTTGAGCCTGTTCCTTCTGTCCCAGTCTCCACCTTCCTCGATCAAGCTGTGCAGATGGAAATAATAAAGTTATGAGTAAGAGAAGTGAAAAAAATTCAGATATCTTTACCTCTTAGCCTTCTCTATGTTTCGTGTGACGAGATCGTGGTCCATGTAGAAAAGGCCGATCCTAATATTGTGGAAGACAATGTCGAGTCTGTGACCCAGAGATACCGTCTTATCGTAAGTTTTTCTAAATGCAGATATCGCTCCATCCTTGTCTCCGATTCTGCACAGATGTTCAGACTTCTTCAAGTTCGCCTCTCTAACTTCCATCTCGCCTAGGTTTTGCTCCGCGTCTTCGATCGCCGCATCGAGCACCTTCAGCTGCTCCTGATTCGTCGCTACCATCTTTGCTAGAAAGGCCTCGTCTACAGTCCAATTAAGGTCCTGGCAAACTTCTTTGTAAAACGGCGCCATATCTGGGAAGAACAGCGCGAAAGGTCAGTTGGATTAGCTCGAAGAGAGGCGGGCTGCAACAAAAGTGCAACACGAATCGGCTGACGCTTTTTCAAATATGGGGTTAGGAAGCACTTTTCAAGATTTTCGAGGTTATGTTCCCGATGAGTTGACGATAACCGCAAAAGGTAGAAGAAAAGATCTATGGAGTGATTACGGGATTGGCTGGTATTTTGATGATAATTTTTTTTATTTACAGCCAGTAATTCCAGCATACAAAAATAATACCGTGGTATTGTCTTACTTTCCGCTTTGATGGCATCCAGGAGCTTTGTTTTCAAGCTTATCTCATCTTTGTGCTCCGGTAAACCAAGCAGGAATTTTGTCTGGGCCAATTCCAAATTTGGATTCTTTTCCAGACCCTCTTCTTCCAAATTTTCCAACGGCATTTTTCTTCTTGACAGCTTCCTACGACTCAGCAGTAAAGGAACAATCCCACTGTTAAGGACGGGAATGAATTTACACTTTATGGTGACACGCTTCTCTAGTTGGTCAAACGGTTCACTAACCGCCCCAGAGACAGCGCCACAAATCAACCTGCAAAGCCTCAAAAGCCCGTCAGTATTACAGATCCCGGTCGTCTCTTGTTTTCTCTCTTTTGCTTCGTTAGTTCATTCTTCCTAATGTTTGTTATTCGGCGACATCGATGCCTTTGAATGTCAACACATTCACCTACAGATATTAATTGCACAAACGTTTCACCGGCTTGATATTCATATAATATATTTGAGATGATTTTCTGATTACTCTCTTTCGGTACCAAATTCCTCATACATACTCATTCATCGGATTGATTCCAATTTTGAGAACAAAATTTTATGGAAATCATATCTTGATTCTAGCAGAATTACTGCAAAAATTTGATTCCAATTAATCTTCAAGTTTAATTCCTTTAATGCGAAGCGTCTTATACGATGTAATATTTCAACGATGATTATACCGAGAAAGGAACTGCAAGAATATTTGTAGAAAAAAAATTGGAGGCAGGGAGCACCGGTACGATAATAAATAAAATCCGCGTTTCGATTCCTATTAGTAATTATATACAATTTTAAATAACTCCAGACATCTACCGTATTAATTGTGAGTTGGGTTTTTTCCACACATCTTGTTTATAACCCGACGACGGTTTTAAATACAGACACAGAAAATATGTATCTATATGAACATATATATATATATATATATATATATACACCTATGTTTAGAATATACGATATTTTAAACCATATAAGATTGAAACTCAATCTCACAGATCGAAAGTGACGATCAGTCTTACTCACCGTATAGTAAAGAGCTTTTAAACATCAGAAGCAAAGTTTTTTTCATATTTTCATCTTCTCTTTTTCCATAACTTGATTAATCGTCAAACTAATGTTCATTTCCATCAAGTACGTATTTAAATCGAGCCGAAGACATCTTCGTATTCGTATGCGATACGAAATGATCTTACTGTTCCATCTCTGCGATAATTTCTGAATACGGGGATAAATTAAACGCGGCTTAATATCATCATTATATTGGTAGTACTAATAATGATAATGATAATGGTAATAACGATCATAACAATAATGATAATAGTAGTAATTGATATCGAACAAATTATACTGAATCATTCATTCAATCCATATTTATCGTTTACAGTTAAGGTATAGTCACATTATATTATACGTAGAACAATAGAGATTCGAAGCGATTAAAAAATATGTTTGGAGGCCACTGGCCCAAGCTCTCTTATATAAGATTACTTTCCACGTGGTACTAGAGACGAATTTCAATACTTTCTTACGGTTAATTCGTAGAAATTAACTCTTGCGTCATTAGTACATAATTGTTATTTATAAACCAGCAAAATTCGATGCTACATATGTAACCACATGAAAGGTAACCGTTATATGTACTTAATATGATTACTTGCTCCGTTCAACAGCAATTTTCTTTATATGTGTATATATATACTTAGTTATTATTTAATCCAATAATTTACAATTAAGTATAATTATATTCAATACGAATTAATAAATCGTAATCATTTACCTCATTATCATCGGCATCATCGTCGGTTACTTCGATAGGTTTACGTAGTAATTAACATTAACATTTATATTTCAATTTTAATTCTGATAATTATATTATTATTATTATTATTATTATTATTAGCATTAGGATTAGCAGTAGTGTAGTAGTAGTAGTAGTAGTAGTAGTAGTAGTAGTAGTAGTAGTAGTAGTAGTAGTAGTAGTAGTAGTAGTGTAGTAGTAGTAGTAATCTATACTATTGTATAGATTCTCGCAAAGAATTATACATCTATTAGTTGCGAATTGTTTTAAATTTGTTAATATTACAGAATTCATTCATTTCTTTAAATTTATTTTTATCATTATCATTATTATTATTATTGTTATTATCATCATCATTAATAACATTTTCAGGCCGATAATTTAATGAAAGAACATCTAATAATTAGACAGTTATTGGTTTTTTTTGTTGTTGCTGTTGTTGTTATTATTATTATTAACGATTTCATCTATACCCTGTGCATCATATTAATATCTCAACACATTCTATTTGATTACTTGATAAAATGTTGCGTAAAATTATTAGTATTATTATTATTAGTAGTAGTGGTATTGTTATTATTATTATTCACTCATATATATATATATATATATATATATATATTTATTATATATATGCACGCGTTTTATGTATGTTTCCAGAAACATTTAAAAATCATGTATTATACCTAAGTACTTAAATTTTCTTATCTGTACACATATATCACGTATTATAGGTATTTATGGTGTATGTGTACTATTTTATACCAATATAATTTTTTATTTATCATGCTAGTACTGCATGTATTCGGGTATATTTATACGTGTATGAATATATAATAATGATATAATAATATTAAAATTTATTTCATATTATGGTATTATACTAATAATAGTATACTAATATCGGTATTATTATTATTATTGTTATTTTTGTTGCTGTTATTATTATTATTATTATTATTACTACTATCATTAATATTTGAAAGTAATAAAAATAATATTATCAATAAATGTCATAACAGATTTAACAAATTTTAAGTCACAAGAGAGTTAAATAATAATTTGATCAAACGCAACGGTGTAATCAGACGTGAAAAATTAAACTTGATAACACCATGGACGAATTGAACATGACGGGCAATATTTTATCGAAAATTTCATGTATTCCATATTTAATGTGAAATTTTTTATGTCAAGCGGAAAATTTTATGACAAATTTCAAACAATGGTGGCAAATTTCGGAAGATTAATAATTTAATACGTTTTATTTATATACCCCTATATTTGTCGATTCGCATCATATTTTATCTTGTTTAGTCGTTCTGTTCGATGATATCTGTCCTACATTGAATAATATTTATAATATACCATATCAAACAGATATATCTAACAAACTGTTTAACTATGTAATATGTTTATAATCCATGGGGTAGCGCACCGTAGTTCTTCTTATTATTTTTATTTCTTTTTCTCATTGTTGCTTGAATGATGAAATATAAATTATAATTTAAGTACATAACACAGTTAACGTGATTGATGTGTGTGTGTGTGTAATCATCACCGTACGTCTTGAATAGTGTATAACACGGATAGAGGATAACCCAGAGGACAAGGAACAGTTTTAAAATCCATGCAGAGATATCATAATGGACCAGAAAAAAAATGAGATTCGTTGCAGGCTATTTTTCTGTGTTAAGATTTATACAGTGTACAATAAGTATAATAGGTAATGCTATAGAGGTACCTGCGATCAAATTATGCGTATACTTAAAAAAAAAAAAAAAAAAAAAGAAAACAAAAAGATATTACGTATAAATACGCACGTATATACCACAGAATGATGTACAAGCTCAACGGCGGGTATAATTGGATCATTTTGACAATATCATATAATTATGTATAATAATGCACATACCGACAATTCGAATTTAAATATGAAAATTACCTAGGTCGCAACGTCTTCAGAGTTTCCTCTTTGCCGATTAGCCGATTAATAAGATATTAAAATATTATTGCACAATTTTATAAGCAAGCCTAGATTACGCTTTATATTTCTCGACGCACAACCGACATAACACTATGGAACCGGAGGAAGTTTTTTTTTTTCTGTTCAATTACATCGCATTAAAAAAAAAAAAAAACGGCGAAAAATCCGGCTCATAAGTGACTATCTAAGATTTACTTACAATCGGCCCAAAAACGCAATAGCAATTCCGAAAGCCCCAAGTTTTAAGCCTGATGAAAACAAGATCGCCACTTTAAGATCATTGACATATATTTAATTGATATATTCAAGGCTTAGCGATACTGGTTTAAACATAACTGCAGATGTAATTCAGACATAGAGAGGGCAAAATTCAATTTGCAATTCACGGTTGAGAGAATATTTGAAAGTGAAAAACATTGTTATTGTAACATATCTTAATCGTGCTGGTGCCGATGATCCGATGAAATTTCAAATTTTTGTCGATTCACAGAGTTGGTGGAAAATCCTGGAGGCTAAAGTCACGAGGTGGACAATTGAAAAAGCTTCGCGGCCATTTGCCTTCCATTCCCAGAAACTAGACCTAACCTCGAATCTAATATTCCTCTATAATCCGATGGTAAAAATATGGTGCGTTCTATCGCTTTCATCCGATCATTGCCAAGTCTGCGTTATATGCATTGCAACCGTCTCGACTAAGCCTTATTATAACTTGATATGGACAAATTGCAGGCAACGATTTCTTGTAAATTTAAACTATATATTTACAATCTCAACAATAATAATCTCTGATCAGATAATGCTAAGAAAAAAATTTGCATTCACTTAAAATAATAGAAAAAAACAAAAAACTAAAATCATCACAACGCTCAAATATTTCAAATTTCGGTATTCGAGATATAATATGTATACCTAATATACATATTTTTACGCAATCATTATATTTTCTATGTTTCGAATAAAGAATCATTCTTAAATTGATTTCCACCTCTTCCCGGACAGAACGGATTCTATTATACACATATATAAACATATCCGTATATATATATATCCATATATATGTATATATGTGTATAAGTACAGTATATATACAAGTATATTGCACGCAGGCCAGATTTTACACATGAATTAATTTCGTTTGACATAACAAAATTATCACATATAAAAACTGTAATTTTAATTGCATTTCCATTTATAATATATATATATACCACCTGTTTACCGCTATTATACTCGCGTTTTTTAAGAACTAGCATTTATCGCCAGTCAGTTATATCTTTTCTCCTAAAATAATTGAATTAATATTATCCCTGGTGGAAAAATATTTCTGAGTCACAGTGTTCCTGCAATTACTTGAAAGAAATTAGAATATTTTCAGATATAATCAAAGATTATCAGATTTTTCACAGAGTTTTTCATACTTACTCATTATCAGACTTTTACAGAATATTTCTGAATAAATCTAAAAAAAAAAAAACTATGAATAGTCTAATAATCTCTGATTATCTACGAAAATATTCTAATTTCTTTCGCGTAATTGGAACACAGTGAGTCAGAAATATTTTTCCACCATGGATGTCCAATAATATTTCTCTAATTAATAATAATCATTAGTTAATAAAAGATAATATTAATAATAATAATTAATATTATTATAATAATGTCATACCTAAAACTGAACAAATATATAACAATATGTATAAACAATAATAATTAATTATTGTTAATCACCATATCGCCGGGACACAATTAAATCTCCTATATACTTATAATACGTATGATAACTATATATCATGTACTCAACCATCGTCGCATGTTATAATTATAATAATAATAATAATAATAATAATAATAATAATAATTATGATAATAATAATAATGGCAACAACAACAACAATAATAATAATAGTAATAAAATTATTAATATTAATAATAATAATAATAATAATAATAATAATAATAATAATAATAATAATAATAATAATAATAATAATAATAATAATAATAATATTAGTATCGTATGATAGGATAAAAACCTGTGCATTTATACAGTAGCATACGATGTTTTTCGCCTTATCGCAGTTTTTTTTTTTTGTTTTTTATTCAAATGGCACCATAAGTGTCCCGTTGAAAGCCGAGGGTCAGGGTAACACTTCGAGGATTTAGTTTAGATTTGAGTTATAAGTATACGCGTAAAAGTTATAGCCAGGAAATAGTCGTGATTTTCACCGCACTACGTAGTGGATAGGTAGGTAACATACATATAATAATTTTGACTATTGTTAGTTTAGCCATGTACACATACGTCTATTATTAGATGTTGATAATATAATTATATAGAATTTCGTTAAGAAGAAAATAAAGTACATAACTAGTATAACTCACAGTTGTTAGAGCGCATATAGGATATAGACCAGGGCAAAGTGGATGATAATATTATGTGAGTTATTCTAAAATAATATTGTATACAGTTTATATCAATTCGATTTCACTTTACCCAAATATTGGAAAGAAAAGGGAATTGGAAAATTGCACTTTGCCCCTTGATGTTACAACCATGCGCCCTGGTCTTCCCTATATAATTACCTATTTATACTTACTTATCTTCAAATAAGTGAAAATCAAAATTTTACCTACAGAGCTGATTGCTTTGAGTCCGTAACAACGCGTGATTATTACCGATATATCTACGACACATTCTTGGCCACAGACTTTGCGAGCAACCTTTTATTCGTTCGTCTTAAACTTGTAGCGTCGATGTTGCGAAAAATGTGATTTTGAAATTTTAATCTTAGATAAAATAAAACGAAAACGGCGACATCGTCCACGGATCTCGGAGATAAGGATAGAGAAGTAATTCAATTCTGTTCCCATTGAATATCTTTCACCTGTCTCATGTGTTTTTTTTTTTTCAACACCGTTCAAAGTGTTTTTCCGGATGTAAGTTATAATTGATTATTATCAACATTACAATGAGTAAACCATAGGCAGGCAGTACGTGTTCTGACGAGTGAATTTTGCAAGTTGGATTGTAAGTCCATACAATTTTATCAAGAATATAACCGTAACTAAACATATGTTGCTTTGATTTCGTTTCGCGTGCTATAACATGCGATAATTGGCGAGTATTGAAGATTATTTTAGCCCCAAAATGAAACTACAAACATATCAACGGCTACCATTTTTAATCTATATCAGCATATGAATTTACCTTTCAGGTATTCTTCACGATTTGATAACGTTTTTCACTTTCAAAAATCTACCCCAAATATAATTCACTCTTTATACATTGTATTTGTGTACTTCTATCTATACCGAATAATAAGTATCAGGTTTACTGTTGATATGTAACTAAAAAAATACTGCAGTTTGTAATATTATTTATACAGAGAGAGAAAAAGAGAAAGTTTCGATTTTTTTTCTTTTCTTCCAAAATCGTACGTTAGCGCCGATTTCGCGAAAGTCTATTAAAACTAAAATTGGACAAACTTTATATGATCAACATTTTTTCTTCGTCATAAATAAATAATCAAATAAAATAACAATAATAAATAACCTCCTTATCTGAGAGAAAATAAATAAAAATCAAATACCGATAAATAATTTTTCATATCACTCATCGAGGCTACGAGATATAAAGGCGAAAAAATTCAGATCGGACAGTAATAATAAAAATAATAATAATAATATAATATAATGTAATGTAAAAATAGAAAAAAGCGAGTAATATTATATCGATTACTTTGATTATCATACAGCGTCGTAGGCGAGGTCGACGGGTGGCCTGTGATGTGACGAAAGGTAGGAAGTCGCGGAGCTCCCGGGACCGGGTCCACCGCCCCCAGGATACCCTGGATAGTTGGCACTAGGCGCGTGAATCCCGGCGTGGGAAGGTGGGTAAGCGTCAAAGGAGCTGGTGTACGACCCGTTATAGGGATAGGGATTAGCCATGGGTCCTAGAGAGGGATGCATGCCGCCCATCCCACCCATGCCGCCCATGCCGTAAGTGCGTTGCATCAGGCTGGGATCGAGTCCACCGAAAAGATATCCGTTCGTGGAACCCATCGGGACAGGATAATGGGGTCCGGGTATGATGTTGGGATACGAATTACCCGGATGGGGGTGGTTCATGCTCGAGCTGTAACTGTTCGAAGTCAAATTTTCCACGGTATAAGACTTGCTGTGCTGCTGGGTCTCCGGGTGATGCCGATTGTTCATTCCGTACAACGAGCCGTAGTTGTCTGCCGGCGAATGATGGAGAGAACCGGGATAAAGTCCGGCGTGAGGCGGGGCGGGAGGCGGACTGTAATTCGACATGCTGGATGGCGTGAAACTTGGTAGATACGAGGCCTGGTGATGGGTATCCATCTTCTCCGCGAGAGACTCGTCGCTCATAATGCTCTGTGAAGGGTGACGCTGGTTACCGCTGTCCGCTATGCTCGGTATCTGGTCAACCAGTGACTCCAAATCGCTGAGGCTCTTCGACGAGACGTCCTGGCCCCCAGTGCCACCCGTGTTGCTCCTCTTCACCGTATTGTACTGCTCATGGGAGTGCGGGGACATTGCCGGGTGCGTAGGTGTGTGCGGATGCGTGTGAGGGGGCGTCTGGTGAGAGTGGTGAGAGTGCTCGTCGTTGCCGAAACCCTGCTGGCTCAACGGCGTCGGCGTCGTCTGGTGGGGGTGGGTATTATGAGACTCCGGCCGCCGGTCGTGGTACCCCATGTAGCTGTTGTAGCTCGAGTGTGACGGGGTTCCGGGATTGCTGTGGTGACCGTTGTTGTCGCCGCTGCCCGGGTTGTACGATCTGTGATCGCCGGCTATATTTTGCTGGGCGATGCTGGTCGGGGGTTCAAAGTCCGGGTGTTCGACGCTCGGCGATGTCAGGGGGGACGGCTCAAGGTTGTTCTCCGACGATATCGCCGTGTTTATCTCCGAGGACAAATCGGAGTGGGTGAACGATAGCGACATAGACTTTGGACTCTGGCTGTAATGATGCATGTGGACAGGGCTCTGCTTTGCACTTATGTTGTACGGACTGTCGTTCATACTCTGACCGAAGAATCCCGAATCCCCCATCGACGGGTACGGCGCCATATGGGGAAAACTGTTTGGCGGTGACATTATCGGTGGTGAAAAACAGTTTGGCACGGAATTCGAATAGTTGTCGTTATGATGATTGCTGAGAGTTTGATGTTGTTGTTGTTGTTGCTGTTGCTGTTGCTGCTGCTGTTGATGCTGATGATGGTGTTGCTGCTGGGTCTCTCGTTCCCTGCTGTCGCTTTCCATTTGCTGTTGTTGCTGTTGTTGTTGTTGTTGTTGTTGTTGTTGCTGCTGCTGTTGCTGCTTCTGTTGCTGATGTATTTTCTTCGGCCTACCACGCCGTTTCTTTATCACTTCACCGTTAGCATCAAGCTTCTCTGGGTCTGGCGCGGGCTGTTCTTCGATACTCTTTATCTTCTTTGGTCTTCCCCGCTTTTTTTTACCCGGTATCACACCTGTGCCCGGTTCTTGCTTTATCTGCACCGTGCTGCTCAAATCTGTTATCTGGTTTTCGCTGTCCGGTGTAAATTCGTTATCGAATATCGGCTTCCTGTCCTCCACTGGCTCCACCTCCTTTTTCTTCAGTTTCGAATCAGCGAAAACTATGTCCGATTCTTCAAGGTGGCTTATTGCACCATTCAAATAATCACGGAACTTCTTCAATGCCGCGTAGTATGGAACTTTGTCCGCCGCTCGTGGCAGCTGTGCACACCTCGCACTACTCGACGGCATGACCCACATGTGCTATTAAATCAAACAAAAAGTCAGTCAGAATACCCCAGTTTGAAATATTATTCTATAATTTAAAAAATTAGAAAAATGCGAATGTGTGATCGAGGAAAAAAAAAAACAACTAAAATCAAGAATATGGTAACTGTTCTATTCGATGGAATAAAATTTCTTAATCTTTGGATCCGATTTCCTTGTGTTTTGCGTACTTTTTTTAATTTATTTGTTCATGTTTTTCAGTGTCATTAATTCAACTTTACCGTATTAGTTCCATCGACGAGAGTTGGTTGCCTGCCAAATCCGAATTCTTTTTTGCCAGAAAATACTTCGTAGATCAATTTACCGTTGAATACGGCTATTTTGGGCTTATACTTTTGTAATTTTTCGAGTAACACGTGACTTCCTGAAACAATTTTAACAACATGTGTAAATGTCAGTTTATTTCGAACATGTACAAACATTCTATGAGAATTTTTAACGTTCACGAGATAAAGAAAACGTTGACACAAATTTCTGCTAGTACGAATTGATATCTTCTTAAAACTGAAACTAATAATAATTGTGTCAAAGTTTATAACGTAAATAAAATTAGAAAATCAAAGAATATCGTATAGGTTTTTCGTGGTAATTATCTCATACATAAATAATGGATTTGAATTCGCATCCCGTGTTTTAATAGCCCCAATCAAGCAATAGAACGTTAGCACGCGACCTATAAACCATAGAATGTAAAAATAATACGTAGATGGATTTCACGTGGGTACATTTTCAAGGAACTAATCTGGAGCGTTTCTCAATCGCCTGAACTTTGACACAAGTTGAACGGCGGCAAAATAATCCCAGGATTTTGTCGGGTACAGGCAAAGATACTAAACTACAGAGTTAAATATCCGTGGGGTACAGGGTCAATTACGTCATTGCCGAAGTGGCAAAAATACAACAAAAAACACAACTGGCGTGTGTGCGGCACTACGTACGTGGTGTATTTACACATGCAGACACATCGTAGGTTGATCGCCATTCGCCATATTCTTTGTGTTCGACTCGAAGTGATCAGATAGAGTGAAATGTAACTATTGTCCAGTACAGAGTTTAAAACTGGATAAGTGTTTTCTGTCCCGTTTAGGCGTACAACGTGGTCCGAGAAGCCATGCAGGTTAGACATCATTAAAAATCAAAGTAACGAACGAAGAAAGTCATAATTGTGCCGGTGTAAAATTGTGAATTGTCACACCAACGCAACTGATAAATCATTGAGTATTCTCCTCGATTAACCTCCCCTGGGTAAGTACGCATCGAAAAACCTAAGCGTGCATCTTTCATTTTGTGCAATAGATCAAATAATCTGATCAATCTACGCGATCGAACAATAAAACAACACCATAACCAACAAATCTAGTGATTTTCTCGCGGATAAGTCTAGCTTTATTCGATTGATTCGGCTCTTCGGAAACTTTCTAACACAGATCAAAACGATGTGTGGTTAAATTACATTAGAACCACTAAAATAAGATCGCTTCATCTCGAATTGTGTTTAAAAGTTCCACGACAACAAAAGGCGGCTGCTATGGAAAAAAAAAATGAAACAAATTCTGGGATTCTGGTAATAGATGGCGGAAATATACGCATGTAAAATTGGACTGACCTTCCTTTATTTCCTTCCGCGTGAGATCGGCGCTTCCTTTGGTCGCGCGTGCCACCATATTCGTAAATCCTATTCCAAGCCGTAACAATTTATAATCGTCATCGGCTGTAAGAGGTTCGGGCGTTAATCCGCTCAGATGAAGACATTTCCCTGAAAGAAGTCACAGTTTTGACAATTTACTTTCGACCCATCGACGATTTTTTTTATTACGATGTATCTTTTCGATGTAGAACTTTTTACTAGGGGGATTCGTAACGCCTTCCAACGAAATCCGAAAAAACCGTTAACACTATTATCGTACGTCGTACAAGAGGCGATAGATAATAAGGCAAAAAATCGTATCATTAAATCGCGGAGTCGTGAAAAGGGATCGTATAAAAGTAAGATCGACACACTTTACACATTTTACGCGTATAGGTGTAGCAGAGAAAACAAATGAATTAACTTTTCCGCTATCGAACCGTTTGTAATAAAAACTGCCATATCACATTCGAAATTCGAATCACGATGATCCGTTAGCTTTACCAATCGAGTATACTGCATAAACATCGTCATATCTGGTACCGGTTCGGTGAAATGCATTAAAAAATCGTGACTACGATGATGACGATGATGACGATGATGACGATGATGACGATGATGACGATGACGACGATGATGATGATGATGATGATGAGAATAATAATATTAATCACATTATTATCGTATTCTCGTTAACGAAAGATTACCTCGTGACATACGAGGAGGAGAACGAACAACGTGTGGGATATAATCGATCGAGCTAAAAAGTAGGACGAAGCGCGTACCGTACGTATAAACGTATAAACGTACATACATACATGCATACATACGTATGTACGTACATACGTAAGTATATTATAAATACGTACACAAGCCGTAAGAGATTCGTAATTTTCCGCCATGAATCTGTTGTAACCAACTAAGCATTTGTAACGCGCGTATAAATCGCCGTTGGCGCGATGCGTTTAATTGTAAATGAAAAGAAGGAAGTAGAATGTCACCGGAGGAGGAACCGAATGAACGAAAAAGAAAAGTCCATTAAAATACACGTGACGGAGGTCTATTAAAAATATACATGTTTGTAGAGAAAGAAAAAGAATACGACGGGACGGTGAAAAATTAGGGGCAAAGGGGCGAGGGATGAAAAGAGAGAGAGAAAACAGGGAGTAAAAAATAAAGAGAGAGAAGGATAGAACGAAAGAGCGAGAAAGAACGCTGGACTAAAGCTGCTATTGAACGGATAGGCGTGGGACATGAACTCACCCACACCTCTTCATTCCACCCACATTTTCCACCCTCCCGTCGTTCTCTGGCCTTTTCCTCGTTCCCCCTGCCTGAACTCCTCTCCCTCCCCCTTCCTGCCCCCCGTTTTTCCCGCTCACGTCTCTCCTCTCCTCTCCTCCCTCATTCCCTGGTCCCTCCCTCCCTCCCTCTTGCCCTTACCATCTTCCTTACTCCGTACAGTCGTTTTTATATAGTTTATTTATTTACTTTTTTTTTTACCTTGTTATTTTTTCTTCCGTTTCATCAACTTTCTATAAAATTCTCATTATGTTAGAACAAAGTAAATACAAACGATTTTTCATCTTGACCCATTGATTTAAACGTTGTTTATTTATTTTTTTTCTGCTAACAATTTTAATCTCCTTTTTATCTGTCATTTGAAATTACTTTTAACCAATATATAAATAACATAATTATAATCGCTAACACTGACAGTAAATTTTACACGGATTCTAAAAGCACACCGGGATAATTATATTTAACATTCGTTCTTGGGTAAGGAAAATTCGGACAGTAAATTTTGGAAATTAATTGCTACTTACAGAAATGATTTCCAGGTCCCGCGTAATGATGCCCTTTGTAAGCGGCAAACAATCCTGGATTGATGCCAATCTATAACATAAAAATATGAGCTGCTTGAAATTATCTATAGAAATATTTTATTCTCAAAATGAATTTTTTTTCATTAGCCACGATTGTTGAAAAACCAAAAAATATTTGCATCTATTTTATATATATATATATATATGCATTGTACATGTTTCTTGATCACTGAACACCTGATGCAAATTTGGCCCAAATTATTACTTATTTATTTCTTACTTTTTCTAGAACAAAGTATTCAAACATAGATGCACACATCGTCTCAAATAATCGTCTAATAACTGAACTTTATAATCAAACATAGAAACAAAAAACGAATCATGCATCCAGGAGGACAATAAAAATAAAATACGAAGTATCGCTGTATGAAGAGATGACCAGAACCAATGCAAAAATAATAATGGATGTGTAAACTAGTGATAGATTTACGAAGAAATCTATTCATCGCAGGCATATAATAATAACAAAGTTACTTTTCATGCAAAAGAAAAAAGTTCGACGATGCTGGCAGAGCTTTTTAATTCCCTTTTTGGTTGTATTTGATGTCGCGTTTGACCAAACATGTACTTCTTCTTGGAGGATTCTCTCCAATCTTGGTATCAGCTTCAAACCGATTTCTGGTCTCTTCGAGTCACTAGATGTTGTATGGCGAACTCCAATTGCAGGTGTTATCCTCCTTGAATAGTCTAATGCTCCTTATCTTTCTTTACTATTCTGCATCTCATCCAGTATCGTCTGAGGACTCGCAATAACTTGATGATCGAAGCTGGTGTTACTCAAATATTGTTTCAGCTATACTCTGATCAGTACTAATAACTGGCTCACTCATAGCTACAACTTGAACTTATATAAACGTTGAAAGAAATATGTGATAAAAATTTGTAGATCCGACAACTTGACGCTGCTAAAAGTTTTCAATTAATCTCAAGAATCAAATATTCAGAGAGTCGATGTTAGAGGTAGAAGAAGCAGCTAAGCACCGTACAATCAGTACTCTTATTCAACTGAGAGGAAACGATTTAAACGCACCAGTTGGATTTGATTTTCAATCTCTCCGACTAATTCGATGCAAATATTCTTCTACCTCCAACTCATTACAAAGATAAACAATCTTCAATTATGACAATGCTGTTCCATTTTTCATCTGGTTTGTTTTTCCCTGTTTACAAATGTTGCCTCATTCAATTACTTTTCCTCATGACTTGTTCGATTGCTCATATATCAAATTTCCATGAAACTTTAGACTTTCTCAATCCACTTTAATGATTCATTCAACTTCTGTGTTCAACGTTTTTCTGCGTATCTATAACTTTTCAATTGTCAACAGAGAATTACTTCATCACTACCAATGTTTGCCGAATGAACCAACAGTTAACCACCGAGTAATCATTAAAACTTACTATAATAATGTCGAGATTACTCGTCAGGTGATCCGGCAGCACTCGTTTACTAACTTCCTCTTCCGGCATCCCATCAAATCTGTCGTGCTTTTTTCGCTCCTTGTAAGTCTTCGCCCGTTTCTTGGCCTCTGCCAGTTCGGCTCTGTAAATACAATAAATTTCAAATGAACGGGGGCAATTTTTATATTGACCAAGTCTATTTGAGTCAGACAGAGAAGTAAAACCAAGAAAGACTCCTACTTGAGCATCATATTATTTATGGGCAAAAAGAAGAGCGTAGTTCTTACTCCTCCGGCGTCAGTATCATCTCAGACTTCTTCTTTCTGCCTCGTTTCTTGGGTTGGTGCGGTAACTGAGGATTCGTCCCATTCATGGCGAGGCTCATCTGAAGCTGACTCGTGATATTGCCAGGCGAATGGTTCTGCAGGTGAACAGGAGGCGTCGAAGGTGTTCTAGATTGAGCTCCTCCAGGACACGTCATACTTTCCTGATTGCTACCTGGACTACTCGCCGCCCTCATACCGCCTCCCATCGACATTTCCTCATCGACAAATGAGTAAGGATCGACAGGTGTTTCGCACTTGATTGTGACCTGCGATAGTTAATCGTACATTGGTTAGTTTTTTTTTTTTGTTTCTCACTCAAAAAAACCTGCAGAGAGTGCACTTATCAACATTTGGAAGTAATAACGATTCCCAACTTGAAACCCACCTGATTGAGATTCGTTGTGTTGCTACCTGGCTGTTGAGATGTCGCAGACATCGGTGTGAGCGGTGTGTGAGGTGTGTGAGGTGTGTGTGGTGTGTGAGGTGTTAGGGGTGTATGATATTGTTGACTACTGTCGCCACCCGTACTCCTGAGTTCGAGATCCGGGCTTGTTTCGTAGCCATCGTCCCTGGCTTCCTGCTTCACCATAATTCCACCTGAAATAAGGAAGTCAATGATGAATCATTACCACAAGAGAAATCATGATGACTCAATTATTTCCCTTTACTTTCTTGTTAATATATTTTTATAGTTTTATCATTGGTTTTATTCGAGCGCAAGTAAGTTCAAGGAATTTTTCAGCGAATGCGAGTTTACTTCTGTGATTGCAAACCGTCAGTTTTAGCATTCAACCAGGAAAACCGTCGATGCAAAGTTCCTTGTTTACTGAAATGATTCCACTGTGTTTTCTTGGTACAAACCTTGTGTGCTTGAGCAATTCATCGTCTGGCCATTGGGAACTCCATTTTGAACCGGAGAAGGATATGACCTGAAACAAATACCGGTTTAGTTAACAAAATTCTGAAACAATGCTGCGTCATGTCACAAGAACATTAGTTCTCTTGCACAAATACACTAGAGATTAAGTAGAACAAAAAAATATCTAAATGTGTTGAGAGCAAAAACCCACGTAATTCCGACTATATTCAATTAAGGGTCTTGGCTTTTCTATGATCCGTGTACAACGTCAGTCAGTCCAGCTGTCATATGGCTTAGGAGTATTAAAGGTTTCTAAAGATCAGAGGCCAGTGCCAGTCCGACAACATCTATTGTGACTACAGATACATAAAAATTTATCTGATGAAACAATCCATAGGTGAATTTTGCAATTCAAGATTTTTTTGTGCATGTTTTGAGTTTAAGACCTGACAAGTTCAAATTTCTGTTATGTTGTATCTACTGGTACTAGTACACTATTGAAGTATCTTCAATCCTATGTTTCAGCAATAGGCGAATGACACAAGATTGTGAAAATGGAACAGAAGCAAAGGACTGGTGGAGACTTGACTTCTACAAAACAGGTATTTGAATGATCAGAAGGAAATTGACGTTGATTATTGGAGTAATTATGGAGAAATAAACGGTTCAAAACAAATTGAATTTCCTGATACAAGTAATGATGATTATATTATTATTCGTCATGGCTGATTGTTGGGGAAAAAGAAAGCTCTCGCGAAACTTCAATTAATTCTTATATATTCGTCAAGATTCTGTTAATGCTATTCTAACCGTCCATCCATCAATCAACTAAAAAGTAGAAAGAGGAGCATCTTTTACTTCAATCAGAATTCATCCCTCTTCTATTACCACCAACATCTGTCCGAATTCTTTCAACTTTTTTTCCAATCAAGATATCAGAGTAAGATGATTTTTCACGGTGTGATTTACACGCGTTTACGACCCTGCAACTTTGCAGGGTTGTATAGTCGTTACTCATTCATCAATAAAGTGCGAATAGAATCGTTGGCTTATCTTGACTGAATATCTCCCCTTGTACAGGATTTTAAACGTCAATAAAAGGGACGTGTTGTACGAATAAACATAAACGAAGGGTTGTCCCTCGGTTTAAAAAAATAATCAACTAGACGGACTCATTAGCGGTGTCAGTGGGTCGTTCATCAATTATCCAGCAGTATCCGTTTTGCTTATCGTTTATACTTTCATTAATCACTAACAATAAGTAAGCAGTACAAAATCCCAATAGAGTAATAACTTTTAAATAAAAAATCTTAAAACTTGACCTAGTCATCTTCGGTTAAAAAAATAAAACTGAAAAACTTTCTACCCGTTGTCAATAGCACACCAATTTTCCATCATCAATCCGTTTATTAGTGTAATTCGTGTTTTTTCACCCTTATATACCTAAACGTTTCAGGAGGTATGACGAAATTCCGTGAAAAATTGTTTGATAAACTATCTATCATTTATACTATCTCAACACCGTCTTACGGAGACGAAAAAAAGTTATTGTGTAACATTTTGTTCCATTTTTGTGCAACATGACCTGCATCGCAGCTGCGGTTGTACTTTTATTCGATTTCACGTAGCATAGAATAAAAAATACGAGATTTAAGTTAGTAACGTTATCGTAACGAAACTTTAGGGAAAAAAATCACTATTTTCTTATTTTTACAATAACCGAAGGAACAAAGATTTCCAAATACAAGTATGTTTTGTTTTACTACGATTTACTGAATTTCAAACAATTGCAAAATCACGAAATAACGGTCTTTCCTCAGTCTGAATCGTTACGGCAACGTTGCTAACTTCACCACGGTGAAAAAGACCACCATTCTTATTTCAATTCGTGACTCGAAATCTTTGATTTATTTTTTATTCCCTGTATATTCCCTCCATAAATTATCGTCGCCGATTATCGCCACAAAACATAGCGCCACCTGTGCTGTTGGCCAACCGAGCGTGTATAAATAACGTGAAAGACTTGAAGAAATTTGTGAAAAAAAAAACCCTAGATGCGAAAAATGGGGGAAAAAAAAAATTCCAAATCACAGAGTAATCATTGACAACGGCGCAGCAGCAGCAACAGCAGGTGTATATAACCAAGGTAAGGCAAACCGAAAGAACCCCCCCCCCCCCCTCCATATATTTTGACATGGAGTATACTTTGTATATACACGAGCGTATGTATACTTATAAATGTATGTATATATACGCGTGAGTGCGCACACAACGCTATGTATGCGTGTAATATACTCTTACATGCCCCGTGGTGTTTATATACCTATATATATGTATAAGGTATACCCATTTACCTCCTTCCACGTGTAAATACATAGTGCCGATGTACATACATATACCCCCGGTATACCATGTTCAAGGTGGATACATGCGTTGGCCCCGAGTGTATATGGCTCTCCCTGTATCTACGTACCCTAGGTATATACGTCGGATCGTGGTACGTACGTGTATGGATGTGGCGTACATGTATTATGCTTAGCGCGGTGTTTGTGTCTGCGTACTTGGTTGAAACGACTGGCGGGGAGCTGGTTGCATGGGATGAATGGGCTGGGGGGTGACGGGGGAATTGGAGGAAGAGATGGAAAAGGGGGAAGAAGAGGTGGAGGCGGAGGTGGAGGCTACAGTGTGAGGAGGTAGCGATGGGTACGAAACAGCGTGTGATAAACAATTTCCGATTAAAACAACTCGGAAAAAATTATAAATTATACAATGCGCTACGACTCTCTTTTATTTTTTTATCCACTCCACTCTATTTTCAAGGTGTAGAACACACGTGGGTGGTGTAGCGACAAAATTTAACTCTTCTTGTTTCATGCAATTCTGTAGAATCACCTACTTGACACACTGGGGTCGTTTGTACCCCAATGACAAAAATCGTTATGAAACATCAACTATTAAATATTTTCAATTGACTTTTTTTGGAAGATCTTAAAAGGTTACTTTTTTGAAACTGTATAGGTTGAATATCAAAATATCAAAATGCCGGATGGCGCCACAGAACCGATGTTTCTAGATTCAGGTACTTTAAATTAATGAAGAAAAGGCGTGGAGTTTCTTTGTACCCCAGGGTGTGAAACAAGGGTTAAATTTCAGAGTCACTTTTTTATTCCACTACTTTCATTTCATTATAATTGATTATAATCTGCGGTTCCGCAGCGAAAAAATAAGTTTCCACAAGTTACGATGAACTTTTCATAAAAGTATCATAACTCATCTTCAAATTAATTCTCTATTCTCTATGTTTTTCAACACGTGTGATATCATTATTCTTCAAAATTTTCATTCATTCATTCATCTTTTTACTTTATATACACGATCGTAGTACGTATGAAGAATTTGAAAACATTCGCAGCTACTTTTGCCAAAATTTTAACAACTATTACTTTCATCGATTCAACAGTAAAGTCATTTTAACTTATAAACATTTAATAGAACAAAGAATATATATCGAAAGAAAAAATTACTTGAATATCTACAGAGAGAATCGTAACAACGAATAAAAAATACGATATCGCGAATCTGTTACGAACTAACAGAAGTAACATAAGACGTATAATATAATACGATGGGAAGATAATTTTTTTAAACGCAAAGCGTGAACAAATTACGAAAAATAATGATAATAATAATAATAATAATAACAATAATGGACAAACTAAAGCAAAAAATTAACGTTTCTTTCAAATTCACAGTTTCATCCCTTGTCTTGCACGTGTATTTTTTTTACGCCATGGGGGCTTGTAGCCATCAGTTAATCCAGCAGGGGCTGCTTGTTGCTAAGGGAGACCCCCAGAAAACTCTTCGCACACAGGGAACAACATTTATATATGTATATATTTATATGTATGTGTGTGTGTGTGCGTGCACGTATGTATGTGTACACTATATAATACACTGTATACATACACCCAAGTCGCACGCGCGCCAATATATATTACGATATATATAATGTAGATATACTGTAGAATACATACGTGTATATGTGTATATAGATAAACATGTATTGGCGTTTACGTGCAAGTGCGTATGTATATGAATTCATGTTCGCGCATACAAACAAAACCACTCCGAGCCTCCCTCGTTCGCATGAGAGACAGACACGAACGAGTTAGGTGGTGCGATGCCCACATACATGTGTACGTGTACATATATGCACGGTAATGTATATGGATAGGTATACAGTGTTATACACACGCGTTGCTAAACAGTGAAAATGTCGATAAAGGAAAAACCACAGGGCTAGCTAGGGTATAGGCCAAAACTAAACTATCCTAGCTCTTTATCCCGTAGCATAGTGTTTTTGAATTTCCCGGGGAAAAATTTGAACTAATGCGTTCGTGAAACTATCGCGTGGTAGAAGGGAATAAAATTTTGAATCTCGTTCAAGTTTTGATGAACAAAAATTGTAGGGAATTGTAACATTGACGAATAATCGAGCTGATGCATCTTTGTGTAGGTGGTGTTCATGGATATTGCGAGTCGCATTTTAATACAGAGAAGAAGAAAAAAAGAAGATCGATGAATGTACGGCGTTAAAGTATTATCGCAGTTTCCCACTCACAGAGCGTTTGCGGTTGAATGAGAAGAAAAAGAAAACTAACGTAAGAAAGAAAATAAAGAAGGAATGAATGAATCAATCGAAAAAAAGAAATTGGCGATCAAAACTGTATCAATATAACTAGCAACAGGCTGTTGATACTTTGCCAGCCTCTCCTCACCGTTTCTGCTGCTTCTTGTCACTTAAATCTTTCACGGCTGATATATTTCAAAAGAAACAAATGTTATTCGTGAAAATAATCGAACAAAAGTTCCACGCTCGGCGAGTGTTGAAAAAAACAAAAAAAAAAAAAAAAAAGAATATTAGGAGAAGGAGAAAAGGTGCACAGCTGTGAAGATCGGGGGTTGCTGAATTTAACGTGGGATTTAGTACAGAATCCTCTTTTTACACACCCTGTCAACGCGTATAAGGATGTTTATGTCAATAAACTGTAAATCAACCTGCAATACGCAGAAAGAGTACAAGTTTTTATACTTCTCAACATCCTAACCGAGTTTTTGGATGTAAATTAGGTTTATAATACAAAAAAGCTTACATTCGATGATGAATGATCTTCGAATCGACATTTTAACTACAGCAAAAATATGATTATAAAATTTGCTCTCAACAGGTTGTGTCGTAAAGAATAAATAAATAATAAACAAATGTATGCACTCGTGAATGAACGGGGAGAAGTTGCGAATGAGGGCGGGGGGGGGGATTTTCGACGAACGAAAAACGTGAGGGAATTTCACGGACCAGCTTCGGAAAGTAAGAGAGCAAGAAAAAAAGAGAGAGAGAGTAAAGGGGGGGAGGAAAAACGGTGGATGAATGTGGATACTTTCTTCGCGAGGAAGGCAATCAGATTTTATGATGTGAATCAATCTTGGCTCTTTCAAACCTTAACCTTACCCAACTTGGCGAAAGGAAACGAAACGAAAAACCTGGAGTCGAACCTGAACCTAACATAACTTGGATCTCATCTCCCGGGGCACGTCTGCAAGTATCCTTGTTTATTGGTTCGTTTCTTTTCTCCCCCTCGCTCTCCGCGGCTCTTCATTTTTACTTATTTGTTTGTCAAATTTGTTGTGTTGTTTTTTTTTTTTCTTCCTTCTTCTTTTTATCGTCATAACTTTTCTCTTCCCCAACCTCCCAGTCGGCAGGAAACTTTTCAACGTCGAATTATACTTGTTTTTCATCTCATTCTGCAACGGCTATATTTAACGCGGTACGAATCGTTGACTCCTTTATTTTCTTACATGTTTAGATAATACCAAAACTTTTCCCATCTCTTTCCTCTCTTTCCTCTCTCTCTCTCTCTCTCTCTCTCTCTTTGCTTTTCTCTCAAGTGTGAAGCAGAGCTTTCGAGATGCGAAGAAAAAAACCTCGGGTCTCTTGAAACGTTTTTCTTTTTTAAATTATTACCATCATTCTTATCAGTCCTTTTCTTTATTGTCTCCCTATTCGGACCAATTTATCGTCAATTTCATTCGAATGAAAAAACTGCGTCAACTGCAATGAAATTAATATCTATCTCTCCTTTACAATTGATATGGCAAATCGATTCACCGTATTAATTGACTAATTGATCGGAATGTACGTGTAATAATTACACCCGGAAAGTTATCCGCACAACAATTAGAAATAAACGATTTTAACGGTGTACACAATTCAAGCAACACATGGTATATTTGTCCATAGTCCTTTTTATAGTTCAATATCACTTTTAAATTGTTTCACGCACGGGGATTCCCCGATTATTTTAACGCTCCGCTTCGTCCGCTCATTCCTGCCACTCTCCGTCACTCTCTCGCTGTTTTTTTCTCACTCTTATACAAAGTATATTTTCTACGCAAGCGATTCCCCTTTGATAATGCCATTTAAGATAGGGAGCTCTTGGAGGAAGAGGAGAAGGATGAAAGTTTGCGGGGGAGAATTACGAGATATCTTTTACTCCCCGAGCCAGCCAACTCATAGGAGGCATTCAGCCAGGCGACCCTGCAGCAGTAGCAAGCAGTGAATCCCAGAGAGTTGTAGGAGGTAGTAGCTTCGCGACGGCGGCGTCAAGACTTTGACCGAGTTTTCATCCAACTACTAACAAACTGTAAACTCAGAATCCAGAACCCCGACCTGTGGCATCGTCTTGCCCGATGTTTTTTATTTTTTTTTTTTTTTTGCAAATTTTTTTATTCTGTTTTGAATTTTGTTTCGATTCAACGCGAGCATTGACATATTATCCACGAGTATCCTTAGGCTTTTTATCGCCGTTCCCGCAATCAGCTTAAATCTCAGATATTTCCCTCCTTTTAATAAGCGTTACGTAAGAAGTACGAAAATTCAACCTTTAGTTGCGGCTACTGAATTCGAAAAATCGTAAAGAGGACGTCGACCTGATTTCAACGATACCCATGAACACGTCATTTCGTTTCAAGAGTCCTAAAGTGCAACGGTGGATATCCGTCGTGCGCTCAAGAATGCGCAGCAATTAGCGCTGCGCCGTTTGACTTTAAACCGCAATATCTTGCGATCGGGTGTGTCGAAAAATACGTTGTGACGTATCGTTTTACTCGGCCCTGAATACTCTTCGCGTATTCAACGCCGAAATGATCTTTGTTGTTGAATTGTAAATTGGAAAAATTATAATAGCAGAGAAACATGACTTCGTCCGCGCTTCCTCGCCCTGAACCTAACGTGACTGAGTGTGTTTCAACGACATTGTCAAACTCTGTCTGACAGTTTGCCGACTCTTGTTCGTGCCCTAAATATGGACTGCTTATCACGTGTTACTTATCGTTTCCTGGAATTTATCGTACACACGTTTCTGCGTGGAATGTATACGGTGGGCTATATAGTCAGTTAATACATTCTCAAATCACTACCAAAGTTCAAGTGTGTTATATAAATATTATGAACGTACCGCGAAAATAAATATTGCAGAATTAATTACAAGTATGTAATATATATATATAATCGGTACGATAACCTTTACTGTCGCAAGCAAAATTTCGATTAACAAAAAAAATTTAAATACAAAGTTGGGAAATGAGCTTGTACAAGGAAAACTGAAAGAAGTAACTATTAAGATCGGACTTTAACATCGATAAGATTAACGGTATAACAAAAACCCGCACGTATGTATATAGTACCGAAAAAGTTTCGCTCCGGGTAAACTGAATCGTACCCTTTCACCCAGAAAAAGTTGATCCAAGGTCGGAGCCTCATTTCTCATTCGTATACGTGCGTATATATATATATATATATATATATATATACATACGATCCCAAGTTTTGGCGCGAGTTTCAAACTTTTACTTCCTACTTTTGTCTCTGTTAATGATGCAAGAAAAAAGTTTGCCAACTTCCTTTTCTTCTGGTTAATTTCAGTTTTATTTTTCCTTCCTTTCTTTTATACCTACACCTATCCGCGCGTAAAGTTGGCGGAAGGAAGGTCATGTTTTGTCATCGATTACCTTATATCATTGTCTGCATTTAACATGTAAGGGAAATGGCTGGTGTACGTGTATAATGTGCGTTACATACGTGTATGCTTGAAATTCAAACGGACCTCGTATCGCGATTGTTAATTTCGATATTCCTGTATAACAAGTGTTGCAGAAAAACTGCATGTCGGGAAATTGAATATCGTCAACGTTTGTTCGCACGAATCAACGTTAGGTTTTAACGGTCAATGTTATACGTAGGAAATAATTGATAAAAAAATTAACAAAGATTTAAGTTTGGAAATATTAGAAAGGAAAAAAAAAAAAAAAAAACAAAGAAAATAATGACGTTTTCTTCTTGTACGACCAACTCTTACACAATAGCTATGCGATATTGAAATCGACGACACGAAACTTTTCACCTGTCGCCGATCTAACATAAATCAACATATTCATCGGGTCACAGTTCTTGACCTCGGTGAAAAAAATGTGATTCATGCGAAGCGAAGGAAAAAACAGGTGAAGTTTACATAGTGTGCGAGAGGCACGCAAGCGCGTAAATTTTTCCCATTACGCACGTACCGCACATATTTTATATGACGATAACTAGAAATGCGATAAATATTTCAAACGAACCGAAACCCGTGGTGGGAATTATGAGAAAAATGGTTTTCTTCCACGAAATTTAACCGACTTTCAAAAATCGAGGATTCTCAATTTTTCTTTCTTTGTTTATTTCGGCGAAAAATACTTTATCGCCCCTTTCTCTTTGTTGCACAAAGCAAAAAATAAAATAAAATACCGCGCTTCGCAACGCCGTCGGATAACGACGATGCGTACTGTCGTACTTTCTATCGATAATGATGATTAGTCGATTGTCCAACAAAAATGGAGACTACAACGACGACGATAACAATGAAGTAATATCGTTTTACAATAAGATAAACTTACATTTTGTAATGGTGCTGCATGTGATGATTATGTCCAAGGTGTAAGTCGGCATGCTGGTGTTGCTGCTGCTGCTGCTGTTGTTGTTGTTGTTGTTGTTGTTGTTGTTGTTGTTGTTGTTGCTGCTGTTGCTGTTGGACCTGCTGATGTTGGTGCTGTTGTTGCATGGGTTGGTGATGAGTCTGTTGGGGTGGATCTAAACTCGATGCTCCCAAAAGGGTAGCACTTTCCCGGAAGAGTGTTGCAACCTGCATTTTTCCTTCCCTTCTTTATCACTCTATATCTTCTCCTCTCCTTTATCTATACCACTTATTCGTGGTCTTCGACCACTCACTGGCGGTCACTTGTTAATTGGAAAAGAGACCACATCAATACCCCTCTAATTTATTCCTATACGGGGGTATTTGTTCCAGGGTTTTGGATTTATCGCCCCAAAAGGCTAGAGTTTTATTATATTCATGATTGAACAGATCTCCCGACACCGCTTCACTTATTTTTTTTTTTTTTACGTTATATCTTTTATTTTTTCTTTCGTTACAATTTACCCGTTTATTATCGATTCTTCGATATATGGTACTCTTGACATCCACCAAACACCGATTTATATTCCACCACTTATTTATCAATATTACCTATTACATTAATCGTACAAGTTACGTTTTAATGGAAATTAACTTCCAACCTCCTTTAAAAACTGACACAGTTTATTGTTGTATATGTAATACCGTTTAACATTTATTAATCCCTGTCTCCCTTCCTAAGTATATAAACTTGACGAAACAGAGAAACACACTGAGAATTAAACTCGATGTGAATATCAAGTGTTACCCAATCCTCGACACCACCGTGCAGCAGAGTACCTCTACCTACTACGGTTATATTTTCACACCACTCAAGGTTCAGCTGTTGTATTGTGCAGCGCACGAGCTCCGTAAAAAACTTCCAGATATCAGTGAGGAGTAATAACTTTTGTAGATTTTTTTTTAACGCAACCAAACTCACTCGCTCTCTCACTCTCTCCCTCTCTCTCTCTCTCTCTCTCTCTCTCTCTCTCTCTCTCTCTCTCTCTCTCACTGTATAGGTATGTTTGTTGCACCGCAGCTTATCGCTAGGTAGACTAAAGACAGTAGTCACAGAAGATATACCTCCTATTTTTGCGCGCAACAAACTTTCCGTACGCACACACAGGCAGACGCATACCAGCCATAAACGTTGTTATAAACCTTTCTTATCACGAACTGTATGCACACAATAACGCTGCGGCGAACTCGTAGATGGTCAACGTGTGAGCTTGTGTGAATGTAGTTTCCTCGTGCATACAGGTTTTGCGTGCGCGTGTGTGATTTTTTTTTCTCCTACTTTTTCGTTTTTTCCGATATTTTTTTTTTTTTTATCTCACCGCTTCTTTCTTTGTTCCTTTGCTTCTTATTACTCGGAGAAACGTAAGCGCTCGGTAGATGTATACTCTCTGCCTTTCTGTTTTTTTTTCCTTATATATATATATATATATATATATATACATATATATATATATATATTTACTTCGTGTTTTTCTTTTCTTTTTTTTTTTTTTTAAATATTTTTTCTCGTTCTACCGTGGAAGAAAAAGCGCGTCCTTCTCAAGAGCTGGCAATGTGCAACTCTATGAGGTATGTATACGTGTAATACCTCAAACTTCTTGGTACCGCGGCGATGTATCTTGTTGTTCGAAAACGACGAGGGGGATCTCAAGAAGTTTTCTTCTGCCGAGGTAACTGGACAAGATAACCTCGTCACAACGCCTACAAGATCTGCGAGACCGTGTTCCGCACCAGCAGCACTACAACCAACACGAACACCACCACTAACGTCTTACACAAACTATAGTTATAGAACGAGTACAACACCACCTTCTTTCCTCTGTACATGTTCAGCACCAGCAGCAGAGCTCATACCCTCCAACGTCCATACACACATACAATGAGTGTACGTGGTAACGTATATGTACACAATATATACGTACACGCACGGAGAGAAAAACACCGACACGAATATGTATACGTATATATACGAATTTTGTATATATAGAACGGTGAATCCTCTACATAATCCAAACCCCGAACAACTCGAAGTGAGCACCCGAGAAGTAATAGCGAAATCCGCACGGTATTATCTTATATAAATAATTTTCGGTAAGTCAATGACGGTGTACACCGTTTGTGTAAGGTGTTGTTGGAGATGAAGAAAAAAGAAAAAAAAACGAAATGAAAATTTTAAGGTAACCGAGAACAGGAAAAAAAAAAGAAAACGAAAAAAAATTTAAATGAAAAAAAAAACAATGGAAACAATTATTTTGTCACATGAACAACATCACTTTTCCCCATCTCGCGCGAACCGTCGGTCGTGACTGTGTAATTAAACTTGCGTAGAAGAATAATTGAAATACGGTATTTAATAAAGAAAGTAAAATGAATTAACAACAATAATAACAACAACAACAACAACAATAACAACCAACAATGATATCCAGCGTAGTATTTAACACACCGCGTAGCGAGGTATATTTAATTTATAACTATATAATAATACACGGGTTAAACTTGTTCTTGGCAACCATGTTCGCTTTTACCACGAGTGCAAATGTGCGCTGTGCCTGCCCCGTCGCTGGTGTTCACAGAGACCTTCTCTCTTACTGAGGACGGTGCTGGCGCGGTGTGCGTTTGTGTCGGTCGGTGACTGGTGTGACGGTGATGGCGGCGGCGATGGTGTGGTGGTGGTGGAGGAGGAGGAGGAGGCGGCGGAGAGGATCGTGTAGCAGCTAGCTTTACGGTCGCGTCGGGAGCGCAGCGTCGTCGTGTAGGTTCACGGCCTCTGAGTGTGTGCGCGTCGCTGCGCGCGCAGCCACTCCGAGCGAGCGAGCGAGAGAGAGAGAGAGACAGAGACAGACCTCCCAACATAGAGAGAGGTTCTCCTATCCGATCCTCCCTGCCGCGGCTGGCTCGCTGGCTCGCTGGCTGGCCGTAAAGCGCAAACCGTTTCCTCCTACCGCGGTTTGCCGGCAGGCAGAGGCAACTCGGCTCAGCTCAGCTCAGCTCAGCTCGGCTTCTCGCTTCGCGATCGCGAGCCAACAACCAGAGCCAGCCTATGCGCAGCGGTTGTGCACGCTACTACTTCAACTCGGTCGCCTGCGGCCTGCCCGGCGCACAACCGGTGAGTATCCTCGTCGTCGTGGTCGTGGTCGTCGTCATCGTCGTCGACGTCGACGTTCCCGCCGCCGGTTCCATCGTCGCAGCCGCGGTCGCTAACATTCCCCACCCATCCACTCAACCCACCCCCCCCCCCTCCGCGCTGTCTCTCTCTCTCTCACACCCCCTTCCCTCCGTCGTCAAAACTTCCACGGGGAAAAATCAATAGAATACAAGAAAGACTAGGAGACCCGTCCCTCCCCCCCCCCCCTCCTGCCCTTCCCTCACCGACCCTCACCTACCACCCCTGACGTCCCAATCCCCGTTTCGCGTTTGCCAACGGTTCGTTCGGCTCTGTGTGCGCCATTGCGCGCGGCCAGCTACGACGTGTACGTGCATACAAACCGCTGCGCCGCGCAAACCTGCTGCTTGCTGCTGCTGCTACTGCTGCCGCCGCCGCTGCCAGCGGCCTCCGCTTCTTTGCATAGGGTGGGAAGTACGGAGAGCTCTTCTCTTCCTCTTTTCGCGCCGGTTTCCTCCCTCGTTTTTCTCTCTTCCTCATCAGCGCGGCTTACACTCTGTCGCATCTAGTACCTCTCTATTCTGTTGTACGTATACGTACACGCGCTGCCCACGCTCTGTCTCTCTTTCTCTCCCCCCTCCTCCGCCCGTCATTCTCGTCTCTCTCTCTCTTTCTCTCTCTCTCTCTCTCTCTCATCGCTTTTCCTTCGTGAACACGCGCGCACACACTTACACACTCATCATCCATCCAACCCAATATTTGTGAACCCGCGTGTGAACCTTACTTACGTTCATTTTCCGAGCACCTCTATGCGTATATGCACGGTTCGCTCTTATCCGTATTTCTTCATTTGCACTCTTCTCTTCTAGATCATCGGTCTCTGTTTTATCTATATCTCTGTCTCTCTTTCTGAACGAGGGAGAAGCCTTCGTTTCTCTCTCGGAGATCGGTTGTTTTACATCTCTTATTTTCAACCAATAAATAACCACCGCTGTTTAGGTATGCCTGTACTACTACACTTGATATTCGAATGAATGGGGAGGAAGAATGAAGGTGCCTGAAACCAATCGACGGGTCAATCAACGAATCAATGAACTTGCCGCAGAGACAGCTGGTTACCAAGATATGAGAAAAAAAACTTAAAATTTCCGAGCGAAAGAAAAGATACAGGATGATTAGAAAACGAGACAAAAAATCTTTGCTATTGTTTCTTTTTTTATTCTTACTAAAATATTGCTAAAACTGTGTTCATTAAATTAACAACTATTAAAAGACAAAACGTATAAGAAATGATACGAAATTTATGCAATTCAATGGCCATCATCTGCTACGCAATTTCTATAAATAATTCTATGAGTAGGTTTAGGTATAATATGAATGATGTGAATGGAAATAAAAGATTTTTTATAAATTTTGCAAATAAAGTCTTTCAGTGTGATACGACCCATAATAATCGTTAAGGCTGTTCCTGAGTCCAATTGCACTACGTACGAAGGTCGAGAGATACCACGGGCAGACGACAAAATTGCGGTTCACCGATTTTCCTGGATCTTGTACATAAGAATCAAGTCTGGATATCCTGGGCCTGAGGATGGAGATGTACACATGCGTAATATACGTACACATGTATAATATATATACATACATATATGTACACGCATTTTATCTGCCTACGTGCGGATACTGGTATAATAACAGCACATGAATGTATTTTTTTCCTGTATAGAAACAGAGAACTCTATATCACTTCATCGTACAGAGGATGTTGTAGAATGTTGATAAAGCGAACTAATTTCCGGATGAAAGAGTATAACGTATACGGGAATATGTTCATATCCTCTCCTGATTTTGATAACCTAATCTCTAGGGTGATGATATAATTACAGAGCTTGAACGTGTATCAGAAACATTCCACGAAATATTTTGCACATTATTTTTTTCTGAATAATTTATATGCATGTAGCTGATGTGATTTTTTACTGTTGCGTGGGAAATGGAAGATATTATTTTTAAAAAAAATTTTAACGACCTAGCGCAGCTGCGAATTTTGAATGATAAGAAAAAAAAAAAAAACAATCAAACAACAAATCAGGAAAAAAAATATATCGATGAAGAGACAGTCCTGCACTCGAGACAATCCGCATCGGAGTAGAGCAGCGCTCGAACTAACCAGAGGCACAAGAATTACTCTTGAGGGTTGCCCCGCGCCTCGTTCCCTCGACAAAACTCTGTCAACAACTTTCAATTTATGCCGAAAGTTGTTACGAGGAAACTTTGTGAACCACCTGACCTACGGGTCATCAAACCTATTACTTATAGTTCAAGGCTTCTTCTCCATTCGTTTTCTTCTCGTTTTTTCTTTTTTTCTTCTTCTTTTCACACCTCTCATTTCATTGATCAGTTCTGTTGTCAATTATCTTCTCTGTTATTTTTTTTCTTCGCGTTTCAAGCACACGATACCACTTTAAAATCACCAAATTTTCCATATATATCGTTGATTATAATTTGTGGGGAAAAAAAATTTCCGTTCCGCATCTGTATGGGTATGCGTTACTGAAACTTGAGTAATGTTCATTTCTATTAAACGAATTTCGTTTAAAATAACTAATTCACTCCTGCTCGATTATATTATTTTCTATCCATGGATGACCAGCTACAGGAAATATTGTCATTTCACTTTCGAAACTCTCAATTATAGCACATTTCGCCTTGATTCTATAATCCATTCGGAACTGCCATGGCTTCCGCCAAAAACATTCAAATTCTTTGGCAAGTCGTAAATTGTTTTATCGGGTTAGTTTCAACTGTCGCCATCTGTTGGTCGCTTGGTAACTTTACGTATATACACCTCAGAATAATGTTTCCATCAGTGGTTTTCATCGAGAATTTGCCCCACTGGATAAATAGATATCGATTAGTCTCCTCGACATCGAATTTTCAAAAAAATTTCACTGAATTCAATCTATTATAATACTTAATATACACTTTAACATGCGGTTGAAAATCTCTGTCCCTGAATCGCGGAAGTAAAACTATCTAGAACAATAACTCTAACAAAAATTTGCAGTCTGAAATTTTTCATGCTATCAACAGTTTCCACAAAATTTGTAAAGAATTACAGATATAGGTTGAATCGTATGTTCCAGAACGAAACTATCGTCCGGACGTCGAGCGATGAATATGATTCGAGTCTATTCGTCAAGAGTAAAGATGATCCTCTTGTAGAATGGGAATCGGTTCAGTGTTACACGATGTCTAACAAACGATCAATCGGCGAGTCCGGTATCCTAGAAGATCATTGTCTTTACACAAAAAAGCCATTTTTCAAAGCAGAAAGAACCACGTCGTCCGATGGTTCTTGGCCAAAGTCCAAGGGCGAGACCGGTAAAGATGTTATGGTAAAAGTTGAGGAGACCGATTACGGAGGGTTGTACTATGACTTCGATGACTCGAGCGAAAAAACCGGCGTTGCTTTCCTGAACCGCGACCACGATTACTATTCAATCGAAAGCAGCAACAGCTGCAAGGAGGAACAACCATCTGCCGAGCAGAGTTTCTCCAGTTCATCGAGCACGAACGACGACAAATCGGTTATCATTCGTAATCTTGAAAACTGGCTCCACGCATCCTCCGAAAATCAAAACGCCTTTGACGGTCCCATAATTGCCACAAACGCTGGCCAGGATAAGGGAAAGAATTTATCTAACACCCGCGATGACTTTCCTCGGAGTAGCTACACTGGCCGGAATCAAGGCCAAGAGTCCTTGGAGCAGAATCTCTTCACTTACGGAACCAAGCCGTATCCTTCGGTCCGGCAAAGATACCCGGAGACCCGGAGCAAAAGGGGAGAGAAATATTCATCCGCAGATGTATCGAAAGTGAAATCTATCCAGGATAAAAAAGCGAACAGTGTTTCCCAATTCCCAGAGGTCGGAAGTGGCAATCACAACTCTCTGAAGGAACAGTCTTCGCACAATAGTCGCAGGATGACGCGAAGCCTCATTAAGAGTATCGAGAACGTATTTGGGTCTGAAAACGCACGCAATCAAGTCGGCAAGTTCGTTTGGGGACGGATCAGCATGGCCTGGTGGCCCGGTAAGATATCACTGACCATTTCGTCCGTTGGACGGATGGTGTCTTTTACATGGAATAAAAGTTTAACCGCTCCTATCACATCGAATTTCACGAAATAGAGGGCCTGCAGACTTCTTCATGGGTTTCTCGAAAATTTCATAGATGTCAAGAGGTTTCAGTGAAATTCCAATAAATCAGTTTCTTAGGTACCCTGTACCCTTCACGGTTGTCCATAAAATTATTAAAAATTTTACCCGCAATCGGATTCATTTCACGGTATAACGATGCGTGGAAGTTCACGGATTTCACTGAAATTTCATGGATATTTCTTCCAGAATTTACTTCTAGCTTCGCTCATTTCACTGGGACTTTGTAGAACATTGTATTACAGAATGCCAGGTACTTTTGAACACTGCAGCATTACGGAGGTGTACGACTTCTGCGTTTTAAATAAACATTATTTTATGGAGATATTTTGAATTATTATTTAAACCAATACAATCGGTTTTTTGTTACCTTCTGCGCTTTTATCTTTCAAGATAACTTGCATCACGTTTCGTATTCTTGACCTTTTCTAGCAATAGTGGTTGCCGCTGAGGATGTTGGGATTGAACCAAAGGTGGATAAAGTTTGTGTTTATTGGATAGGCGAGGATCTAATTTCGCTGGTAACATAATTGTTGGATTACATACAGACGATATAAAATTCTGTGATTCCTAATGCGAGTCACACATTGAACGTAAATTTTATTTCCCGTTACAGTTAAACGAGAAAACTCAAGTTGAACCATTTTCAAGTAGTTTAGATAGTAGACTGCTCAGACATCTCGAAGACGAAAGAGTACCAAGAGATAGGAAGAAGGCCTGTTTCGTAACTTTGAAGGTAAAATTTTTTAACAGGCATTCGAGTATCATTTTGCCGAGTTAAATCAAAATTTTGTGGTTCTCCGTACGATTTATTTTTTTGCTCTTAGCTTTTCTCGAAACGTTTGAACATCCCTTTGATCAAACCTCACGTAGCCTGGGCCCAAAAGCATCTGATGGGAAAAAACCACCGTGAGTACTATATTTCCATATAAACTAACATCTGGTTAACTAAAACGCAGGTGTGATACTTCTACCATATTTTATAGTGAATGATGTAATATGCAGTCCACTTCCAAAATATATACAACAACGGCTGGCCCAGTTAAAGCAGGAAAATACTAAGGCAAAGGCAAAGATTGAACGCAGTAAAGAAGAAGCACGTGAGTTTGGTCAGACGTCGAGGACGTCCACTCGATCGATATAATCAAACCTTCGTTTATTTCAGGTTCACCAAAATCGCCCAACGACTCGAGTTCTTTAAGCAGCGAAAATCGGGACAGCTTGGACAAGAAGCTCAAGGATAATGGTCCTTCTTTTCTTTGACATTATTCACACCATCTTTTATTTTTCTTCTCACTCTGCAATCCATGTAAAAAGTATCAATCCTCTTTGCTTAAACCCTCTGATTTGCTAAATCTTCTCTCACTTTCTTTTCTGATCTAATACGCGTTGTTTAGAATTTTTACGTTCTTATCTGTTTCCAAACCACCTTTTTGCTTCGCCTAACACTTCAATTCTTCAATGCAGGATCACGATCCAGTAAATTTCCCAAATACTTGGTCCGAAAATCGGCAAAGGAATTGCTTTCCAGTTCTGCAGAAGATCTCGTACTGCCACTGATGGATCAAAAACCGGGAGTTATCGTGTGGGGAAAAATCAGTGGGCATAGCTGGTGGCCTGGTAGGTTTTCAAATCGAACGATTCGGTACTCCACAACCTCGGATAGAACTTGATTAATAATTTATCGTTATATCTTTACCGGCAGCGATGATCATTCATCATCACGACTGTGGAACAAAGGAACCCAACTTTGGCTGCCAATGGATCCTCTGGTACGGGGATTATCAGTTATCCCAGGTAATTGGGTAGTAAATTATTTTAAAAGTACTATCAAGAAGAGATACATATAAAAACTTGAACATTCCTTTATCCAAATTTCCAGGTTCACTATGAGAATGTAATGAAATTCGACGAGGGAATAAAGAAAATGCAGAGCTACGTAACTCAGTGTAAAAGACAAGTATACACGAACGCTGTTCTCAACGCCTGCAAGGTATGCTTCAGAGTTTCAGCCCGTCTACACCGTTCTACATAAAATATTCAACACTATTTTACACGCAATTACTACTGACATGCATGACTGAGAAGTTTCTGATTCTTACTCAGGATTATTGTGCTCGGCTCAATTACGATACCAGCAAATGGACGATGGACGATGTCTTAGCTTGGGTGTCAAGTTTGAGTACCACTTCGAAAATGCCAATAATTTCCAGGCCAAATGACGAGTCTTCAGAATCAAGATATTCGTCTCACATTGTGGAAAAACTTAATGAGATGAAAGCAAATCAGGGTGTTGCAGCTGAACGTGAAAGCCAAATTGAAAACTGCGGTAAAGCAAAGATCTCGTTTAGAGTTGATAAAAATTTAGCAGCATTTTAAAATAGAAATAATGTAACATCTAACTTATCGTTAGTCACGTTTTAGATGCTTTGAAAGCCGTATTTGCTGGGCTTTGTGACACTCTGGAAGTTCTGTGCATTATTTGTCTAAAAATTCACTGCAAAAATTTACAAGAACATCCGTTTTTCAACTGCGTTCTTTGCACAGCTTGCTTGGTCAGTTATTAACGATTATTAATATCATTGATGATACTTTGTTTCACATGTACTGTAAACAAAAATTTATACAGAATTTTCATTACAGGAAGAATTCAAGGCAGCTATATTCGCTTACGGGGATGATGGAAAATGCGTGAGTACAATGAACGAATGTTCTCTAAAATATTAATAAAACGGATTGTAAATTTTATTGTTCTTAACAATTTTTAGTTCTACTGCACTTTGTGCGCCGGTTCGGACACAATCGTCATGTGTGACAGTTACGATTGTCCTCGGTAAGTGAGGTACCTAACATTATTCGATTGGTGATGAGCTGAACAAATATTTCATACATACTTTCAGAGTTTATTGCACCGCTTGTCTTAAGTATCTGATAGCTCCAGCGAGCTATGATGAAATTCTGCTCAAGGATCCATGGCTCTGTTTTTTATGTGACGACTCTTACAAACAAGAGAAAAGTCGAATATTCAAACCACGAGCAGACTGGAAGAAAAGGATGGGTCAACTATTTCACAAAAACATTGACACAAGTTGGAATAAAGTATGGGATAATAGTAGAGAGAGAAAATCAATACGTGTACTGTCACTCTTTGATGGAATCAGTACAGGTAATTGAGCTCATATTTTACGAAAATGAGCTACCAAATCAGAAATAAAATATCTGTTGTTGCATGTTGGATATTAAATTTTCAGGACTGCTAGTGCTAGAAAATCTGGGCATAATAGTGGAAGATTATTACGCTGCAGAAATCGACGCCGATGCGCAAACCGTCAGCATGGCACATTTTGGGGACAAAATATACCAGCTTGGTGATGTCAGGAGTATAACGCAGGACGTTATAGACTCGATTGCACCCATCGATTTACTCATCGGCGGTTCACCATGCAATGACTTAAGCGTAGCAAATCCAAACCGATTGGGTTTAAACGGTGAGTTGCATTTCACATACTTTCATCACGCTTCTGTCTGATGAAGGTTTTTTCGTATTTAAAAATACAGGTACCTTGAAGCTGCGAAATTTCGACTTTGCATGCATTTTCTAGATCCGAATGGAACTGGAGTACTCTTTTTCGAGTACTGTCGAATAAAGAACCTCGTCACTGAAGCAAACGGAGGTCACCACTTGTTTTGGCTTTTTGAAAATGTTGCTTCAATGCAGAGCCGATACAGAATTGCAATTAATCAGTAAGATTGGTGAACTTTTGAATTTTGTACTCAAACCAACAGCTTTTAGAGCTGGAAGATCGAGGTAACAATGATGTTTTTTTTTTCAAAGGTCCCTCAATTGTGAACCATACCTCATAGATGCCGCAGATTTTTCACCCCAACATCGGCCAAGATTGTTTTGGAGCAATCTTCCAATAGGGGTAAATTTTCCGCCTCCAGACCCCTCTCAAAATCTGCAAAGCGTTTTGACACCAAATTGCAACCGCCATGCTTTGGTAAAAAAGATACAGACAGTCACGACGAAAGTAAATTCTTTGAAACAAGGTAAGTAATAATGAAACTGATATTGTCCATCATGCAGCATTTTCTTCAAGTTTCCACTAATTATTTAGATTTTTACACATTTTAATCAATGTATCTAGGTGTATCACTTTTGAAACCAGTTTTGATGAACGGAGCGCCTGATTCTTTGTGGATAACAGAATTGGAGCTAATTTTTGGCTTTCCAAGGCATTTCACTGACGTTAAAAACCTTTCTGCTACAAAACGGCAAAAATTGATCGGTCAATCATGGAGTGTGCAAACGATCACTGCAATTTTACGACCTCTCTGCTATTTCTTTTTATTAAAAACGCCAGAGTAAACCTTATTGACTTCCGATAAACGTACTGATATCTCTACGTTTGTCGATTTTACATTGACGCGATAAAAAAAAATGAACGAACTTTGAAAACCGGTCATGAAAATATCTTCTATACTTTATTCTAAATAATTTAGAAATATTTTACATCTAATCGTCAGAGGAACCTTTAATCTCTAAATATAAGTCATATCTAACGATAGATATACGAAAAGTGCAATGGTAATTGTTGTCTTGTTTTTACGCATGCTCAAAACACTATATGAATGATAACCGCCCTGTTATTTTATTAATATAAACAGTCTATTCGTTATTTATCAAATAAAACATGTAAACCATACTTCTTTAATCCAATAAGCGAATTTCAAACAAAAAATATATCGTCAAATCGAACCCATTGTGCCCTCCCCCCCCCCCCCCCATGTTGCACATAATTCTTGTTGTTGTTTTTTTTTCCCCCTCGATTCAGTATCTATGTACATAGTGACGCCTCATTCGGAAAAATCTGCGATTAGTGTCTCTGCTCGTTGGTAAATTGACCCCCTCACTCACGTAAGGCGCATTACGATGACCCAAACCTCCGATCAATTTTACCGGTAACGGAATGCAACCGACGAAGGCATTTACGGATTGTAACTCGCTGATAGAGAGCGGAGTGTTGACATATGCCTTTCCGGTCTTCACGTCGACGCCCCGCACGATTCCTGTAACGGAATCACGGAATTCTGAGTAATAGTTTCATGGGCAAAAAATGGAATCTAAGAAATAAAAACGAGAAAACAGGAAATCTTACCGAATCCGTAACACGTCGATAACGGCGCTCTCGGCAAAGTTTTCGGATAAACTTCCTCCGCAGCACGAGCCTCCTCAGAATTCTCTTGGGTCTCATCGATCCCGCATAAGGCGACGATGTTTCCGTTCATTGTTGCCAGAATATGGGAAGCCGGAACTACCGGGCGCATCAACGATATCGTTAAACCTGACAACGGTACCCTGCGAAACATCGATAACATATGAGTAACAATGAAAATATAGCCTCGAATTTTCGCAAAAAAAAAAAAAAAAATTGGTAGGGGTACAAATATAGAAGGATTAAAAAATTGATGGGCCGCAATATCGAGTTTTTAAAGAACCGGAAACTTGATTTATAGAATCTTGAAATATTGAAAATCGAAGTATGGTGGAGAACATAGAATGCCAAACTACAGAATCGTCAGAATTCCTCTCGATAATATAAAATTGTATACAGATTCTCGATTTTGCCGTTCTACATGTTTTGACCTCTCTATATGCTGTCTTTCTGTACTTCGATTTGCAATATTTTAAATTTTCTATACTTGGACTTTCCACATTTTTAAATTTTACGACTAAGACTATCGCATCTATGAAAATTCGATATTCTGGTTCTTTTATCGATAGGCAATTCTAGTTTTTTACCCCTACTCAAAAATATTACTGATTTACTCACGAGTAGGGAACTGCATCGTTGATTCGCAACGACTGAGTGAATCTGAAACAGTGTGAAATTAATCGAGAAATAATTTCACAACTTGTAAAAGAAGCAACAGACTCACAAAAACTTTTCTCCGAGCTCGTCGTACTTCAGAATTTTACTGAGATACGATAGCAGTGTGAGATCGCGCTGTTGGCGCGGTCCGATTTCCCACAAATCTCCGAATTTTCCTTTCGATTCGGCGAGCGTCGGCACCACGTGTAAATCGTGATCGCAAGCCTTATCCCAGAGTGAATATTCGTCCTCACGACCGGCTAAACGATCTGGTGAAAGAATCGGGATCTGCGAAATAAATTCATCAATCGTGCAAAGTCGGACTCATTTACACGATAATTCATACCGAAAGATAGAAGAAATTTTTAATAAATTATCCAAGAATTATAAATACCTGCTCATTGATCACTTTACTGCTCAACGGGCGCAAGAAGTTGTTTTGCGGTCTATGGCTACCTATTTGCACGACTGTTGAAGGGTGAATTAGTTTGATAATGTAGACTATGATGTCCCATCCGACACCGGTACAAAATCCCATCGTGTTAATGACGACTGTGCTGTTCTGTAATCTCGTCGATTCGTTCAGGTATTCTACCAATTTTTTTGCCGCATTTACGTAGCGTGGAATGCATCGGGTCACGTCAACTTCGCCGATAAAAAGCTGGTAAAATGGGGTTTTCAGGTGGGTGTAATTCGGCCCGATTAAAGGCCGGTCGATCAAGCTCAAAGAAATGCATCCAGACGGCGTGAATTCCGGTTGACCAGGATCGAAATCTACGACGACGATTTCCTTGCGGGTGGGCAACAAACCGTTTATGAAATATCGCAGAGTCGTCGACTTCCCGACGCTCTTGCCGCCAGCAATCAATATTCGTTGATAATCGTTCGGATTCTGGTTCACAAGTCGTTTCAATACATTCGAATCGCGATAACTGTCTTTTTGTAACTGCTTTCCCTGCAGATTGTCGTACTGAAATACCGCTTGCAATAATTTTTCCGCCTTTCTTGGATGCAAGTTGTGATAATTTGTCGTATCTTCGACCTTTGGGAACAGTTTGAACTGGTAATAAGTGTCCAAAAATTTCGTCAGAGTGTTTTCCAAATTTTCCAAAACCACAACCGCTTGTCCGCCGGGAAAATCGTTCAGTTTCTTTGCGAGATTTTCCGCTATGTCGATGTTGATTCCTTCCGTTCTCAACAAATTGCAAATGCTTTCTGTGCTCGTATTCGCATTGATCTTGTCGCAGACAGTCTCTATGCTCACCAAACTCACCCCTCTCGGGGAATAAATTTCGGCGGGCACGACGGTTTCGCTTTTACTAAAAACAAATCCGTATATTTCTACCTTGCCGATCAAGACTTTGACGCGCAATTTTCCGTTGAAGTAAAATTTACAAGACGGACTCATTATGGCTATAACCTTATTTTGAAGACTGTAAAATTTTGGCTTTATTTTTGACGGGGTTTCCAATGTTATTTCCGAATCCTGAAACGGCAGTTCTGCCCTGAAATCGTTTTTGCTCGGAGTCGAGGAAGAGTTAGGATGTGATTTGTCCCCACTCGAAACAAGCGATACGTCCGAATCATACTCCTTGATATCTACGGCTGTATTTACAAACAGATTCGCAACGTCGTCGATATCTTCGTTAACACCTCCATCAATTGATTCAGTATCCATTGTAGCATTCTCCATGATCGTGGGTTTGCTATTGGAATTTATTAAGTTTGTGCTCAAATTCGAATCTTCCGCGTCAGAAAAAAAGCTGCAACCAAAATCATCCCGCGAATTTGACGCCGTAAAATCTGTGCTTACATATGTAACTGATGAATTAAATATTGACAAGTTTGACATGTTTAATGGAACTCCATTTATTACCGTTGGATCTCCAAATCTCTTTCTTCTTTCCAAAATCGTTAGTGAATCATTTATGGCGTAACGATTCCTATTCGTCAAATTATCGTTCATATAAGCATTATCACGATCAGTATTCTCCGTAAGATGTAAATTGTCAGTCGGAAATATTAGCAATTTTTCAGATTTCGAGACATTCTGTCGCAAACGCTTTGAACGTGCCTTTTCTTTTTTCAATATATGATCTGATTGAGGAGTTTCTTCTTTTTCAACTTTTTGCTTTTTTTTGTGTACTTTTTGTTTCTTTGTTGTCTCGCAGCTGTCTTCGCTGGGACGTTTTTTACGTTTTTCTGATTTTAATTTTTTGTTAAATATTTCGTCAACATCTTTCGTCGAAACTTCAGTTGAATACTCATCGTCTACGACGGTAATTGTTTGTGGTGGTTTTGAAATAACGGCGCGTTTTCTTGTAAGACAATCAATCACTTGCTTTTGTTTTTTGGAACGGGCCTTCGATATTTCACCTATTTTATTGGTCAGCAATTTTCTGAAATCAAATAAAAGAATTAAAAATCAAACGAGTCAGTATCGAAAATTCATTGGCAGCAACTCGGATCGCATGTCGTTACGCGAATAAATGTAAAAAAAAGTCAATGAAATAGAAAATCGGGATGATGTACAGACGTACTATGCGCTGAGAATGCGGTTAACCTCAAAACTAGGCGTTGAAAATTCATTGCCACTCACCTGACACGATTTTTGAATTTTCGGTCATAGCCGTTTGTCGTCATACTGAAATATACCACCCGTTACGGATTTTTGTTAGTCACGTTCTTGTTTCAAATAGTATTTTCACTCATTGTGCAAAATAATAGCGCGCAAGAAACGATCATCCTGGGACTTCAAAATATCCACGCCGCACACGTGCGTTTGGCAGCTTTGACCATAGATTAATAAAGACCCAGATGCGGCACTCTCCGAACATTTCGAGGCCCGCTTCGGTCACTGTTCGAACTGAATGAAAGTGGAAAACGGGTTGTCGGGAAAAAAGTTCGCTGCTTACCGTCACAATCTTTATTAACAGATTTTAGTCAGTTTTCATCATCGTTTTTGCCACAGCTTCAGTTTCGCTGATACTAGACAAGAGTTTTCATCGAAGCAGCTTAGCAGAAGGACAAATAACGGATTACATATCAAAAATAAACATATTTCCTGCTCTGCTAGTTTGATAAAAAATAGTCCACAGTTCCATCCTTCAACTACTTGGAATTTATCATACATGATTGCCACATTCTGCAACTGGGCTTTGTCAACTTTTCTAGCCGACACAGTTACCACCGCTTTGCTCAATGCACTCCCGAAATGTTTGTTCTTTCTGGTGAATGAATGACTTTGTTGTCTCAAAGCACAGGATGATTTACTATCCAGTTTCCATGTGGCCAAGGAAATTGGAAAGGCAACAAGCTTCCTGACCTAAATAAATAAACACATCAATTAAGAACAGTAAAATTAAGCAACGATTAGTAGAAGTATAAAACTTTGAATCTCTATGGTCATCAAAATCTACTAACCTTTTTCCAGTCACTCGGTGATTTGAGGAAATTTCGTACTTGGTAAGATTCGTCATTTCTTTCATGGGATGACGAATGGTCATTCAATCTCAATTAGAGCACCTCTGTCGTACAATTCTCATGCTCAGGTTAATTCATATATTGCCTAAAAATTATATACGTATGTTAGTAGATTTTCTTGGACATGCTATTGAGTTATCGTTACCTAATAAGTTTCTAAACGAGCATCAGTAATTTGAGATAAACATCACTAGACTAAAAATAGAATTCGAATCTGAAATTGGGTTCAAAAATATTATAGACAAAACAGGACGGAGTGACACCTACCAAAAGGGGGACAACCAGCTAACGAATTCCACCAGTAATATTTTCAGCGGGAAATATCAGCTGCGACTTTCCCCTAACCTAAGTTACCAATGAGTAATAAAAAGAAATAAAAGCAATAAACAGATTTTCTCGGGCATCAGTTCAGCCACAGAGTGTCCAATGTATCCCATACAAGTTATCAGTACCAAAAATTGATCGAAATGAATCCTTCAACGAAGACCTTTGCAATCAGCATGTTCACCACGATTCGGGTGAAGAAGGTTCACTTTTAACGTCACATAGCTCACTGTTAGCTACAAACAAGGGGTCGATTTCCTCAGAGGGAGGAAGTGGTTCGACTTTCACTCCAGGCATTTGGATGTCTGTTGTGGAAAACGGTTCGCTTTCATCAATGAACAGTGGTTCGACTTTCAAAATCAGCAGTTCAGGCTCGACAGCGATTTCCATCTTTTCCTCATCTTCAGACTTATGGGGTTCTTTCTTTTTTCTACCGCCTTTCCGACGCTCGTACGGCCCCATCTTAGTTTGTTGGAGAACCCTTCGCGCCGTAGACTTGGCGACACCAATTTCTTCAGCGATGTGAGAGATGGGTTTGCTCGGGTCTTCGACGACTTTGAGACAGATGTCCAGCTTCACTTCATCCTTTAGTCGCTTCAATGGCTGGATCACTTTTACTAATTTTCCATTGAGGTTACCCGTCTCGCGAAATTTTTTTATCACGTTTCTCACCGTTGTCGAAGACGGTATCGGCCTGCTAGGATACGTTGCCGCAAAATGATCCGTAATGCTCCTGTAGCTCAATCCCTGCTCACGCTGCAACACCATCTGTATTTTTTCGGCTAACGAGTACACGTAATTCGGCATTTTTATTCTTTCATTGATATGTCAAAACGTCAACGTGTGGATCAACAATTATCGAGATAACTTTTGTGTCCGGAAGAATTCACGATACTGCCCTTATCCGAGTACCGACTACATCTGGAGATAACCGGTCCAACGTCGGTCTAACAACAACTGGAGCTAAGTCTGTGGCTCAAACCTACAATTCTGTCCGCTAAAGACGCTGCGCTGCGCGGTGATAATTTGGCGCGTCTTTTGAACGACAAAGCTTTGACGGCTGGAGGTCTTCGGTTAACGGCTCAAATATTGACTGAAGAATATACAAAACTTCAACCAATTTTCATGAGCTAGGGTTCATTTACTTCGTTAATTAATTTCCGACAAGGTAATGGTGTCAGATTTTCTGTTACGACTCTAATTTATTCAGAAAAAAGCATGATTAGTAAAATCGTTGTTGTTACTTGTCAGGGTTAACTGAAGAATATATCTTTAGTCAACGTTGCCAGACAGTGACGTTAATGTTATCACTTGCGTCGACGGAAGAATTTATTTTCATCAACGACATTTATTATGAATAGTAAAATTGGAAAATGCGCACACGCACAGAACAAGTCTGAATTTACCTGAATTATTCGCATTAATAATCAAACTATCGAGTAACCATATTATTGTACCTGCTATTCGCGGTTTTCAACTTTTCTCCTATTTGCGGGGATATCGTTCCAACTAAATTCAAATTGCTGAAATTCCTCAGCTGCTCGATAGTTTCATAACATTTGTGTCACGACGGCTATTTTTTCAGTTTACCTCGTTACCGACTGAGGCTGCAATTTTCTACCTTATCGTCGAGGGGAGGGCAATCGGTACGGCACGTCTGCCGGCACGTCTGTAATCACCCTTTCTGCGTCTCTCTCTTGACGTCGTGTATAGTGGGGGGAGCTTTTACACGAGGTGGTCTTCTGTCGTTAGTGGTGTTACCCAAGTTTAGGATATTTAGAGCATTATTTTCGCAACGTCAGTTGTGATTTTAATGCATTTCTCTTGATAATCGAACGATCCAAGGTACGTGTTCAGACGAATATTCCCAAGAATTCAATGTTCGAGTTTCACCCGAATGAAAACTGTAAATACGAGAAAACAAATTGGGAACCTCATACATCTATTGTTTGCATGTATATTCTCCTCGTTTGTTGTTCTACGGTATCAGAAACGTCATTGTTCCCAATCATAATCTGAATAATAATGTTTTATCTATTCTTGCAATAATTAGGACCGTAAGAAATAAACGGTCTCCACAATTTGCCCACTGTACACTCAGAGCCTTGACGAAATTTCGTCATTTTTTTCGTCTCCATTCCCTCTCTCACTCCAACTCTCTTAACGTATTTATAACCCCGATTCATCTTTATATTCGAGAAAAGAACAATCATCTATTCAGCTTGAACAACATCGACACTGTTCCATCAATTCATACAGGCATCGGTAAAACCAAATTGATCGCTAGTAAAAATTCACCATCCTAAATCCCCCATGCCGAACATACTTTTGCCCTGAAGAGTATTTTTTCTCAATCATATTTCACTTGAAAGTTATTTGTCAAACTTGTCCGTTATAACCAAACAGTACGTTAACAAGTTTGCCATTTTTTCATCCTGATTTTGTATATACCATGCATTTTCGGGATCAAAAGATGCAGCGATACTTATTTTCAATACCACACAGATGTCGGGCGAAGAATATGAGAGCGACATGGATTACACGGATTCGGATTGCGGCGATCCAGGATACGACGATTATTACAACAATCAGCAATGGGGCAGCGAAGTGGACAACGACATTGATTCAGAGCAGAACAAAAAAGATCCGGAATATGCGATTCACGAGTGCCTCAAAGTCGAAGAGGTAGAAAGACTTTTAAATGAGAATGTCGAAGAACTGAGTAATAGATTACAGATCACGCCATCCCTAGCCAAAGTATTGTTGCATGCCCATGAGTGGGCGCTTCAAGATATTATCCTCAAGTATCGCAACGACGCTTCCGGTCTTTTGGTTACTTCCAAAATCAAATCCTCCCATGAACCGGACAGCAGCATAGCCCTCAGAGGTGCAAGGACTGGAACATGTTTGGTTTGTGTTAATACTTTGTCCCTGGAAAGATTCGCCGCTCTAACATGCGGCCATACCTTCTGCAAGGACTGCTGGTGTATGCATTTCGAAGTTCAAATTATACAAGGCATTTCAACCGGTACGTTCGTCAACTTTTCATAGGTTTCATTACAGACACAACAAGATCCATTACTACTCGTTCGTACAATCGTACTATCGTATTATTGTTTCACTTTCTCTAGGAATTGGTTGCATGGCTCAGGACTGCGAAGTACTTGTGCCAGAAGATTTTGTCCTATCTCTCCTTACCAAATTGACAATGAGAGAAAGATATCAGCAGTTTGTCTTCCGTGATTACGTCAAGTCTCATCCGCAGCTTCGCTTTTGTCCAGGACCGAATTGCCAGATAGTCGTACGCTCCAAAGAATTGAGAGCCAAAAAAGTCATCTGTTCCTCTTGTAAAACACCATTTTGGTAACTGCGATTATTGATTGCTCAAGAAAACGTTTTTTTATTCTCTGGCAAATTTGGTATTCATTTCTTGTGGGATTTCAAATCTGTTTATCTTTCTTGTCCAAATATTTCCAGCTTCAGGTGTGGTATGGATTATCATGCACCAACCGACTGCGGTACGATAAAGAAATGGCTTACTAAATGTGCCGATGACTCAGAGACTGCAAATTACATATGCGCTCACACCAAAGATGTAAGTGAACTGAAATGCTGGCTAATTGTGTGGGAAAAAAAATCGCCTGCCCTTATTTAAGTGACTTGTATATTATAAAGTAGACCAACACATTCGTAATCGATTTCAGTGTCCAAAGTGCCACATTTGCATAGAAAAAAACGGCGGGTGCAATCATATGCAATGTTACAATTGCAAACACGATTTTTGCTGGATGTGCCTGGGTGATTGGAAGGCACATGGCAGCGAATACTACGAATGTTCACGGTATAAGGAAAATCCTAATATTTCTCGTGAAAGTGTCCATGCACAAGCTCGGGAAGCCCTGAAAAAATATCTACATTATTATGAAAGGGTAAATAAATAAATACTTATCATATAATATTTAACTCAGGCGAAAGATTGTGGTAAACTGTTTTACTTTACATCTGAGCGTGAAATCCTGTAAATTGCTCGTTTTTAATCGACCGAAATCTTATTACAGTGGGAAAATCACAGCAAGTCGCTCAAGCTGGAAGAGCAAACACTGGAAACAATAAAATCTCGCATCCACAAGAAAGTAATGCATGCCAGTGGAACATGGATTGATTGGCAACACTTGTTTGAAGCTGCTTCTCTTTTGGCCCGCTGTAGGTATACGCTCCAGTACACATATCCATATGCTTATTTCATGGAGGCAGGACCTCGAAAAGTACTGGTAAGTAAACATAGAAATTCTTCATTTGTCCATTGAAAATCAAGTCTAAACGTTCATTTCTGATATGTGTGCCAGATAAATTAGATGTTGCGCTCAAACTGCAGAAGTTTTTTTTCTTTATAGAAAATTCAACAGTCTCGTTATCTTTATTTAACTTATAAAAGTTAGAGAATTTTTTTGTCATTCGTTTTTCAATAAAAGAGAAAGCGAATGTTTTATTCTATTCTGTAACTATGTTTTTTTCATGCAGTTCGAGTATCAGCAAGCGCAATTGGAAGCAGAGATAGAGAATCTATCTTGGAAAATTGAGCGTGCAGAAACAACGGATCGTGGTGATCTTGAGAATCAGAAAGACATAGCAGAGAAAAGGCGTGTAACTTTGCTCAAGGATTTTTTAGAGGTCTGATCCGCGTCTGAATCAGATCGCGGTTTATTATCTTCCGATTAAGACATAATTTTCAATTATGTCCGATAAATCATAACCAGGTTCAAAAACTGGCAATAGAGTCCCCTCTGCTCTTCACGGTAAAGTAGGTGGGTAAAAGAGTAGAACTGAAAGAGAGAATTAATGAATTACTGATGAAGAAAAGTAAAGAACCTAGTGATCTCTACAAAAATACTAAAACACAATTATCGTACAGTTATTTGAAATCTAACGTTTTTATTAGATTGTTCTGCGCTTCTCAATGCAAATTTCCATTATCATACAGGTCATTCGTACTTTTAGCTAATTATTTTTAATCTCCCGAAACATGGTAAACATTCAACAATAAAATAACCCCGAAAATATTTCTGAGAGAATAAAATAACCGAATAAAAAATGGAACATCAGCTATTTCATGCGAAATTTGATTTAACGGTGGGCAAAAATTATTCCATTTACATTTGGCTGTTGCAAAAAGAATACTACACTACACAAGAAAAAAAAAAAGAAGAAAATGAATAAGTCAGAATTTGATTAATCATAATTGAAACGAAAACAAAGTAATAAGGCCGAGAATATGATATTGTAACCAGCGAAAAATTACATAGTTAGCATATTTCAGATTATTCAGACCGTCGTGGTTGTTGTAACGATCGTGATAAAATGAATTTTAGTAATTGAAATTAAGTTGTGCAAAACATTTAAGAAAGTTTGATTCGAGTTTTTGAATACGAATCGTGAGTTATCGTTTGTTGAATATATGTAAGCAAGTAAAACGACATCAAACGGTACAATCATGGATATTTATTTTTCATATCAAATAATTAACTCTGTATCTTCGCACAATATTTCCTTCCGAATAAAATATCAGACATTTGACAAAAATGTCTTACACGTAACGAGACAATTTGTTTTGATCATATACTAGTTAAACCGTTTGATATAGATTTACTTATGTGTTAAATTGTTTTATACTAATTAGTGATTACAAGTTGTATTGCCTGTTTAATGATTATATCATTTTTGTTTCTGAAATTTTTTTTCCCCATTATTACCATTATTATTATTATTATTATTGTTGTTATTATCGTTAAGTACAGTTTGTAATGTTTTTTCGTTTCTCTCATCAGTTAGTTACATAATTGTTTCAACACAAAACGATTCAGAAAATCCGAACAATTACTGACTCTCAATAAATGGACACTGATCATAGTAATTATTTCAATTTTAATTTAACACAATCAAATTGTACACTTGTAAAATTTGAAGAAAAAAAAAAAAACGTGAAGCTTTGAATCTTATGAACGTATGTATGAATATTATGTATATTTTTTCTGGTCTAATCATTTTTTATTTATGTTTCTTATTTATACGAACCAGTACAATTATTAATAATATTCAAACGTACAGCAAATTATTGTCTGCTTAAAGCTCGTTATATGAAATGCAGTAACATCCAAGCCAGGGATTATACTGTAAAGAAAGTTGTTCTGAGTCTACGGGCAGTGAAGCAATAATTCATTTTTATTACTGTTTCATGAAAGAAAAAAATCGCAACGATTAAGTCAGCTAAATGTGAGAATTTGCAAATAAACTTGATGTATTTTTTTGGCGGACGCGTGCGTGCGTAGTTTATCTTGCAATAATCGTCCAGGACGGTAACAAGATAGAAAAATGGAAATGAGAATCTGAATTATAGGCAATCGGTACTCCTGTATAATTGTATAATAAATGAATTTTGGCTTTTGATTTTTTATTTTATTTTATTTTTTTTTCATCTGTTTCTTCCGATAAAGATGTTACGAATTTTCAAACTTATACGACTTAATTCTTGGACTTGGTCACAGCAAGTATATCGTTAATAGCGATTAAGTAAAGTGGTTGGGTGATTTTTATTACCGATCATAATTGTTATTAATGAAACATAAAATAACGAGTACCTTAAATGAGAAGAATAAAAGAAATGAGCAAAATAGAGAGGATTGATAAAGAAAGGAATCTAAGATAATTTCAGAAAACTTTGAAAATTAGAGTAACTGTACTGTAAATATTATTAGATTAGTGTACGATTATAATGTGCGCGAAAGATTGTGTGTGACGTTTTCTATGATTACGTGTAAGATTTTAGGGAATTAATAAACATTGTAATTTGTAATTAACGCTTCAATCTACGAAGCTCAAGCATAATTTAATATATTTCTGGTATTCCAACGATAATTATTAGTTTAAGATTAATTATGGTCCACAAGTTTATCGCAAGAAATAAGAAATTTAGGAAAAAATAAAATATCATTGTAATATTTTACGTGGAAATAAATTCGATCCTCGTTATATATGTACGTACGAATTAGTCATTTTATTTCATTGCTTATAATATTCGTCTACTTAAATCAAAAATACTAGTCTAATTTATCCCCCTCCTCTCAATGTCTAGAAATAATCGAATCATAGTTCAGAGCCAATGCCGAAACACTTGATGAACAAAAACACACATAAATGGATTTTAAAGATAAAATTTTCCCAGCCCAACAGTTTAATCTGCAGATATAACAAAAGTGGTTGAACTCGCTTTCATCGCTTCTACCTGAATCATAATTCCCAGCAAAATAGAACAAAAGTATAAAAAAAGGTTTTTTTTATTAATTAAAATTTACACACTATAGTGTATCATTGATAAATTTTGCAATATTTATTATTTAACGCCGATGATAATCTACAATAATTCCTGCAATCTAATGTGTTGAAAAATCATTATTTTTTTTTTTTTTTTACTCTTGCACAATTATCCTCAAATTTACAAATACGCGATAAATATTTATGCACATTTTATTTTGATATATTTAATGTAAATAATAATAAAATTGCATCAAGTTCGTTTATGTAATGTATACCTATATTGAAGTACTTGAACGTACATACGTACAACGTTTTGAAGAAACGTATAGATTATGAAATATGAGAATACTTGTTTTAATTCCGTCCTATGCCGATAATTAAAATATATATATTATCGAACGACGATACTTTAATATTTAATCTGTAAACACAATGCTGTATGCGTTTGATGCGAGACCGTTTTTCATTTCGTAAGTGAAAAAATTGTTCATCGTTGTTAATTAATTGACCATTCTCTAGGTTTTATCAATTTCATCTCCTACTGAGCACTGATATTTATGTGCGTATTAAATTATCCATATTTTTACCAGCTCAACAATGTAATATTAAATGTTGAATAACTATGTGCAATTTTTCTTCTTTACTATTTAAAAAGTATTCACAGATCATATTTCAATGTGTATTTCATGATTAAAATTGTTAAACTAGTTAGGTATTCAAATTACACTTGAATAAATTTTTTTCATGATAATTGTTTACCATTTCTTATTTGTTTTCTTAAGATTCATTCGTTTCTCTATTCGTATTATTAGTTTTCATTCTTCATACTACAAAACATATCCAGCTAAATATTTTTCTACGAACAACACAAGTGCGTTGTTATATCAATTTTACCCTACCGCTTTAGTTTGATCGCAACTTTTTTTTATCATTATTCATATTACTACATCATCATCATCATTATTATTAATATATAAACAGCCAACATTATTATAGCACATATATTGACATTACGAAGTCGTTTAATTCAGCTTTGGTCAGTCTTACATCGATATACGAGCAGAGTTGCCTTCTCGTTAGCATTTGAGTTCATTCATAATTTATATGTATAAATTGAGGATTGAGTATAATTTTGAATAATGTTTGTAATAAAAATGGACTTTAAACTCTGATCAAAATTATTATTCTCTAATGAAAACTTTTCAATTTTTTGTCATTATTTCTTAGTTATCGTTCGAGCAAGAGATTTTCTACTCTATATTTATCTTGGAATAAAATTATAATGATCTTTTTTACTTTAATGGCCATAAAATGTTGCTTGTAAATCACAATTAATAGTCACGAAAGTATTATTTATTACATGGGTAATGTTTAAAAATTTTCAAACCGTCGCTCGCTTCTACTCCAAATTATCGTCTCAAAATTGTTTATTAAAACTAAATCTAGGAACGTACTATTATGCTTTGACTAAGTTTAATGTATGTACACATTGTACAGGTGTATATATAACATTTATGTATAACATTACACCGATATAAGTCATGCATGTATTCAATGGACCTGAACTTTGAGTAAAAAAAAACGAGTTACAATTATTTGGGTTGATTTCCCACATAAAGTAAGATCGTTACAATCGTAGCGTAAACTGAGAACAAAGTCTCGCCGCCATAAACCGATCTTTACATATATTCGATGTTAAAACAGGGCATCAAAAAGGCAAACAAGAAAGACTTTTATGAATCTTGTCACTGAGTGCGATGTATAACGATAAATGGCAAGAGAGATTTGAATAGTAATATTGCAAACAATGTGAATAACATAAATATTGAAGCTTTGTGCCACATACCTAATATTTATGATAGTATATACATGACTCAATTGATGCGTATCACCAAATTATACAACGTTTCAAATTCTAAATTCCGAGTACTACCAAAAACGTAATTGTGCAGTGCTTCGGATCTCAGGCTAAATTTTCTCCATCGAAATTCGAAAAGTCTCTGAAAATTGGAAGCTAAAATTTTTACGACCTGATTAATCAAACTTTTCTTCTTTGAAGGCCAGATCAATAGCGCATTCTACGTCGTTAACTATGAAAGCAGGTTTGCACAACGCATCCTCGACCGGTAAAAAATCCCTGGGACTGTGTTCGGATATAAACTCGGAATCTCGTTTGTGTACTCCAGTTTCGACAAGAATACTTATACAAGCTTTGGCGCAACGCTTCAGACCGTTGTTGCCTATCAGCGTCTCCATGCTGCGTGATTTACTGCCTTTTCCGTTTGCATAACGAGCCAGGTACTTGTCGTATAAATTTGCCCCAAAAACATCCGTGTTTATGTTGTCGCTGCAAATAAGTGAAGATACATTGTGTTATTATTATCATTATTAATATTACAATTCTTCTCCCCCCTCCCCCCCCAGATTTTATTGAGTTGTCAAAAAACTATGCATGCATCCAAGAACGTCGTCATTTCGTTAGAGAATTTTTAATAAGCGTCTATTTGAAATGGTACGGTATTGTTATCTCGATTTTTTGACGAGTAATAGGATTGTTTGACAAGTGAAATAGATTAAACAGTTAATGCACGGCAATGATAAATGAAGCAGACAGTTTGCTCGTTTAAACTTTTATTTTCATTTCATGAAGAAAACATGCTTTGTTTTGAATGCACAGAAAAACAGGCAACGTTTTAAACAGCTGTAAAGATATCGATACTTGAACCACTCGAAATGATTCTCCTCTCTAGATAAGCTAGACTTTCCTATTCTCAAAGGTCAATTATCATTGAGTGTGGTCAGTTTTCTACAGTAAATAAACCTGGGTATGTTTTTATTATCCTGATAAGATAGCATGGACGAAAGAGCCTTGCAGTGATTCTATTTTAGCAATCGTTCTGTAGGCTCAAGTAAAAATAAACACGGCTCTTTACTCCACCCAGTGGCTAACGGTTCAACAGAAACCTTCGACATTGGAATAGATAATAGTGAAACATCGTATTAACGTCTTGCGTAATCAATTAATGAAATGAAGCAACCGATGACGCAATAAATTATCGAACTTGGGTTGTTTTTGAAAACAAATCACATTTAGTAATGGCTTTTTGAAAATGGACGTGGAGGAACAAGAAGCTGACTCACCCAACCGCGTATATCGTTTCAATGTTGTGATTGATCCCGATACTTTTGGCGTGATTCAATATCATACGATTGGCGTGGTGGTATGTTACTTCGCTCGGTTTACCGACAAGCGCGGTGTAGACCATATTTTTACCGGTAACTTTTTTGTAGACATTTTCAAGGCATAATAAAAAGGCGCCATGACCGAATCTTGGTATCGGGGCCTCGGCCACCCACAGAAGATCCATATTGCAGGCCAATACTGGGATATGTGGGTAAGGAATGGCCAGAGGTGAAGCAACGGGCATTCCGTCGGTCAACAAAAGATCTACCATCAGTTGTAAAGAAGTTTCCCAAGCCTTTGGCTCTCCGAACATGACGATACCCTCTATTCTCGGAAAGTCAGGATTTATCGGACCGCAGCGTGGATTCCTTTTGGCCACATCTACGTAATCTAGCGACGGAAAATTCTTGGCAAGCTCGTCGATCGTTACTGTTTTTTTAAATCCTAGTTCCTTGGCTATATCCTCAATTGGACCTTGGCCTGATATTAAAAATTGTTTTTCATGAAATTGTTTGAACATCTGCAACGGCGAGTGCGCCATCACCACCTGCTCCTCTTTCACTTGGTAACCGATCCATTTGGACAAGTCTTTCGCTTTCTGACTGCGAAGCGCATTCCCGCTGTTTGTAACAAATACTGTCGGTACTCGAAATTTGCCATCCGAATCTCGTAGACGTTCAAAGGCTTTTGGCACGGGAGGCAGAACCGTTTTACCGCGAACTATGACCCCATCAATGTCAAAGAGAAGACCAAACTTTGGCTTTGTACTTAAATGCTGAAAGATTAAAGGCAGATAGTTTGAAAAATTGAAATCGTGAAGGTGTGCTTTTTTGATTTCAGCATATTTCACAATTTAAAATGTCACTCAAAGAAAGATAAATCCTTTCCACTGAATCAATCTGATTATGTACGATTTGCAGATTACAATATGATTAGAATATTCTATGACCAGCGATTCCAGACGTGGATAGCTTCTCTTGATAAAATGCATCTTTGATATCCAATAAATTTATCTATGTATTGATACCCAGCGATTTAACAATTATGCACATTATATCTGAGAAGCAATTCAATTTATCAGGAAAAATTGTAATTGCACAAGAGACTATTTTAATCGGAAAACCAAACTCTTTGCGATATTTCAGCTACAGCATTACGATTAAATGAATAGTTCGTGAGAAATTTCATCTAGACATCGATTAGGTATCTGGCTGTGAAGGAAGTTATTCAATGGAATTTTCTGGACATGATTTGTGATGTGGAATTGGAACAGTGAACAGGGCGATTTTTTAGTGATTTACCAGAGCGCTAAGAAGTGCAAACATAATTTAACAACGCAAAGTGTGTGGTGTGTGAATTAAAAGTGAACATAGTTAGAATACGCTAACCTTGGCTCGTTATTTTTAACCATTATATATTACTCTGAGGTCATGATTATTGAGCAACACGAATAATAGTGAGCGTAAAACTATGAATGCGCTAAGAGTGTTCTTTCATTCAATGAAGTACAAACAGGAATAATGAAATTTCTAACAATAATGATAAACAAAAATTCACACTTACTCTAGTTCCATAGAATCTGTTCACTTCTGACAGTCGTTTTAATAAGCTGACGATTGTCATTTTACTTAATAAGTTACTGTTCAACGTGTATGTAATCAACTGGTTCACTTTGTTGCTATATTTAATTTTATTAGATTTATATATAAGTTAAATACTTGATTTACGCACAACTAAACATACGTACGAAACGGCGTACATGGTGCTGTACTGACCCTTCTAAACGGTCTGTGATGTGTGGATCGCAATTGTTATTATGCACCAGTTGAACCAGAGGTCAGGTTAGGTTAGCTAGGGTTAAGCCAAGTTAGGTTGGGTTAGGTTAGGTTAGCAGCTCATGTATGCTGAAGAAATAAGCTGCGATGTACATGGATGCTTACCGAATTGCCTTAGCACGCGGGCTCAGGCGTAAACTTGAATTCTCCAAGGACTCTAAACCGAATAAAATATGCATTATAATTGAGAAAGAAAATTAAAATCGTAAATCTCGTATCTTCTCAATCATTGAACGTAGGCAGAATTCAAACTAATAAGATGATGTTACCGCCAAAACTTGTTGACAGTCATAGTCTGTCAAACATGTCTAGTAAATTGATCGTCCAATTTTTTCCCCCCCTCATTCGAGATATATTTAACGATCAGTTTAATTTATAATAAATACTACGGAACGCGAGTCCTGGTAGTCGAAGGTAAAGGACCTAGAGCGCAGGATCCAGGAGGTAGAGAATTTGGTGGTCGAAATTTGCGGAGCGCGATTCTCGATCCCACATCCGAAATTTCCACCTTCGAACTTTAATAATATATGTATAGATAATGTATAGATCGTTTCTCCGGGCCGTAAGAAGTGAAGATTTTTTTGTGAAAATCGGAGCACTCTTTTTTGAGTGCCGTCATTTTGGCAATATCTTCTGAATTTATACGCGGTTTTCTCTGCATATGTTACACTGTTTTCACTTGAATTGTTGACGTTGACATTAAGTGATGTCGTATTGTTATTGCATGCTAGTCTATCGATAACCGGTTGCTGTAAACCTTGCTGATTGTTACGACTCAGAGTAATAGTATCGCGAACTAGAACCATATCTATTTGTCGCTTCTCACACGAATACCTGTCTCTCACATTTTTCTCTGGCTGCAGAAAATTTTCTTGAAATCTTTGACTGTATTTAATTTTTTTGCATTTTCTTAATAAGCTTGATACTGTTACTTGCTTTTCCTGCGTTTTATCTATTGGATACGACCCTTAGAGCATGTATTAAGATACGAGCCCTCGCCTCTACCATTTTTTGTCTATACTGAGCGAACTATGCAAACTCTCGTATAGAACCTAATCATATCTTTCCTTCTCTTTTCTTTTCTTTTAATTACCTAAAATATGACGCTAATACATATGGCGCCCAACTATCCTTATCGTTTGCTTGTGGGGAAAAATGGGCAACTCACTCGATCGGTAGAGTTAGGAGTACTACATAACCTTAAAATAATGTCACAGTGGTCACAACCCTACTTAACCGATGGAATATTAATTGAAGAATTAATTATCCTTTTCACACTGGATCTTTGTGGTGAATAGAATTACGAAATGTATAGACATGCATCGACAGAACGAGAAATTTGTTGAGCTCGGCAATGCCACATGCGCTGTTCAAACGAATCTTGCAATTACGGTGCAATTATATGTGCACGGTTATTCAATGAAATTACGAACAATTTGGAATTTTTGAATGATTGTAGCGAACCAGTGCGTCTGTTATCTAAGATTGTCGTATTTCATCACGTTCAACATGTTCACCTCCTTGACTTGAATTGACCATGTACATATCATTTATATTTTAGATGCAGATTCCTGATCCCTTCCGAAATTATAAAAATAATATGGACCGATTTTGATTCGTATGTCAAAATAAGCGGAGCGACACAATCAATAGTGAGCTATCATTTTCAACAGTATGACGCCCCATGAACGGAGCAAAAGAGGTTAGCTCGTTATTGCGATATTCGTGTACTCTCAAACCGCGAATAATCAACTTTGCCATTGATATAAATTCTCAATCGATTCTGTAGTGACTGCGCCGCACTTTTATTCAGAAATCAAACTCATCCACCGTTTTAGAAATAGCTGGTGCATGCTGGGCTTGAGAATTCATTCAAAACCTACGACAATCATCATTGTTATTATCAGCGTATATTTACCTACATGTCGTCATGAATAATTGCTGAATAAACAATTTCTCTAAAAAATTTCGCAGTATTTTAACAACTCAAAAATTAGCAATCTCTGAATAGCTGTCTTCTTCCAGATGGAACGTCACGATTTTCCCTCGACTGCTGTACCTTGTTCTATGCGATGTTCGTCACCCTCTTCTCCGCTCTGTTATTCCTGTACGGCTTCTTCCCACTGCAACTTCTGGATGCTGGTATCGCCAGCTTCAAGGATGTTCCAGATCATGTCGAACATATCAGGTAGACAATTATCAGTGATAGAAATATGTCTCTTCATTTTTTTTGCTGGCAGATTTTGACCAACTTAATGGAGCTGAAATTTTAAACCCCTGTCTCTAGAGTGAACAACGAGCTGTTGTACAAACCTATGATAAGCAGGTTAATTTTCATGGTGATCGACGGACTGAGGTGGGATTTTGTTGCTGGACCCATCGGACAAGCCGGTATGCCAATCACACGGAGCTTGATACAAAACGACTCGGCGTGTCTTCTTCAAGCTAAGGTCGGCTCTCCTACGGTCACCATGCCCAGGATAAAGGTACCGGCGTCAGGCGGCAATTCGCTCACTGATAAAAAGTGGTAAAACTGACTTACAGCATCAGGAAAATGACTTATCAAATTTTCAGGCCATAACGACAGGAACTGCGCCAACATTTGTGGATGTGGTATTGAATTTTGGCAGCACGAGCATATCGGGTGACAGTCTTTTATTGCAGGCCAAAAACCATGGTCATAAATTAGTATTCTTCGGGGACGATACCTGGTTAAGGTTGTTTCCTGGTATATTTGACCGGCATGACGGAACCACGTCATTCTTTGTCACAGATTATACAGAGGTGAAGATGAATTAGTGGGTTACATAATTATTTCGTGTGTTTATGCCATCCTTTTGTTGGTCAAAAAACCAAACTGTCTTCATTCAATTTTTGGAATTTCTTCTTCTTTCTTGAAGCACACACTGATTCGTTCGGAATACATAAATTCGATTAAATTCAGGTAGACGATAACGTGACACGCCACATCGATGGCGAGTTGAATAAAGACGATTGGACCATTATGGTGCTGCACTATCTTGGGTTGGATCATATCGGGCACATAGGAGGGCCTCAAAGTCCTCTGATAAAACCGAAATTGAGAGAAATGGATGAGATAATCGGTAGAATTAACGCCAAAGTTGTGCACTGGGTACGTCTTTATAAGTAATCGAATCTTTTGAGCTAATCACTCATTTATCTTCGCTTATCACAATTTTGCCGCAAAGTTTTCTGGAGCAGATACTGTTCGATACTTATGCTGGTATTGTTTTTTAATTGATAGATGATATTTTAGCACTCCCAAAATGAGCCCACGTTATTTATCGTTTGCGGAGATCACGGGATGAAGGACTCGGGTGGTCATGGTGGAAACACACTTCAGGAAACTCTGGTACCTTTTGTAGCAATCGGTGCATCTTGTCCTGGAAACGATGATCAGCCCATTCAGATGGATCAGATAGACGTAAGCAGTACCCTTGCAGTGATGCTGGGTATCCCAATACCGGCGTCGAGTCTAGGAAGTATCTCGTTGAATGTGTTGAGAGAACTGTCCACGTCAAGAAAGCTCTTCAGTCTTTACTACAATGCCAAACAAGTTTTCAATCACTTTAAAAGGCTTACTGGATTCCAAGCTTCTGGTAAAACACCTTCAAATCATTCCTTCTTCATGTGTTCTAATCTGAAACTAAAGTGCCCTAAAATTGGCGGCACGTAGTGATCATTTTGATCCTTGACTCGATTTTTGCCCTTTTCAATGCGGTTCGAAAATCATTATTGAACCTGTCCGAATTTTTAAATAATAGTTAAGTAGGGAACAGCAAAAAATCATTGGAGATTCATCAAATCTTGTTTAATACGAATTCAACTTTTCAGTTCAAAAGTTCGAGTCGTGCTCTGATAATGAAATGGAAAATGAAAAATTTGTTCAATATTTGAAGGATCGGCTGAGATCGTTGATCATACTTTTTTACATTTATATAAAATTAATACATAGCGGCGCTAGTAACAGCTTTTTTGTAATATCTTTTGTTTCTTTCTAATATTTCTGTTTCACTAACAACTTGACTAAATAAAAGCTTATCGCAGGAGCTTATGAAAAATATTCAAATGCCATAAAGTTACATACAGCTTGGCTGGAAACAAATGGACTGACAAATGAAACCGTGGATGAAATCGTATTCTTATATACTGCTGCTCTTAGAGGGATGAGAAATAAACTTACCAGCAGCATGACCAAATATGACCTTCACGTCATGACAATCGCAATGTTTTTCATGTTTCATGTGAGTTTTTCACCAAAAAAATTACTATCTTCACCACCAACAAAACAATTATGTTATTTTTAACAAGTTCTCTTTAATTTTTGTACAACGAATAGGTGCTGTACATTATAACGAATACGCAGCAGGATACGAGTATTTCTCCTAGAAAGATATACGGCTTTCTGATAATCAACGTAATCCTTTGGACATCAGTCGATTACTTATGGGAAGGTTCAAGCGAATCGTTGCTTTTGTCGAACGATACAAACAGTAACTTAATTCTCATGGTCATCGTTGTAATATTATTTGGAAACTGTTACTTGTGTACAAAGCGCAGGCTCTCTGCTGATAGTTTAGTACAGGTATGAAAGTTCATTCCTTTGAGATAATCAATCCGGTAATATGTCAAAGTGAACAGTATTACGTGAATTTTTAGGTTCTGAAAAGTAAAGGAACTACACAGTGTCTATTAATAATGGGTATCATCATTCATGCTCTGAGTTTCAGTAGCAGTAGTTTCGTTGAGGAGGAACACCGTACCTGGTACTTTTTTTGGACTACGTTCTGTATTCTATTGTTGTACAAGATCGGTAAATCCCTCATTGCACAATCGCCAAGGTAACATATACAGGCTCGCACCATTGAATAGAGTCTATATCAGTGCAGATGGCAAAGAAGTTAATTACTGAATTGCTACAAAATATTTTCAACGTTTTCGATCTTCTGAGAAATCTATTTGCACCATTTACAGTCCGTACACTGATTTACAAAATAGACTTGACTTCCACATTTTGGATTGTAATTCGTCCAATATATTCTTCATTTAAACATCAGCCTGATAATTAATGCAAATTTCATGTCAACCACAGATATTTTTACAGACATTCTCTCCAAGCAAATATTTCTATGAAACTGTTCCTGTGTTTATTGGCTCACTCGGTACTCAGGCAGCTGAATAGCACCGGAGATATGTACGCCCACTTGCCCGATATCGCCGATTGGCTTCAGCAACAAGAAAGCAAAATAAACATGTCCGTGCTGCTAATCTCTGGTAATCATTTGTTCGGTACCAAAAAGCTTCATTACCAATTCCTAGCATTGAGTATAATTATATTTTGAACAAACAATTTTAGCCCTTTCAATTCTCGTTTGGATCGGACACACCCATGAGGAAATAAAATATAAAACGTACTCATTGACGCTGTATATTGCTCTCGCTGTTTGCGTGTATCTTCGGCACATGGGAACTGAAGCAGTATTGAGGATTCCATTCTATCCAAGCTCCAAGTGAGCAAGTCTTCTTAAATTATTTTTCACTAATGTAAAGAAAAGGGAAACACAACGGTAATAATTATTCATTTTGCAGGGGAATTGTTGAGGCGCAATTTTTCTGGTGCTTGATGCTGGTCTTTTCAACTTGTGCTGTGTTTAGATTGGGGAGTACAATACGGAGAAGTAGAAGAGATTTTTTGTCCCTACTTCTGCAGTTCGTCATAGAATCCTGGGTCATGGCTTCGACAATGTTACACAGACCGTATAACGTCGTATTGTTGCCGATTCAGATATTGTCCAGTATTGTGATATACGCTGCGTTGAGGGGCTATCAAAATCGTGATATCATTATCCACATCTTTTACTGGCTGGGCAATGTGTTCTACTTTTATCAGGTACGTTAAACTATAAAAATTGGGTTGAATTCGTTGCATTATTTATATCAGTAAGCTGCAAAACTTTATGCAATCACAAATAAAAAAAAAATATATTCACTGTTCCCTTCTTATTACAGGGTAACTCCAATAATTTATCCACTATTGACGTTGCTGCGGGCTACGTGGGAGTAGAATCGTACAATATTTACATTACGGGACTTTTTCTAGTCATCAATACATATTCTGCACCAGTTTTGGCCTATCTCACACTTCTGTATTTCGTCACATGTGAAAATGAAAATCCGTGAGTACCTGTTTAATCGTAAAAATGAAAGCTGTTTCATTTGAATAATTTGCAAATATTCACATACGTTTTATTTCTTTAGAAAATCGCTGGACGACGTGATTGAGATAAATAGACTGTACGCCACGTTTAGATTACTTCCGTTAGCTGTGTACACAATAGTAGTTAGTATTCAAAGATACCATTTATTCATTTGGACCGTATTTTCGCCGAAACTTTTATACGAGGCGATGTACTGTATGGTAATGTATATTGTAATGTTAACAATGAACGCTACTTTTATTTTACATGACAAAATTAACGAGTATTAGCCGATTTTGTGTAATATTTATATGAAATCTGTAAATATGTTTATATTTATTATCTGACGTACAATTTCAAAAGACTTTTACTGTTATTAAGTAGATTGAATTACGCCTCTAATATCGTTTGTACCAAACCGTTACCTCAACATCTACATGGGTTCTGTAAAAGGCATGCGTAGCTTCACACTTAGATCGTGTAACAGCCCGGTAACTTGAGCACTTATCATGACGAAGGCAATCAGAAAAGTGTAAACTATTTCGTAGAGAAGCTTTGGACTCAAAATACTCCACAACCACTCGTTGTGACGATGGACAAACATTCCCAGGAGGTATACCGCCATCAGAAAAAAACGACAGTATCCAAAAATCATGTTTACCTCCGAGATTCCCTGCGACGTGCTGTGAAGGTTTACAATTTTTTACATCACTTTACTCCTATTATTCATCTTTTTTAGTCTGTGATTTGCAAGAAAAAAAACTTATTCGTTGCATTGCCAAATTAACAACTCAGTATTGTAAAAGTTACCAAAATATAAATTAGTTACCTAAGAAGTGAAATTAATTCAGAGCTCCGAGAACCAAAGACAACGAATTACCTGATATGATGAATAAAAGAATTTTCTTCTAACATGACGCGAACTTTCTTTTTACTGCGAGTTAGTAGCAAGATGGTAAACATCGCCATAATGTAAATAACATAAGTAGCCAAATCATAAACTATTTTATTACCCACCTTGTCTTGGAATTGTTACTCAGCATTCCGTGGATGCAAATGAGGTATGATAGAACAGGTGCAGAAAATGTATTTATGACCAGAAGTACTTCATACATCAAAGTGCACATCTTTTTTGAAAATAACAGTCCAGTAGCCATATCGATGCTATCAAGGCTGTATGTGTATCCCTAAGTGAAACAGCGTCAGATTAACATTCTCGGTAAAACATAGACGTACCAAATAATGTAACCGAATGATTCCTATTAGTTAATGACTCGCCTGATGGTGAAAAAACAAATGGCCCAGCCATACGTGAGAAAGAATGGAACATTGATTGTGCTTTCTAAAAACATCGCTTATTGCCTGGCCAAATAACATCTCCACGGATATCAGCAGCACTTTATGAGAGCGAGTAAGCAAGGCTGTAAAACATGCCCAGCATGTTATCGCTACTGCGATCAGTTGTTTGCTACTCGACATTCCTTTGCAACAGGTTTGTATCGTACAGAATCCAATCCCATACCCCATGATGGATATCCACATCAACCAAAAAAACAATATCTCCAGTGCGCCACTGAAAAAAATTACACAGGGCAACAATAACTGCAGTTTTTTTTAATCTTATTTCATTTTGCATCATTAAATGGACATTATTCGACGCAGTCTATGTATTGTTGAACAAATTTAATTAAAAGGAACCTCACTCTGATTCTGGATATTTTGGGAGAAGCACATTCCCTTGAGCTGCATTCAATGCGTATATCGAACAGCATATAAGACCGAGCAGGATGCGTGTGATGAATTTATCAACTGCAGATGTGAAGGGCTCGTAATAAATGCTACAAGTAAATGCCAGCAGCACAAGACCTGCGTCAATAATTGCAAAAACTTTTTGTTAATCATTTGTTTCTCGTAAAAAGCAACGGTGAAGTTGTATGGATACGTTCAAATGGCATGTACCTAAAATCAAGCAAAGAGATGTGCACAAGCGATTATCGTTATGCGACACCCAATTATCGACTGTCGTGTAAGCCATGATTGTTCTGTGCATGATTAAAATGGAAGAAACTACAGTGATAACTCCGTGTTTAACATTTTGCGATTCGTTCAAGAGCTCGTGACTGGTTTCAGGAGTTTCGCTTTGATATACTGTTCCAATGTGCTTGTAGATGATGAAAAAACACATGGAAGTCCACAAAAAGAACCAAACCCATTTTTCTTGCTTTATGTAACTCAGTTCGAGCAAACTTGTTGCGTGAACAATTGTTCCTGACATAAGAAACACCAGCAGCAAATTCATGTTTTTGTGCTTGGATGTGGCCAATTGAATTCTTGACGATATGGTATCGATGGACTCTTTGGAATTCTCCGCCACTTCTGTACTGGCCTGGATTATTAATCGAATAAAACAGTAGCAGGACAATTAAAAGCGTTATGGGAATCAATTTTGCAAAAGCATTACTCACGGAAAATAATCTCGTCAAAAAGCTCTTCTGCGTACCCATAATGTAAGAGTTGCAACACATCAGCACTGCAACATTTGCAATGACAAAACCCTTCGCAGTAGTCATGTAAATAAACGATGTGCCTCGCTTAGACATTCCTGTCGCTAGTACCCAAGTCAGTATCATCAGATTTGTTATGAATATGACAAAAAAGTTGAATTTTCTGTTCGCAGTATTTTCATCCATTTGATTTACAAGAATAATCACAGCCTGTAATACAGTAACTATAATATCATTTGATTCCGATCTGATTTACAGCTGACAAAAGTTCATCACAGTTACCTCAAATATCAAGACAAATGCCAAATATTGAATGGGTACATCCGAGGTGTTTAAGAAATCATTTATACGTTCGGACAAGTATTCCGTTGTTTTGGTGTATAAAATTCTTATTGTATTTCGTAACTGGAACTGGTTGCGCAAGTTTATACTTCTCAAGTACCGTCCATGCTGTTTAATCGCATTTTCAAAAAGCACATAAGCAGCTGATCGGAAAGATAAATAAAATAAAAATTAAATCCTGGGAGTGATTTTACAATCATTACAGGCATCGAAAAATTACTTACGGTCATCGATATATTTTATGCCCAATTTTGATGTCAAGTTCATCAGTCTGGCAGTGTTATAATGCAGTGCATACAACAATTGTTCGTCGCTCAACTCATTCAAGAAGACAGAATTTAGGGAGCCATAACTCGACGATGGTATCGGAAGGCCTGTCAGTACTGCAAGCGTTGGCGCCAGATCATCTTCGCCCATAAATTTCGAAGGACTGTGCAAATACGATAAATAATGTAAACCAATTGTTATGATCGAGTCGATTGATGCATACCCAAAATTTCGACAATGCGTTCCGATCACAATGTAGGGAGCAACTGTTCCGAGATTTTCATTCGGATTTGAGGGTACGTTAAGCATTCCCATGCCTGTATCTCCAACAATTATGATTCTGTAGTTACTTCCCTGTGACGAAAATGGGGCTTCATTTAAGCAATTGCGCTCGGAGTGAAAGTGAAGGTAACGTTGCGAAATGGTAATTAGGGAGAGACGAAAGTACTTGAGCAGTCAGCTTTGAGTGTGTAAACTTGATGGCAGCATCCAGTTCTCGCAGCTTGATTGAGACTTGTTTTGAGTTTGAATTGCGATTGAACCCCAAAGTTTTAAGACCCAAGTAGTGAAGCAGAAGCCAATTCCAATCATTTTTATCCATCTCAGCACCCAAAGTTTTAGTCACATTGGCATCAGCCTAGCAGAAAAATTCGAGCGACTACTACTATTCATCGTTAATTATAAGACAAGTAAATAATATCCTTGATCTTAACTAAATTCTGTCTAAAAATCATTTCCCAATTTTCACCTCAGAGTAGTCAAAAATTGGGGTATCGATCGTTTTGAAGCGGAGAAAAGAGTCTGGAAATAGTTGTTTCCAAGTTTCAGGTCCATGCAGGATAAGTTGAAGCTTATTGTCCATTGCCTGATGGAAGATGCTATCCATTTCCAATTCTTCCACACTGAACGTGAGAATCGATTCTATGAACGAGGATCTCGTGCCAGTGGCAAGAGCCTAAAAAAAATTGCAGATTAACGATTACTTTTTCTACATTTACAACTCCATCCAATTACTAGAGATTCAACCAATTCAAACTTTAATCTTTTGAATGGTTGTTGTCGGTGAAGGCACGTTGTATGGAACGAGGCATGCGTCTCCCCGATCAATGAGTCGTGTAACGTGAGGTAGATTCTTCTTGATGCTATAATCTGTGAAAAAGCCGATGCTCAAAGAGTCAATGATTATTATAACCAGCTTTTGGACGTCTGAATGGTAGATGCGCTCTGGGTCGATACTGAAAAAGGAAAATGCCGTCAGCAAAATGACAATATTTATCGATCCGATGATCCATTTGTTTCAGGTTTGGCTGATCTAACTTTTGTCGACAGAATGAATGCAAAATTATACAGGATCAGGGCATAGTAACCTTGAGCCATCGATTTTAGTTGGCAAATCTTGACGGCTAGCTGCGTTAATCTGTGATGAAAATACCGGCACATAGCCATAAAGAAAGATGCACAGCGCTATCAATCCGGAGAATATCGTGTAGAGAAACACACATTTTTCGTTCAACATTTTACTGTAATAGGACTGTTGAACAAGGCTGTTTAAAACTATATCAATATTTTCATCAGTCAGTCAACGTGCCAGTAACTGTAAATTGAGTATAACCAAGCTGTTTAGAATTGTTAAAAGTATAAATGACAGCTGGATAGCAGGGACATCAATTGTTAATAAAAAGATATAACGTACAGCGTGTTGATGAATTAAATTTCGCAATAAAATCGAACTTGTAAAGAATATAATTTGGGTGACACAAATTCATACACATACTTTTTTTTTTTATTTACACAAGAATTAAATTATTAATGCAGTGTGTACTTTGAATAAATGCCGCAGATCTGTTAGATCCTGTGAGATTAATTAGATCGTTCCAAATGCATTGTGCAAGATAGTAAAACTGAATTGTTGTACAGTTTTATGGCAGATTTAAAATTGGATGACTAAGGGTGGAAAAAAAAAGAAAAGTATGAAATGCAGTAATAAAAAAATAAACAGATTCACAGAACCCTGTCAGTATCTAGATAGTATACAAACTAAAATTAAAATTGTAATCATTGTGACCGAGGAGCAGAATAAACTATAATTCCTATTTTACATTCAGTAATTTCATGCCTGCAACAAGAATTAACAAACGTAAATTATAACTGTGAACAACAATCTCATTTAGCGCCACCTATATTCCTTATTATACAGATCACGCTGATTATTAGACCTAACAACTGTTTGATTAATACACAAATTGGTACACAGTTAACTTTGGCTTCACTCTCACACTTAGTTTTTTTTCTTTGTTAAAAAAAACTTTTTCACTCTTTTTTTCTTCTACTTATATATTATATACAAACTATAAATTAAGTACAAACATGTTCGCCTATCGACAAAGTATAACGAAATGTCAAATTGATCGCAGGACCAATATCAATCATACCCTTAAAGTATAAGTGCTAGTGATTTTCATTCGTACGAAGCACTGACTAATATGACAAAATGTAATGCACGTAATCGTCCGTGAAATAATATCAATAAAATATCCTTGAAGTGATTGTTCAGCGTAAATAATTACCAGATGACCTCAAGATAAAATATTTATATGTTGCTATGTATATTAATATGTAATTTAGAACTGTTGCAAGTAGTATCTTATATATCAGGCATTTCGTGACGCGACGCGGCGGCAAATGAAAATTGTGCTGAGCCTTGAAAAAAACATATGTGAAAAAACTAATGCCAACAGTTCGATGTAAAAGAAGGTCGTTTGCTTTTGTACCAGAATTGATTTTATGTACGAGTATGTTGTACAAATTATTTAATAGTATGTATGTATGTATATTATGATAGTTAAATAAATGAACTCACTGCACTAAGCACGCCAGCATTGTCAAATCTTGAAATGTGATGCGGATTATATAAAAATATAAGTGTACAATTATCTTCCCTGTTCATGTTATTCATTTACTATTATACCTAATCATGACTGGATAGGTATATATACTTATTATTATTTTACATATATTTTTTTTTTTTTTTGTTACTGAAAGAAAATCTGTGTAAATATTTTCCCTTCGCACATGGGTCCTTCTGCCAGTAATTTTGATATTGTTTTACAATTTCTTCAAATACAGCCATTTATTTTTATTCGATCATTACCTTTGTGAAAACCTTTCAGATCGTCTATGGAAAAAGGGTCAATTGTGCAGTTTTTATTATATCGAACGGGTGTATTTCGATAGAATGAAGATTCTGGAAAAAAATGCCAGGCAAACTTGTATCAAGGTATGCCGATATTTCTTCGAATTACGAGAAAAACGCAAACCGCAAAGTCAGAAATTATGACGAGAATTGGTGCGAGGACCCCGCGGATATGACGCAATCCTTGAAGATTACGCAGTATTATGTACAGCTAGTAATTAATTATTTATAGAAAGACGGCAGTATGTGGTTGGTTTGGAGAAAAGATTTGCAAAAATTTTCTAAATAAAATCGATCGCCCGTTCTGAGGGATTCAGGTAAGTACTTCAGAACTTACGACACTTAATTGTGTACCGTATTTACAAATTACAAAAAAAAAATATTATAAATTGGCAATATTCCATTAGAACGGCGAATTCATCCCGAGTTTTGTTCCAAATTCCAATCTGGCCCTCTTTTGATATCTCACGTTCGCTCTAAAAGATTAAAAAAGAATTAGTGATCATTTTAATTTGACGCATTCATATTTTGCGTAAAGAAGAAAGAAAACTTACTTGATTTCTTGCCATTTTACTAGTTCATTTATCGCGAAAATGAGGGGAACGGAAAAGAGGAAAAACAGTGGCAATTGAAGTTGAAAGTTATCAAACCTTTTGGACTCTTCCGTCCAAAATTGCCAAAATATTATTCCGGAAAAAATGGCCTGTGCGCCAAGTCTGAAAAAAATGAGTCAATCTGTTGATACTGCTAATATTAAAAATCAGATGGTACGGAAAAAGTGTACAAATTGTTAGCGAGTCGGAGTAAAACTTGACTTTGAATGCACATGTGGAATAATGCCTCGTATGCATAGATACGATTCGTTTTTACAACAACTTAAACAAGTGGAGCACTTACACGATGAGGGTGGTGAGAACCCACGTCCAATTTTTTATCGGCTGTTTCCTCCAAACGGAATATTCACGGTGCACAAAACTGATAGATATTGTAACTGCAAGGATAATACAAAACGAATTGTAAATTCTGTTTGGTGTTATTCAATGCCGAAAGCGTTGACACAGGCATCAGATCGAATGATTCTTACTCACCAAAGTGTAAGACTGCTAGTACCAAAGCAAAATGCTGCGCGAGCAGAATAGCAAGTGGTTCTGAACCCCAGCCACCCCATTGTACAGGCATGTCAGAGTCAGCTCCGAGAACAGGAGCGGGGGTAGGTTGTGGGTAGACGTAAACACACTTGGAATTGATATGCCAAAATTTATAACACATATTGGCTAGTAAAATACCCTGAGACAAAACCACTGTTATAACAGTTGGTAAGAATTTACTGCCGTAACACCAGAGGACGAATAATGCGACCTGTTAATCAGTAGAAAGAAAGACATTGCATTGATCTTACGTTATAAGAGATTTAATTTATTGCTGTGAAATTAATCGATAGCTTCAATTAATCATTTTTCCGAATGTTCGATTAATTCACGGTTTGGATTAATCGATTAATTGAAGTTGCCTCATAATAATTCAGCAGGTCAATCGGTATATGAATCGAAACCGTCGATTATTAATTGATTAATCGCACAGCACTATTTTAATTATTCATCCGAAAAGGATTCTCCCGTCTATTCTCAAAACGTTGCTAGCGGAATTTTATGGGACTGAGAGCTCTCAATTAGTTGTGAAAGGTCGGTTGGCTTACCTGTCCGTTAACTAAGCATTGATTCTTTCCCGTAGCTCTTTGCATGATTGTCGGATCAGTAGGAGTCGCAACCAGCGATACTGATAACAGCGGAATAATCAGACAGCTCAACCACAGCACTTGTCCTACCGAAAACAGTGGCGGCAGCATCAAGAAGCTGGACAAAAGTTGTGCCATCGACAGAGTGACTACGCAGCAAATCCAAAATTGTACGCAATTCCAGACACATTGCATATAGTGGCGGGCCTAGGAGAAAAAATAATTCATCTATAATCTAGAGCGAAGATACAATAACTTAGAATTAAATTGTTAGTAGAAGGAAATAGTGAAACTGGTCACGTGTTTGTTACAACAATCCTCTCAATCGTACCTCCATAACTAGATGATACAAGGCAATCGGATCCTCACGTTTAATGCTGAGTGAACAAGAAATGGAATTTAGAGTTCTGCTGAGGTCGACAGGTGACGGACCCTGATCTTCCGTCGTGGGCATCATAACTGGCACTTTCTGACAGACTTGAGGATAGAGAGGTTCTACGGCGACTCTAGAAATGTTGTAATGTCAGCGTGGTAAAACATTGACGAAAAAATTAACGTCGTATAATTTACACAACTGAATTCAGTAGTAGCAAAAAGATGCAACACACCCAGCGTCAGCCTGCATGAATATTGGCATGTTTTCTGCGTTAGCAGAAGAGCCGAGAACGCAGACAACTTCTCCATAATCCTGCATAATATGAAGCATTTCTCGGGTAACTACGGTATTGCAGTCTGTGAAGAGAGACACGAGCAGTGGAACGTTGTCGATAAGTTCGATATGTGGCCTTATCTTGTCTATGCCACGAGGTAGTTTAGCCTGACCAGGAATTGCAAGTCACAGTTAATTAGCAAGATGGCCAAATCCGTTTTGTACAGTTTATTTTACTCATCAACTATCGCAACTTACTCTGTTGGACATATCAAAATTGACGGGCGCGCTTTGTTCCGTGCTATCAGTCAGACAGCTCAATGAGCGCCAAGCTTCTTGCCCTGATCCCAAATCAACACTCTGAACGAGAACACTGTCCTCACTTTGCATGGTGTCCTGCTCCCTGTGAAAGTTTGAATTTAAGCAAGTCTTCAATATTAATCACAATTGAAAGAATGTAAAATTCGAAAATTTGGTGATTTCGAAAAATTAACGACGGAGCCAGGAATCGAACCTGGCGTCTAGAGATGCTTTACCGGAGACTTACTCCACTAGACCACCCAGCCGCCCTGACTCTGTTGTCATTAATTTCTCTCATCACCAGTGAGTTTCGAATTTTGCTTTCATGTGCCTGGGTATGTATGTTTTAAGAAATTTTCGTCTCTTTAAGCACCAGTAAGAATATAATGTGTAGGTGAAATGTTTACATCTGAAATTCTTGCTTCTTGACGGGAAGCCACGTAAGACAAGCAAAGCCGTTTAATGAATGATATGCGGATGTGCAAATCATTTTTTTTTACGAGAAGAATATTGTTGAAAGAATGTAAAATTCGCAAATTATTAATTATTAATTATGAAATAATAAAAAAAAAAAATGATTTGCACATCCGCATATCATTCATTAGACGGCTTTGCTTGTCTTACGTGGCTTCCCATCAAGAAGCAAGAATTTCAGATGTAAACATTTCACCTACATATTATATTCTTACTGGTGCTTGAAGAGACAAAAATTTCGTAACACATTAATCACAATTATTTGGAACGAGTATTGAGAAGGAGTCAAAGATACAAGTACCTATGACTCATTGCGCTCTTGGGCTGCATTGGCTCTGCCTCATTGCACTCGGTGGTTTCGTCATCGAACTTGACTGTGGTAAATTCCGTGTTTATGGCACTCGGAGCCGACATGCTCATTGCCCGACTGTTATCCAGGTTACTACTGCAATTGAAGTATATTTCATAAGGTGATTCCGATTACGGAGACCATTCAAAAGAGCGTAATTTTGAAAGCAAACAGTTTTTACAATACCACGGTATTTTATACAGGCTCGGTAAATATAAAGAACTCATTTTTCTTGCGAGAAAATCCACAAGTAAAGATAAACGATAGCGGGAACGCGATTTCAGAGCGCTTTTTATAACGCAATAATGGCACTGATGTTAGTTTATGGGAATGTGACAAAAAAAAAAATCGTTATATCGAAGCTGTGAAGGCTGTGTGGAGAGTTTCGTGATGGCGAATTTTTGTCTTTTCTACTACAGGCATAATGCAAAGCCTCCGATTCAAGGAATTTCGATAAGTTCGATTCTTACTTTTTACTTTAGTACTGTCATTGAAAACCGCTAATCATTATCAGCAATTTGAAAATTGACTGTTTGATTGATAAGTAACTGGTATGTAGGGGATAGAGATGACATACCGAGGGGAGATATGGTTAAGCAATTGGCTGGCCTCGTCCATGCAGGAATGGTTATGCTGGTGAGATCGAGTGGAGGGTGTGGGTGAGAACATAGCTGCTGCTTGGCTCACCCAGTAACCCACAGGACTATCCGACCTAATATCGGCGTGTTATTTACGCACATTGAGACACTTATTAAAAACGTAGAAAACAATTATTATATAGACATCTAGAGGTATGAATTTGGAACAAGGCTCTCGAGTAGAATTACTTGACTATAAATATAAAATTGATAAATTGGTACGTTCTTGTTGTTTACAAACGAACAGTGTGGTACTACTCAAGTGCTTTATCCTGTACTATTGTATTGGATGTCTCCGTATGAATGCTTGTGTATGTTAATAAGTATGAAATTATGTTTCAAAAGTGGTGAATATTTGCGACTGGTAAAAAACAGTGACTAAAATCAGTTTAACGATTGCAAGTAGGACAAGAAAAACTTTCAATCAACAAATTAAAACTTTCCCAGAGCCCAATCGTTTGTTGTAGAAAGTTCTTAATATATATTTGACAAATTTAGATACGTTAGTTTGAACACAATTGAAAACAGATTCAAGGTAACGATTTGTTAGATCAATTATTTTCAATTGATTTTTGAATGTACAGCATTGGATGTCTAAAAGACATATTACCTTCAGTTTTATACAATTCAAATTCCGAACATACTGGAGTAACACTCTTTTAAATAGAATTCATAAGTGGCTGTATATATAATTGGCAGCGACCGCTTTTGATACAATTATTGTTAAGGTAAAGTTATGCAAATGAAATTGAAAGCAGTTGAAAAAATGAAATTGAAGCACAATATGCAAAATTATGTATTAATAATATGACAATATGACGGTATAAGTTGATTCCAGTACCTGGCCCTTTCACTTAACAGTGAAATGTGACAATTCCACCCACTTTCGAGTCCCATTTTCTCCGAAAACACCCTCGACCTCAATTCATTCTCTTTGCTAAAGTGAACAAATCTTATACAGGCTCTTTCTAGTTGTTCAATTAATTGTACCTGAAGAAATATGGATTGCAAATGAATAGTTTACGGAGAAACGTGCAATTAATGAAAAGAGTTGACGTGTGGAAAATTATGATTTTACCATGTCTGTTTGTGCTTGATATTGCATTGTGACCATCCCAATGAAAATCTGGTTACATTGAAGATCAAAACATCCTTCGATGTCGTTCACTTCTTCGTCTTTATTCTCGTTGCACAAAAGCGAATCTGTTAATTGTACCAAGGTGTTATGTTAGTCAATTACATTAACCATGCATATGCTTAAGCTTCCTTTCCTTTATCGAAAACCGCCTCCCAATATAATCACATGCAAGTCGAAATGTTTTCTAATTTGCAAACACGAAGTTTCTCTCTTTACTAAACGCATTTAGAACTCTGCCGTTTTACTTATACATCCAACGATTCAAGTCACAGAGTTTCAAATGCATCTTCGAAGTCTGATATCATATTTCTGAATCTGTTACCTGTCGAATGAAATTGCCCAAGGACTCCCCTAACTCTTGGGTCTAGAACATTCCTAAAGTCCCAAGGGAGCGGAGTTGGGCTTCGATGCGGCGTATACAGATGTTTACTGTCTGTAGGAATCTCCAAATATATTTCCGACAATTTGCTGTTAACGCTTCGCGTCAGCGGTCTATAGGCAAACGCGGTACAATAGGACGTCAAGCTCGTACGCTGATAGAAGTCTTGCACCTTCTTTCTACAACGAAACACGACAACGATATTCCGATTTATAAAAACTGACTAAATTCACTGCAAGATTGATCGAATTTTTCAGGATTCGCGTTACACTTGTCTATTGCATATTACCTATCGCTAGCGGACAAGGGACACAAGTCGTGACCATCCCAAAATTCGATGCACGAGTCCAAAATTAAGTCCGCTGTTCCTTGGGCCAGCAGTTGCAAACCTCCGCCGCTCCTCTCCCTTACCACGACGGACACCATGTGCGGGAATGGGAATTTCAGCTTTGTCGAGAGGCTCAACGATCGAGCAAACTTTATATCTCTTCTCACCATTTCAGGCTGCTGGTAACATGGCGAACATACGTTGGTTTAATTGTTTTTCAAGATGATTCAACAACTTTCAGTTTCTCAAATCTCGCTTAAATGTAGCTGCCCATCCTTTCTTACATTTGTAACATTTCGAGAACATTCGATTCTTTCCTAACTCTAGAATCCATCTCAATACTGATACTCACTACATGCTTGAAAGTCGAAAGTTGTTCTTCAAGCTTGAATATCTCCTGGGCTTGATCTTGAAATCCGATTTGCTTGGCCAGTTCGCACAAGCATCTATCGAGCGAAAGGTCAGATTAGCAAGATTGAAAATTTTATAAAAATCACAGATTCAATTTAAACACTTCAAGAGCGTGAACACACACCTTCTATTAGTAACAGGAACAAGATTTTCGTTGTAGAGAGCTTCGCAAGTGACGTGAGAACAGAACTGAGTATAGTGTTCTTGCGTGTCCATATTGCAGGTATTGAGAAGAATAGCCAAGCCCAACGGTTTGAGCGAATTTATATGCTGCTTCCAAGCGTGGTCGTCGAACTCCAATCGAAAAGGTAGAGCATGATCATGCGTCAGATCTAGAACCTCAGCAACTGAATGTGACATGTCTGAAAAATTGGATTATTGAGAGAAATTAATGAGAATAGATTTTGAGCAATGTGAGAATTGAAGAAAAATTACTGCCTCACCATGTTGCGCATAAGATATTCTATTCGTGTCCTGTTTTCCCTGTTCATTGTGAGATGAGAGCAGGTCGGCAGTTTTCTCCATGCTTTCGTTACTGTGGTGGGAATTTTAATGATTAAAAGTATGAGTGGAAAGTGCTTCGTCAAAGACGACAATTGAATGGAACAGAATAACGACTCACCTAGATGTTTGAGACACAGTGCTTGCGTTACGAAGGAAAAAAACTTTCTCTGCTGTTGGATTCGGCCATGACAATATCCCCTTCTTGTCCACGCAGCACAATGCCTGGATACGGAAATGTGGGGAAAAAAATTCTACCTTACATAGCGATAATAACTTAAGTACAAAAGTAAGATTAACGTGTCAAAAGATCAAGACTCGTCTATGTGGGGGAGAAAAGTATATGGTTCATTTTTATCGTGTTTCACTTAACCGTGCATAGCAACATACAGTGACCGATCCCAGGACGTGAAGTATATTGGCAGATCTGGACATCATGTGTTCTCTGCCAACAAAAATATTGACGAAGTACTGCCTGACCTCTGACCAGTTGTAAACCACTTCCGGGTTGCTTGGTCCAGAAATATCAGCATCCTCAAAGGGATCTACAAACTAAAACGAAACTTCATTAAATCTCAATTAAGTCTTTCGCCGAGTTGTTCATGAGTAGTAATGAGCAGACGCACATTAATTACGTAATCTAAAAGTGTACATCAATGTTTGTTAATTTTTCTCAGAAATAAATGATCAATCATTTTGTACAACGTGATGTGAAATTCATTTTATGAGTAAGATAACTCTCCTAGTATTCTAATTCGCTTAACGAACCTGCATCTTTTTTGAAGACTGGTATAACTTGAATAAAGCCTTGAACCTGGCCATTCCAAAGCAGTTCAAAGCAAGCCAAGCAGCGGGAAAAACCAGCGGTAACAGAGGAAGTGTCACAGCAATCGGTTGAAGTAAAAACATTTCAGTCCAGAGACCGATGCCGACGTCCTTCGATAGATACAAATGACGTAATAAGTTGACGAGTAATACGATGATTAAAATAATTGGGTAGGCCAACTGCTCGATGCAACAAATCATGACTAGATGACGTTCTCGATTATGATATGTAACTGGTCTATCCAACGCTTGGTCCAAAGCCATTCTGAGGTTGGTCAAGTAAGGCGTTTCCTGAAGTTTGTAGATCTTGTTTTTCAGAGGCGTACGAGCCTTTGGATTGGAAAATATCTCGTTTGCGCTGTGAACAGGTGGGCTGTAAACCTCCTTGGCATGGAGGATCGGCCCTTCGTCCTGAAATCATTAGAATTTTCGTCATTTTATTCGGAACTCGACTCACAGGATGTAACAAGGTTTCCGATATATAGAGATGATTGAATGAGATATTTCTTTCTTTTAGTGATAGTAATTTTTTATCTCTTTGTGAAACGGAAAATTATTCATTCATATTTAATTGTTTACTTATTCTGAGGTTCATAATTAAACGAGGCTAAAACTAACAGCTAGAAATAGCAGCCAAAGATTCTAATCTTCATTTGAATAAGATAGCAAAATTTGAAAATTAAAATTTTATGATACACCTTGAACTCCTGATACTTTTATACAACGATCAGGATAAAAGTGTAACGCATTTTTCTATTTCCAAAAAGTTTAGCGCGTTTTGCTGGTAACTCTGACTGCTAGCTTTAGCTTCGTCAGAATTAACTAACGTTGTAGGGAATGCAGTGACCCGGAACTTGCTGCCCCGGCTTAATCACAATCACATCTCCAGCGACGAGCAGTGCCCAAGGCAAGTTTACAACTTGACCATCTCGATATGTCCATTGCAGGGTGAGGCATGGTGAAAGAGGACTGCATAAATGAGGGTAGTTTTGTATGTTCCAGTTGCACACGAATTGGGCATCTATAAATTAGTGGATATTTCAATAATCAGCCTTTGTAGTTGATCATTATTGTTAACGACAATGAACAAGATGAATTACATCCATCATTTTAAGCTCACAAATTTTTTTCTTGCGATATCTGAATAAATTAGATATTCATCATTAATTCAAACCTGATCAAAATACTTACTTTCAATTTGTTCAAGCAAAATCTTCACCCTGTTTAATATTTCATGATGACGAAGTTTATTGTCGCAAGCGACTAGAAAAAAATTAAACGACACAAGGCAGCAAACTATTATCCCAGAGGGTAGAAGCGATCTAGACCTGGATGAATATGAAAAATGTTGTTATTCGTTGAAATTTCATTACACGATTGGCAAAAGTGAGAAAATTCAAGGCTAAAATGACTGGAACCAACCAGAACTCATTTTCAACAAAGTAGAGCGCGATTAGCGCAACAGCGTTCAATAATAGAGCCAGGGATGATGTCCAGCAAAGCGTTGTGTACTGGCTACAATGGTGAAGTGAATCCTTAAGCCAAGCCATGTACATTCTGTACGAGAAAATCATAATATTAAACATAAGTGATAAGATTCAGACGAAAAATTCCTACTTTGTATCAATTTTCCATATTTGGGGCTAAGCATTCGTTCTCGTACGACAAACTTTGCTTCGCTTTGGGTGCTTTCAAATCAGAATAAGTATGCCGATGTGGAGTATAATTAATCCTGTAATTTTTCCACTACTGAGACTATAAATTAATGATCTATACTTTTGTTTCAGACACTTATATCTGTACCTATTTTTCTTGTAGTTTGCCTCATATTCGTCAACGACACGCCTGATATCGCTTCCCAATATTTCTAGAGCCTCGGTTGTCGTTAGGCCCAATTTATCCTTGGCAAAGCTCTCATTTTTTTCTGTTTCCATTTCCATCCCCGCATTGACATCTCGCCTATCACCCTCCATATCTGAGAATACATCGATAATGAAAATATTAAATATAATGCAGGATTCGGTCATGTTACTTAAAGTAATTTGACAAATACTTTGAATACTAGTATTACTAAGCTGGATAGTATATGTCGAAGCTGTCGTTCTACCGATATTCCGTAGATTTATATGTTGAACAATTTCAACTGGCATCAGTGAAACCAGGCATAAAAATTCAACATGGAAATTTAAAATATGAGCAAGCATGAATTCAGATTTGAATTTTATTTTCAATTGCATCGGGCACGAATTTCCAAATCGAATTCCAAATTCGAGTTAGAAATCGTATCCATGTATGTATATTCAAATTCGAATTGAGATAAAGCTTCCAATTAGACTGTTAGTGATTTGGCAGCTAAAATCTAGAAGATAATGAATTCCGAACAAATGTTTAATGAAATTCATTATCAATGGATCGATCATTCATCTTCATTCCGCTCAGTTAGTAAGCAGAACAAAAGAAATCAACTAGCCGTAACCACGTGATACGTCTTTTATAGTTCGGCGCCATTCATGATCACGAACAGAAACAATTGACGAGCAAGTTTGAAAGGGAATTTTTCAACAGTCAACGCGCTGATTATGATGCCTATACAATGATGCGTTGTTCTCGAAATTGAGATAAGACATGAATTAATCGTAACCATGATAAAAAGGCAAAGGAGGGAAATAAAAAATGCGTACTAATGAGTACTCGGAGGTATTTAATGCTGTCAGCAACGTATCATCGTAAGCAGGAGTGCAGCTGATTGCCAGACAGCTGATGCAATTTTGTCAGTAGATCAGTTCAAAACAAACGAAGCGAGGTTAAGGCGCTAAGAACGCAAGTTACGTAACCCACCGCCTCTACCTACCTTCGTCGTTTCATCAAAACAGAATGTAAATGCGTCCGATATCCGAGAGGTATCAGTGGACGTAAATTGTAGCGATTTTTCTTTTATCAGACAATCGTTTTAGCGGGGTTAAAGACATGGTTGGGTCGCTCTACCAGACATCGAGATACTTCGGTCACTGCAATTCACTTGATATTTTGACCCCTTTTCTGTCCGTCCACCCCAAATCACAAACGGATGCTCGGCATACGCGCATGCGATTTTGTGCTTAGTGCTTACTGCCGCCCATCGAAGCTATAAACGCGAGGCAAGCACGTCATAAAATTTGTCACGACTTTAGGCAAGATCAGGAATACAAACTGGACTTGCATCATCGGTCCGTGTACCGTTAACATAATTTCCCATGATTTGCAAAATTTTTATATAACCGCGTATCTGGCTAATTTCGAACTTTTGTCGAACTTGATTGCGATTATATAATGAAGTTTTTTTTTCAGACAACTTGCGATAGCTATTTCTTAACAAGCATAAGGGTTTGTCCAAATTCCTAAATACATCTATCGATCTAAAATTTTCATATCCAACTGTAACATCGAGTATTCATGAGGTCAGATTTTATTGCCGCGAGCTGATTTATATCTGAATAAATATAATTTTATAAAGCAGCAATACTGGATATGCACGAGGCTGAAGTTGTTAACGTTATCGTAATGATTCACGTTTCGAAAATCCGTTATTTCGTAATTTCAGGAATCCTGAAATGCAGTAAATTATAATAAGGCAAAAAAAAAAAAACTATAAAATTTCAAAATAGTAATTTATTCCCCCAATATTCCGTTGCGCTAACGTTGATAACTTCAGCCTCGTGGATATGCTATATTTGAATTTCGAATAAATAAATTGTGGATGGCGGAAACGTAGGAAACATACTTTTTACGTCAATGACTGCGTAAGTCTCGTTAGAAGGTATCTGCATCGGGTCGCGTGCATATGAAAAACAAAGAGAAAGAATGACTATGATTACAGAATTCTGTTTTCACAATGATTACAGACTTGAGCCCATGCGAGATACTTTGCTGTGATGGACACATGCCGGTATTCCAATGCAACAACGATTGTTAATAACCACGATTATTAGCCCCCACAGTTTGATCAGTTCCTCCCAACTCTCGTATAACGGCATACCGACTGGCCTGGTTAAAACATTGTCTACGTATGTACGGATCCATGTACCTGTATGTTGCAAAATACGCATACAAACAAGAGATATTCTTGTTTCACGGGACCCGTTAACGATCGAACATCCGGGATAAAAAAATCCTTGACCATCCGCTGAGTGATTTTTTCTCGCAGTTAATTTTTATCGATTGACAATATTGTTCCCTCTATTTCCCGGTTGTGATCCTGTACATAATTCAAGTAAGAATATGGTGAAAAAAAATTCAAACTCTTGTAATAATTGGCTGTAACTAAATTGAAAGGTGTAATTTCGTTTCATTCTCTTTTCAATGGGTGAAAAAGTCTCTGACATATATTCGCAACAATAGCCGATCGCAGAATTGTTATGCAATGAATCAGACCGAGAATTAGGGCCAACTTTTTCATCATTGGGTTTTCAGTCGTTTTTTCCTTATTCTTCTTCTCCTTCTTCTTAAAACATTCAATTTCGAGCACCTGACGACACACATTGCCCGATGCGGAGGTTGAATGTGGATCAGGGCATCGGTATATGCTTTATCCATGCTTATTTCCTCCCCGAAGAATGCTCCAGGCACTTGTTAGCCTGAAGTGAACTGCTAAAACGAGGTGGGGAACTGGTTGACCGTAGGAACTTGCTTGAGGAATACACATCTTCAAGTTCTTAGTTCACTGCAACTATCGCCACATGATCTGAGCAGAAATGGATATGCGACATTAGTTTCGAACATGATTTGTGACGGCGTTAAATTAAATTGTAATAAATATCACGTCGATGACAATGGGATAGTGCAAGTTTTTTCGGTTATACGAATTCTATGTAATTAATCTACAATTGTGACAATCAATGAAACCGTTCTTAATTGTAGTACCAAACCACGAGTAAAAAAATTGCTAAACAGTGGACTGTTGTTTCGTATTGAATTCAAAACAAGTGTTGAAAATGTTCCGAATTTTGAGGATAATTTTTATAATGCTCGGCCCGATATTACAAAAGGAAATTATGATTCGTGCGCAATTTTCGAGCACCGAATCCAGTGCCGAGTATCTTTTTAATGTGATGAATCAGCTACAGGAACACAATAGACCATCGCCTGTAAGCGCGGATAGAACAACTGGTCCTGGAAATGATTTCAATTACTTTAATAACGATGGGCTGCAATCGAACTCTAACAATCAGCAATTTCCAAAGGAGATTCTGCAAACGGAGAAACCGGCCGTTTATGACTATCATCGATACACCCGTGATCAGAAAAAAAAAGTTCTACCCGATCTTTCAGTCATAATGAACGATGATCAACAATTTGCTGAATCTGTTACACCTTATTACCAGGTTTGATAATCTGTAGTGTGGTTTACATTAGTTTCAAGTTTGGGGAAAAATGAATAAAATAAACATACTGGCTACTAGAATTATTAACGTTTTCACACGAGATTGAAGTTATTAATATTATCGTATTGACAAATTGAGGGAAAAAACACTAATTTCTTATTTTTACAATGAGTTTGAAGGAACAAAGATTTCAAAACATGAGTGCGTTTCGTTTTATTACGGTTTACTGTATTTCAAACAATCCAAAATCACGAAGTAACGGTTTTTCCTCAGCATGAATCTTTACGATAACGTTACCAACTTCAACATGGTGTTTGCACGAGAAAAATAAAACTATGAGCAAATTTTTTAATTAAAGACTTCGGATATTTCGTGATGAAAATTTTTGTATAGCTTTTTCCAATGTACAAATAGCCTTAAAACGTGTATAAAAGTGTACAAAAAATATAAAAGGTAATCTTTTTGCTTAGTCATGATATACATTCTTGTCACAGTAATTCACCATCTTATTTATCGCTATATCTATTAATTTTTTTTTTTTTTTACGATCACAAACAATTTTCTACCTGCTTATTTTTTTATCTCACTCAGGTTCCGGCTCCTCAAACAATTTTGAAACCCGTTCAAATTGTCAAAGAACCCGCCCCGCTTGGCTTGACACGCAAAGATCTCGCAATACTCTACAGTAAGGCATTACAGCAGGGTTCTCCACTGAGTTTATCATTGGTAAAAAATTCATTTCCTCATGGGCAGGTGCCTCAGATTATTGGAAATCAACTTAGGCTAAATTCTGGCCCACCTGGATATTACTACTATTTTTATCCACTGAAAAGTTTTATGAATGAGCTACAAGTCAATCATGCGTACAATACAATTGTGAGTTATAATATTGACTAGTTTTATCTATGTGCGTAATGTGCTTTGAATCTATACATGCTGATTTACAGTATAAATAATAAAGTAATTTTTAGCAACACAATATTAAACCGCAACATGCAGACTTAACTGCAGCATCGTCGGAAAAACAAGTCGCAAATCCACTGTTCATGGCCATCAGTGGATTCATAGGAATGGCGTTGATATTCATGGCATCTGTGCTGTTTTTACCAAAAATCGAAAATTTCGCCTCAAGGAATTCTTCGAATGAATATTTTCAACTTAGTAAAGTTGCTTGGGATGCGATCGAAGGTCGCGATTGTTCGGAACGATTCGCTTGCGAATTGAACAAACTTGTGGTAAACTATAAGTTCTCCAAAAGAACTCGAAGGTGAGTCTGAATCGAAATATTTTATATCAATTTAATGATGTATGTAGTAAGCATTATGATCCATCCGATTAAAAATGATTTTTTACAAAATTATAGGTTCTTAGAAAATGTAGTACCAAACAACCTCAGAAGACAAATGATCAGACTCCGAAAATCTACGAAAAACCGCCCAGAGTGTAGATTAATAACGTGTAAGTGTGATTAACCTCAGTTTCTCTAGCCAAAAACTTCATCTAGAAATTGAGTTTCTATCTGGTATCCCGAATTAGTTCAATAATATTTATTGCAATAATTTATAAATTATTTATATATTTATTTGTTTACTTATTATAGAAAAATCTTATTTTTAAGATACGAATGAAAGAGTAATGTGAGGTGAAATTGAAACGGTATGCGAAAAGTTAAACGCATGTGTTGAAACTCACTCGTTTGAAATACCTACCTACGTCACTATTGCGGCATGTATAAGTTTTCACGATTTATTTTTTGGTGCATTTAAATATTTAGAAAATATATAAACAGTACCAATTCGAAATGTATATAATGTAATATAAATTATATTCTTATTATTTTCGATTTTCAAAACCGAGTCTTGCCAACTTTCTACAAATCTCAGATTCCGCCCTTTTAGTATTTTTACATAAATGTACAATTTCATGTCAGGCACAATTATAAGGCTGTGTGTGTGATATAACATACAATAAAAGCAAGGAACATTAAATTAGATATTCCTGTCTCCAGTTGTTCGTCTACAACATAAAACATGTCGCGACTTGAAGAGGTAGCCGTGTTGATTTGAAATTATGTAGAAATCTGAATTGTAAATTCATTAATGAATCATTGATATGCTCGTGCCGATAATTCAGGCATCTTTGAGACGCCTGCTGCTCCTTAAGCTGTCCAACTTCAGTTCTTCCAATTCTCGTGACTCTTGCTGTCGTCGTATCGCCAGTCTTCTTGAAAAGCCTGTAATACCAATGTCCGTAAATAATTTCCAACTACTGCAATTTTATTGATTAAGCATAACAAGAAGGCACCAATCGAAAATACTCACGAACAGGTTTTTTCAAATCATGCAAAGATTTCAACTGATATTCGATTCGTTTGAGAGTTTTGGAATTTTCCAATTGTTCGTCTCTGTACAGAAAGGAAGTAAAAATCAAAGTGACTGTACAAAATGTTAAAACAATCTTGCGAAATATCCAAGTAATGTGGGAGAGTTCAATCTGTAAGTCCAGAACAATTGTTAATTAATTTTAAGCATGACGGACAAATAAAAAACCTTGTAAATAATAAAATTTTCAAAAGTAGTAAAATTTTAATAGATCTCATCATGTCTATATCACGACGATCACATATCCGAAGATACCTCGGCATTACCTTGGCATCATCCGAATTCCCTTTGTTGTAATATTGTACTAACATTCGTTCCACAACTACATTCAAGCTCAGTGCAACAAACACGGTAATCCTGGCATCGGCTGTTCTTTTCGAAGATGTAAATAACCCGCATAATATACAGCCAACCGTGTAAAATATTATAGACTGAAACCACGAAACTTCGCCGACAATCCAATTTTGAAAAACATGTACGTGAGAGAATATTTGATGCAGGAGTTCTCTCTGTTCGCTTGCATTTTCTCTGGAAGAAATTTTAAGACTTGAGAATTAAGAAAAAATAAACACATTTCTCGTCTTTATCAATAACTAATTTTAGTCAATTTTAGATTGTACAAAAAGTAAAATTAACCAATCGTAAGCTTACTTGAAATCCGATACCATGTTGGTAACAGTTTCAGCCGATGACTTTATAACTGTGCCTAATTGTTGTCCGTGATGCAGAAGTTCATTTTGCAGCATCAGTCCTTCTCTTTGACTCTCCAGCATGGCGCTTTGCATAGCTGAAGCTTCAAGTAGTTGTTGATTCATGCGAGACGAGGCACGATACAACCTGTACGATAATTTCAAATCAACTGATTAAGGTCGTTAACGGTAAAGCTCACCTCAAACTGACTGCTCATACTCACTGCTTTATGGTTTGGTCAGTTTCAGATTGCCACACCTCTTGATTCAAAAAGTAACAAATGTTTGTCGTCTGGGTAAAGAATGCGTTGTAAGCACCAAAAGCACGGTCAGACATATCGTGTATGCATTTTCTGTATAGAAGAAAAAATGGGATTATTTTTTATCGTAAATCAACATCTAATAATAAAATTGTGGAAATATTAACACGACAAGAGTTTTCTCATGAAAATATTGTGGAGTAGAAGAAAGCATTGCTTATGATTGACCGTCGTCCAGCCTCTTCATCGTTGAGAAAGCAGTCATAAGTGATATGGCCGGAGTCTTCGAGAAAACAATTAGTCAATCGCAATGCAAGCAGAGAATGTTCTCTGTCATTTAAATTGTCGCAGCTAGCTTTAATGTCTTTAAGCGCATCGTGCCAGCATTTACCATGTTGTGGCAAAGTTGATTTAGCTGAAAACAGTAAAGAAAATTCACAAGTTATTTAGATTCGCGAGTAAACAGAAGAGAATTCTAATCAAAGCATTCCTTACAAAATAACTCATCACCTTTTATTAGGAGATATTCTTTTTCGCCAATCTCTTTCAACGCCAGGCCAGCATTGTACGCGATGCTTCGTGAGGTGACATAAAATAGAAGTATCATTTCCAAGATCATTCTGAAATTTGAAAGAGTATTAGGAATGTTGATGGCGTGAAAGTGGCTTCGATACATGCCATATAAAGGAGTTGAACGAAAGCGGAAAGAGTAAAATAGAAGAGTCAAAAAGCAAATAATGAATGAAATATAAATTACGATACGATTGTAGGTTATGTTCTGTTATTTAATCTGGTATCGTTGCAAAGTAACTCTTGGCGTAGTGCATTGTTTAAAATCAAATAGAAAAATTCATTGTTACTATCAAAATAATGATTCGATTGCTTTTAGCTACCACAGTAGACGTAAGCACACCAGTTTGTGTCTGTCGACCATTACAGAAAATGAGTTTTAATGTAAAACAATTACCTGATTAGCCGAGAGATTCGTAGGAAATTTTATCGAGGGTATTCAACTTGCAAAAATCATGCATTCCAGCACAAAACTAACTCCGGAAATCATTTTAGCCACAAAATGATAGCCGTTAAGAAATGCGAGAAACGTTCGTTGCAATCGAACGCTGTGATTCAAATATACTTGCGCTCGATTCTGATTGGTCAAGGCCTGTGGTTAGTTCCACGCTAAGGCCGTGTTCGAAAATTGACTGACAGTACTGTCAGCAATCTTTTATCTCTTTTGCGCTTCCAAGTTCGTGAATAGCTCTGACTCTGTCATAGGAAATTTTGAGTACTGTCAGTCAATTTACAAACATGGCCTAAATAATTTATGTACACGACTAGTAGCGCCATCACAACATCGCCGGTGAACAAACAAAACGTTTCAAACATTATTCTGGATCGCGCGTCGTTTTGGAACAGTCTAATTCGAAATTAGTAATCTCAGTACAAGCGATCGCATGATTTCCTCCAGATTTGCGCGTCTGCAATTTGAAGCTTATTTCAAATCGGTAAAAGTTACTCGGGGATGATAAAAGCTTCATTTACAGACGTAAGGAAAATTATGAAATGCATCAACGTTCAAAACCGTTGAACGAAAAATTTCAAAAATGGAACAGAAAAACAGAATCATTGTGAACGTATCGAGCTGTTCTTGTTCAAGATAGTATCGATATTGCGTGTCGTATCATGTATTCAGATGCTATCGCTAAACCCAATTCGCATGCCTCGATTTACCTCTAATAAGAAATAATCCAGGAACCGCTAAAGTCGTAAAAACGTTTCGGATTAGTAATCGCGTTTGGCACTCAGTCCTTGAGTGTTTCCGGAAAATGAAAAATTTGTCATCGATAGAACGAGAAGTAGAAACGTTATCCGGATTAGCGTAATATAATTGTTTATAAAAGCCTAACAAGACTCATAGAGCGGATTTATCAATGATACGTATACACTTTGGATGGATTCAGCTGTATCTATCCGATAAGTGGATAATCGCTTTTACCTTGACTAAGTAATAACGCGCGAAGTAAAAACTAAAAATAATCGATATCTGAAGGTTGAGCGGTGTGATCAATCGTTGACGTAAAAGCGACAAAAATTTATTCTTAAATTTATTTTCAGATACGAAACTGATTCGCCTTATGCTATACGATCATATACGATACTTGATAGAAAAGTCATGTTTCGAATCGGTCACCCTGTATACACCTACGTATGTTTACATAAAAGGAAGAAGAAGAAGAAAGAACACGATCACTTCAAAATAGAATGGGGACAAAGAAGAAAATTGCAGATCGTGGTTAAGATGCGAGGGAGTTCCACTGGATGAAGAGTAGTATAGTACAATGACTTCGTCTCTCGTATCCTTCGCCGTTCGACAATGCTTTATTCGTCCCAAAACATTCGATCAACCCTGTATAAAAATGAAGCGATGATACCGTACAAATACAAAATGTATAGATTAATGTGTTGTATTGGTATAAGCTCTGAAAGAGTACGTTGAATCCAGCTAGCGAACGAAATGAATTGAATTCCGAACTGTTGTTACCCGACAATTATCATTTCTATCACAGTGTAATTACCGATGCAAACATGTTATGAGCTCGAAGTGATTTACGAACGCAAATTAAATCGTTCGTCTTTCATTCGAACAAACAATCAATCAATTGTTTCGAATTGAATTGAACCCAATTGCGGCTCTCGTTTCGAATTGTTATCCTCCCCGGGGTTACGGTGAACGTACAAGTGCTTACAGGCATTGTAAGCACCTATCGAGTAATTCTGAAAGACAGCTACCGCGCGCACTCTGGAGTTCCCACCCTGAGACTCCGAGTCTCTGGCAAAAGGCCAATTAACTTGCCATTGAATTTCTACCTCTCGAAATAAATTGTCAGCGATGCACTGCAGGGAGAATGAAGGAGGGTGGGAGAAGGTCTCTGTAGACCGTGAAGAGTAAATACGATTAAACAAGACCACTGCCACTAATTACCCGATCGGTTTACCAATCCCTTTATAAGATCGTTCATCCCATTCTCTTTGATCGTTCTGTCGCGACAATGGCAAATTATTTAGTCGAATAAATCGCCAGTCTCACCCTGCCGAAGAACTGTTAAATCAGGATTGATGACCAAATTTTTTCAATAAAAAACTTGTTTTCGTGTCGATAATTGATTTCGTATTTGGAAAAATATCTCTTTGTGCTTCATTCGTGTTTCGTTCGAAGAAAATTTATCATCTCGTTCTCCTTTCTCCCCGCATCGTCGCAAGTTTCTGTACAAAAAGTACATAGTCGCTCGATTCTTCCGACTGATTATAAAAAATCTCGACCTTGGACCCAAAACGGTAGTTGCAAAGAGGTCTTCAACCAGTTACTGAAGCATATTTTTTTAATTGATCTATCCGCACAAGCCGAGCCGACAGATTAACGGTTATAATTTGAGATGACACTGTCCTGCACGCCTGGCCTGTTTGACGTCACTCGCGGAAGTGGGTAAAAATAACACCGCAACCCAGAAAAGCATTCAATGTCAGAAGCCCGAGGTAACGCTATAATCCAGCTGGATGATTTTACATTCAATGGAAATAATTTATCCATCACCTCGACCGAAGATTCAATGCCACAATGATATCGATCGTACTGCCCAGTGTCAACTCCAACAAGTTCATTGAAATTGTTCATATTTTACATAGCTTGTGTTATATTCGAATTTGGTCTGCGGATTCTATAATCATATGGCAATGATGTTGCAATATCATTAACGCGAATAACATCAATGGAAATTTTTTAAAAATTTTCCTCTACTCCTAACTCTTTATTAAAATAGTAGGACCGATTCTTCCTTGCCGTTCACTTTTCCGAGCTGATTAGGTTTAAAATCGACAAATAACCATCGCCAGTGGTTCGATTGTTCGAAAGTGCAACGGTAGCGTGAAAGTACGATATAGCCGAAGTCTGTGAATCATTAAACGGCCATTATTGGCGATCAAAATCGGTGAATCTTGTACCATTTTTAAATCGACCTTCACTATTGGGATTTTCACTTTGTAATGCGTCATGTGGTGGAAAAAAATCAAACTAATGCAATCGGGCTGACAGCTGACCGTTGACCGTGTTTTTTTGCGTGTGGATGGTAGAACACGTCTATTATTGATTACGTTTCATTAATTTATGTAACACGAGTAAATTTAAACCTCAAGAATTACGATTTGCCTCCATTAAAATCAAAAACTTTGGTTATGCGGTGATAAAATGGCGCCGAAAACCAGGTTCTGACGTCACGAGGACATGTTCCAATGGTTCGGGGATTCCCATCGTCGTCGGGGGCATGGCAGGTGTCTAAATATGAAAACTGGCCAATTAAATGCTTCATGTTCGCTCCTGCGCCATCTGGCACTAAAAGAACGCAAGATGACGATCGGTTTAATGATAAAGTGTGTGTGTATATACATAACCTACCACTCTTCCTTTGCCTTCGATTTCTTGGCCGGTTCCCAACGGTCCTGTCTTCCGCTCGTTTTTAGCATGATTTAAATCATCGACTTCCACCGTCATACTTCCATTCCTACATACATGCCCAATAAGTCAACAGTGTAAACTACACAAATCTAAGCAAGTACTAGTTCCCAACAATAAACGTCTCCTAATTTTGAATTATAACGTATACAACGGATTATAATTCTTAGTTGAGAAAAAAAAAAAGAAAATTACATAAAATTTCATATTCCCTTGTACGCATGTTCGAAGACAAATGTAGAAAAGACGGGTTGCTGTAACCGTATAAGGTTATGCAGGTCACTCGAGTTCCTTGTAGGAGAAAAAAAAAAGACTAAGAAAAACGAAAAAAAAAAAAGAGAGCCAGACACGAAGACGAAGAAACTGTTTTAAGCAGCGTTTATTCAAGTTTATTCCTTATATTCACCTGCGCGTCAGGACAGACATTTCATATATTTATATTGTTTTCCCCTTTCATCTTCTCATATCTCAAAAAAACGCAAAATATATAAATTTGACAATATTATAAAATTCGCAATGAAATTTAATTTCACATTTCGTATTTAAATTTAACAATTTTCATTGAACCTCATCGTTTTACTTAACACTCTCTTCTTTGTAACTACACGAGTTATAATAATAATAATAATAATAATAATAATAGTAATAATAATAATAATAATAATAATCTCCGTAGTATTGAAATCATTTTGAAATTGCGTTTACGATATTCGAATATAAAGGATATTGCGCAACGTACGAAGAATTTAGAGAATTAAAAGAGAAAAAAGGAAGAAAAACTAACATAACATCTGCAAGACGTACTAAAATATCATGCGAATTCGTTAAATTATATACATATATATATATGTATGTAAATACTTATACACATATATTTAATATATTGTTATGTACGAGTAAAGAGATCAAACATCTTAGCATTGTCGCTTAAACAATATTATATAAATGTAATTTTAGATACTTATTAAATAAATTATATGTGCAAAATATATAATGTGTATAATAATATAGAGCATATAGTGTATTCCGTTGTAAAATTATACGTACACAATATAATATAGGGTAAGTATATATCTATACTGTGAAGAACGCCACTGCACCCAACGATCATATCGAATCGATTTTTTGTTTTTTTCTTTTCAATTATGGTAATCCATTTTTGAAGTAAATGCAAATCGTTGTTTTTCTCTTCAATTTCTTTTCTGAATTTTAGAAAATCGTACTCTTCAAACATGCGCGCTAAAATAAAATCCAAATTTTCTATAAAATCCGCTCAATTTCCCGTCGAATCGGTGCATATTAATAGTAATAATAATTAGAATAACAACAATAATAACAACAATGTTTCAATTCACTCTGTTATTTATTTATTTAGTCAACTGTTTATGTTTTTGTTCCTGCATTTAGGATACGGTTTCGTTTATCGACCGAATACCGTAATGTATTACTTAAGCTCATCAAATTTTCACATCCTGTAACATTTACATACCTACGATAATTATCTCCCTGAATTTACGTATATTTTCAGGAGTCAAGAATCGGGGAAAATAAAATTAAAACAAAAATTCAGAACAAACAACTAAATTTCTGAGCATTGAAAACGAATTAAGATGAAAAGAGAAACATCCATCTATCTCGCTGGGTCGCGGTGGCAATTTATTACGTAATAAAATATGGATAAAAACTTAAAATAAAGAAAAAAAAAAAAAATATCTGATTTACCTACAAAATTGATCTTAAAAATAGGAAAAATTTGTTCGGTCCGTATTTCTTTTTTTTTTTCTTTTTTTTTTTTTAACAATACATATAAGTGACATTATTGAAATACCTCGTGAAAAATGATGAGCGATATAAACAGAAAGTGAGTGAGTTTTAAAAGCTTGTGAATCGTTTGGGTAAAATATACGTATAGCTTATTTTGAACTTATATATAATAATACGCGGGTAAAAATCATTCGACCAGACGATGAAATTGCAAAGTTTTGAGCGATTTCGTTGTAGTTTTGGGAAACGAGCGGATTAACGAAGAAACAGGTAAAAAGTAAATATTTGAACAAAATAAATAAGATGAGTAATTCTAACCCGTTGTCATTGAAATATGATATACTGTACGTAATACGCATGTTATACACGTGCGGTGAGTAAACGTAATTTTGTCACGTGCTTCACTATTTCGATATTTCTGCTATAACTTGAGCTCCACACGTTTGCATTCACATTACACGCGATAAGAAAAAAAAAAGGAGAGTGCAACGTAAAATAAAACGAGTATAATATTGTTACAAAGCGGAAAATTAAGAGAGGAAAAGGATTTATTTTGTGACGAAGCTCTCCTTTTAAAGTCTGAAACAAGTCTGTTTTTACAATAATGTTGGTTGACGCAGCAACTTTATTCTTTTGAAAGACATAAGAGGTTTATAAACGTCTTTTATCTATGATGACTACTGGTCATTAAAAAGGGGACAAAACGGGTGATTTCACCCTTTGTAACAATATATATAATAAACATATATATATATATATATGCGTCGTTTATAATTGTTTTTGGCGAATTATGATCACGTTATTGTAATTACATACGAGGGAATTCGAAAAAAAAAAAAAAAAAACAATATTACAGAATAGGAATAAAACGAAAAAATTTTAAAATTAATGAGTATAATAATTATGATATTAAAATTAAAAATAATAATAATAATAATAATGATAGCATAAGCTATAGTAATAAAGAATAGTAGTAATACATTTTAAAGGACACGAACTGTGCAGAATTAACGAGAGGCAGTCTTTCGCGGAGATTATTTAATCGTTGCTTCGCACCTTTAGCAATGTCCGAAATTTAGTAAACCATGATAAGGAAACAAACAAAACAAGAAAAAAAAAACATACTCTTATTTTGAAAAGGCAATTCCTTCCATCCCATTCTAATTTCTTTCCCCGATGTTTCGTTACGGTAACGTTACTAACTTCAGCCTCATGAGATATTCATTCGCACGTATGGTTAGAAAACAAGAGAACTAGAGGAAGAAAAAAAATATTTAAAAAAGTCAGAAAATTATTATCCTAAAATGCACTGCTTGGTTGTTTTATTTTTTTTTTTTTTTTGTTTTCGACTTCTTTCTTTTATTCAATTTTTTTTCAACTTTATTCTCTTTCTTATTCATTTTTTCCGTGTGAAATGATGCTTTGCTTTATATGTATATATACGTATTTGTATATAATAATAAAATACATATATATATATGTATATAAGTATTCAGCTTAGAACGTTTATAACACAATTTGCGGTGTTATAAGCGTAAATCGATTAATTTAAATAAATACATCGAGACATGATCGTGACTAAACAGCAATATATATATTATATATATATAAATGTATATATGTATAATATACTATTATGATCTAAAAATTTTTTTCCTTCTTTTTCTTGTCTATAAATTGTAATTATCATTATTTCACTAATGTTTACCTAAATTACTATTACAATAATTACTTATCGTTTAATCCGATATTAGTTAACTATTATTATTATTGTGGTTGTCGTTCTTATCATTATTATCATTATTATCTGGCATTCAATTCGCATTCTTCTTTTTCATATCTCCTTATTATTTAATTAAACGTTTTTTTTTTTTTTTTTTTTTTTTTTTTTACTCCTCCATTTCATAATCTTTTTCAGGCTACGCTACGCAACGCGTCGTATACACATAATAGCAGCTTGACAACGCGTTTAATATTTATTCATTGTTATACGTGTACAAAGTATTTCAATTGCTACGCGTATTTTTAAGTAATTATTTTATACTTTACGTTAAGTAATACATGTATGTATATAGTATATACATACAGATAATCGTCAGCGTCATCATTATCAGTAGACACAGGGTGATTCAGAAATTTATTCGTCACGTTTGATCCATAGTCGAATCAAAAAATTGGATCGAATAGATTCCCCCCCCCCCTTTTTTTCTTCTTTTTTTGTCAAACTTGTTTTAAATAGTTTCGTTTTCAACTCATGTCCATTATCTTGCTAAATAAAAATTATTACAGCGACGGTGTGCGAAAAATTCGCTTGTTTTTTTTTTTGACTTTTTTTTTTATCGAGATTCGGAAGAGAAGAAATTGTCTTCTCTCGGCAGTTTTCACTTTGCGTTGTTGGGAAGATGAGAGGAACAAAGGAAAAAAAAAAAAAAAAAATTCAACATTTACGATCCTCGCAGCGTCGTTATTATTATATAAGTGTAAAATTTTATACATTATGCTTGACGAATAAACTGTGAAATACCCTGCGTTTAATTTGAATATATATGGTATATATCCATACTTTATATTATTACGAAATATATCATACAAACGTTTACTATACATATGCAATAATATTATACTAGAAATGTAATACAGTCTCACATCAGTTCAATTGTTTCTTGTATATTATATAATTATTTATATTATCAGTTGTTGTTATTCTTGTTGTTCTTGTTGCTGTTGTTGCTGTTATTAATGTTGACGTTACCTTTTTAGTGATTAATTTGTCTCGTATAATAGGTATATTAATATGTATGACAGGGTACATGTGTTGTGTTGCATAAGAAAATACGCCTGATTCCGATGATAAAATTAAAAAAATGTTACAGCATCGATTCGTTCCTTTCCTGTTGCGTGGTACTTTTCTCTCTTTTGTTTTTTATAAGTTTATGTTTTTCATATTCCTCGGTTACGGTATTCCATTTTTTTGTATTCGTACTATATGTATGTATATATATATATATATATATATATATATATATATATAATATATTCGTAATTCAACGGGTAGAAATGTATATAAAAAAGTTGCCGCGGAGAAATTTAATGACTATATTATGTACGTACGACATTTATATAATAATGTAGCATCGTTATTATTTTTGTTATTATTATTATCATCATTAAAATTTATACCCCGCAATTATCTCAAGTTGTTGCGCCAATATAATATTATCCGCATAGGTACGGCGGTATATTTATACAATATACATGTGTATATATATATGTATATTTATAACGCTTACTTAATGTTATAGGACCTATCAAATCTCTTTCGTAAGCATATGCATATGTCAATATGTGTAGGTAGTTGAACTGGTTTAAGAATTTATGCCGTTTCTGTTTCAATTTCCGATTTCATTTTGTTTCTTTTCTTCGTTTTTTTCACCACCCTTTCCCTTTTCCGCGATGATAAGAGAAAAGTAACATAAATAAATAATTACGAAAAATAAAAATTTCTTGCCACTGTAGCATTTAGGCGACATACCATATATACATATACAGAGTGAATTTCTAACTACCGCATGGTCCGTCGTCTGCTAAAATTTAATGCGCATCCGCTAAAATCCGAGGGCAAGTGTTTGTCAGTTCGACGAACTGTCTCGAAACTCAAAAATTTTTTACTGTCATGAATTCACTGCAACTGCCACTAACAACCATCAAATTATTTGAGGTTAGATACATAGCGGTGAAGTACCGCTTAGTTACAAATTTACGACGGTTTATCGCCCTGCCAAACAACTGCTCTCGAATTGTAGCGCGTGCGCATCGAAGCGTAGCAGACGACAGACCATGCGGTTATTAGGAATTCACTTTTAATTGGGAACTCTAGCACTCGGATACGCTATCTGGTGGCGATATTCAAATTATAAATTATATTCAAATAAATTTCTTGTAATGAAAGTTTCGTATTATATTTTAAAATTACAAAAACAAAATGTATTTTAACAAAAATACACTTGTCTGCATTTGTTTACGTACAGCGTGACCACTCACTCTAGTGCATATTTTCACCGCTAGGTGCAATTTCTTGAGCCAATCCTCTGCCAGAGATCCTAATATACGTACACAGTGAGTATCTAACGACCGAATGGTCCAACGCGCATGCCCTAAAATTCTACGGCAAAAGCAGTTCTCTTGTCAGGTTGACCAACCGTCGTAAGTTCAGGAGAAAAATCACCGCGATGTATCTAACCTGAAAGGTTTTGACAGATGGCGATGGCAGTTGTCAATGTTGTTCAATTACTGCAAAAATATAGCCGATATCTGTAATGGATAAAACATTTTGGCCGTCCCAACTGTTTTTGAAGATCGAATGGGCAGATTGCGAATGTTTTTATTCGTAAGAATTATTATTCGACGAGTGACCGAAGTGGAGCACAACCGCCACTGACAACTGTCAACATTTTTTAGGTTACATACATCTCAGCGATCTGTCATCTGAAATTGTGACGGTTGGTCAACCTGACAGAAGAACTGCTTTTGCTCTAGAATTTTAGCGCATGGGCTTCGGACGATTTGACTGTAAGCTACTCGTATATACATATATATGTAACACACAACACCGTATAATTAATTTAAACTGAAAGTTTTGCTTCACGAGTAATTCTTGCCTCTTTATTTTCCATTTTCGAACATTTTTTTCTTCTTTGTCACGTATATAATATATTATTTTATAAAAGTAAGGGTGTATAAATGTGTCCATGTTTGTATATCGTATATAATAATAATATTGAAAATGTGTTCAACTTTTCTGTTGAATACGAGGGTCGATATAACACTTATACTTATACATACAACCGGATTGGATTAAACATGCGTTACATAACATGATCCTCGAGTATCGATCTGCGGGGTGAGAGAAGAGTGAAATGGAGAGAAAAACGGGGAGAGAAGAAAGATAAAAAGAGAACAAATTTATGGTTACGAGTGTAATAAAAATTGAAATTTCTCTACCATCGTCTTTCAACCGTATTCACGTGTATACGTTATACCGTAAGAAAGCACGAGAGCATTAATTCCGTAATTTAGAATAAGTAAGAAAACACACGGAAACACAAGCACAACGAATTAATATGCATGTATTCATGAGACTAACGTTCCGCTTCCCGTTTGACTCGAATTTTTTTTTTTAAGATATTTTTTATTAGACAGAGAGATTAACTTCGATATACGATAGCGGTGGAGAAAAACATTTTCTACAAATTTTCGAATCGTTAACCATCGGCGAAAAACGTTCGATTGGTTTTACTTCGCCATTTTTAATCTGCCACTTTCAATTGTTTTTCTTTTTTCTTCCTGAAAGCAAGTCCGCAGTCGGACGTATCGCACCAAAGACTCTGAGGTTGGTTAGACTGCGTTCCAATTCTATGCTAAAATTTAGTTATGAACGCTATTTAAGACTTGTAGAAGAGGGGAAAAAAAAGAAAAATGTAAATAACCATGAATCACCGCTTAATTACTCGCTAGCGAAATAATGTCAGTGCCCGGAGTGACGCAATTATATTAAAAAATGATGTAAAAATCACGTGTACCATAACTTAAACTTTCAATTTCGAGATTTGACATATTTTGAAAACTTTAAGAAAAATATATATATATATATATATATGTTTCGAAATTCTTATTACTTTTATCACATTGAGTTAGATTTTTAATTTTTACTATACAAGAAAAGTATTGGTTTCGGTGGAAAATAATTTTTTCTAATTTCAACGAAGTTTTACGAACCTCTAGAACCCGAAAAACATGTTTTTAGAAAAATGTCGCCGCGGATGTCGGTATGTCCGAAAAACTCTTGGCGACGATCTAGGAAACGGAGCGATGAAAAAACTTGAAACTTACAGGATTTTACAACCAAATGGTGGGCGTGAAAAATTGCCATGTCCCGTTTAATTTGAACTTTCGGTTCTACCAGAAGTAAATCGATTTTCAATGTTTTACCGACAAATTTATACTTTTTTTCTCATTATTATTGTCTCTAAATTGTCATAAGAAATAAAAATAAGGCTTACGTTTAACCAATATCACAATATCATATGCGCACGAAAGATCTTTGTCAATTGATTGAACTTAATTCACGCAGCTGCTGGCCAATTTCAAAAAAATGCCAAGAGCTCATAAGGGAGCTGTCTCGAAACAAAGAGAGTGACAAATCAAAAACTAGCACCAAGCTACAGACTCAATACGGAGATGATGAATAAAAAAAGAATGTTTAAAAAACTCAACTTTCTACCATATACAAACAAAAGATGAAACTAAAAACTTGTCGACTATATATTTAGAATAAAAATTCATACTATATGTGTATATAGGTTATAACGTATGCATAAATAAAGTAAAAAAAGTAAACTATATTTCGTCCAATAGTTCACGTATAATTTGTATATAATACGATACGCGCGTGTGGGTGTGTGTGTGTAGATATTTCATGCTCAGAATTATCGTATTTTTTTTTTTCTATTTGTTTAAGGTCTGTAAAAACCTATATTTTTCTCTTTCTTTTTAATCGTTTAATTTTCCGCGACAAAAGTATTCGAACTGGAAAACACCCCGCCGTGTTGCGAATCTCTCGGTTCGTTATACGTGCTTATACGTACATTGTGTAATACAAAAGCGTAAAAACTCGACCGAATGCAAATATATCACGCAAATATTCTAGATATATCTATTACAATATAAATGCGTCTACAATTGCTAATCCTATTATATATCACTTATACGAAACGACACATACATACATACATATATATATATATATATGTATATACCGTGTCCATGAAGAAAGTGCGCACCTTATGCGCGTGCGTCAAGTCGTTCGAATTTTATTGGCTGACAGTTAGCGCCTGATTGCGAGTCAGCAGCCGACGCAATACCAATCGCGACAGTCAGAAAATGTCCCTAGGAGCCCACCGTTACCTGCGGGCAACTGCTGTCGGTGTTGAATTTTGGTTTCTTTCTTTCGTTTTATGTTTTTATTTTTCTCTTTTTCCTTCTTTCACTATAATTAAAATTAATACGCTACGACACTTCGAAAAGACATGAATTGAAAACTTGAAATTGCAAAGAATTTCAAAATCGTTTTGTTCGTTTCTCCTGTAGAGATGGGAGATAAAATAAATAAAAAAAAAAGAGAATCAGCCTCATTTACTAAACACTTCTTTCTCTCGTCGGTCTTTTTACTACCATTTTTACAGTACTTTCAAGACGCAACCGCTGCTAGTCAAACTCTTATTAAACAATTTCCATTCAACTCGTAGCGTATGTAGCCTACTATCGGATATAAACTATCCACGTAATATATAACAGGTGGGTATGCACCATGTGTGTATATACATATATGCCTGTGTGTGTCTTTAAGTTCCATATCACAAAACAATTACTCTGTTCCGTATATCACGGGGCTCAATTACTAAACATCCTCATCGTCTATACATATAGGTATGTAATAATGACTTCTTCAACTATCTGTGTCAATATATATATATCTATATAATTTTGTTTCATTTCCATTTCTTTCTTTTTTCTCTATTGTAGATTTCTGAACGGCTTTGCATCTCAAATATCGCTCACTTTTTTACCTCATACAATTTAACCGCAATCTCAGAATTGTTTTCGGTTCATTGTTTTTTGTTTTTTTTTGTCTATTTTTTTTTCTGTTTTCTTACCGGAAATTAATTTGAGTTTTCACTTCTGTATGAGAAGAAGTTATATCTTATTGCATGTAGTCTTGAGGTCAAGTAACCCAGCAACCTGTTTTCAATGGTTATTAACATGTTTCTTTTTCCCGCATCTTTTCTCATGCTACAAATCATTTCATGTTGATTACTTTTCCAGATTTCTTTTTTTTTACAGCGATTCCGATTGCAAAACGTAATAAAAGCAAGGACGATCGTGCAATTCGAAATTTAAAAATTACACGCACGTTAGAAATTATGTATATACTTATACATATGTAGCAGCCGTTGCGATATCTGATGAAGAATATAACGTTGGATGTGGATACCCAATTCGATAGATTGTCAACTATAGGAAATTAAAAATTTGACTAAAAGTTTCATCAGTTTAAGATGGTTCAAGTTTCAATACGTCGCTAAAGCGACTGTAACAACATCGAGATATTTTTCCCTCAATGTATTACACATTTAAAAATGAAACAATTACAAAGAAGAATAAAAAGTAGGTAAAAGCTTTTCTCGCAATATATCTATCTATCTATCTCTTTCTCTCTTTCTCTCTCTCCCTCTCAGATTTCTAAATTCGAACTGTCATGGCGGACTAACGAGCCGGCCCACATGTAACAGTTTATCTATTTGTTCCTCGGACGTCTTCCTAGAGACGTATGTATTGTATCGCGCGTGTGTGTATATACATATATATATATATATATATATATATGCACACGAATAGTTATGTAGGTCAGAAGCTATCAGACGGAACTAGCTCCTTCACCTGTGTCCAAACCATTCAATTATGCCGTTTAACAAAGGAAAGAATCATGCGTGATAAAAAATGTACGAGAAATGGGGATCGGTAACAGTGGAATAAGAATAAATGATTACAGAAACCTGTAAGTAGGTAGTACTTAAAAATCGCGAATTATTATCGTTACAGGTATAATAGTTTGAAAAGGACTAGACTAACTCAATTGCCTTGAAATATTAATCTTACTACCCGCAGCAGTTCATCCTTATTTCATATTCCTATAATTACCCTCCCCCCACCCCCCTCACTCTCTCTCTCTCTCTCTCTATTTCTCTTTCTCCCACCCTCCCTCCCTCTCTCTTTGTCTTCTTCTTTCATTGCATATAATGAAACTTAACGAGCGTCACCAGCATTCACGGTCTATTTTATTACACCACTTTATATTCGCACAGTCAACCAGCAACAAAGTTTACTGCACTGAATTTTACGATAAAATTTAGTTAAGACACATGAATTTGTAGCCTCGTCAACGCAGCAGCTAAAAGATATCAAGTATCAGGACAAGAAATATCTTTCGAACTTTTTCCACGTTCCATGGAATGAACAATCCTCCATCTCGTTTATCTATTGACAATTAAAATGACGTTAAACATTCAATTGTACGACATTTTTCTGTAATGTCAACGATATTGACAACCGTTGTCGTAGTAAGAAATATTTTTTCTCGGTTCAACGTTGAAGCTAATTTTCCGTTGCTGAGTATTTTACTTACAAAAATACTTTACCCCGGTCTGTATTGAAGGGCCGATTTAGGTCGAGAATAAACCGACCACTCGGTTCATATTAATTGCCATATAACTTAGGTGTTTACTGCACATGTGACGTGATGGAGAAACATGCATTACAAAAGTCTGGATATGATCCAAGATGGCTCAAAAGCTGCAGCAGGTCAGGGCATTGAGATTTTGAGTGGTCCGTTTGCAATGGTCGGGTTTTAAGAAAACTCTATACATAGATATATGAACGACACTGGTTTTATGTTCGAAAAAGAAAACTGACCCAAGTTGAAACTGCTGCCTTAGTCACGAAGCCTTCTGTACCTCTCTTGGCAATTTACAGACGGAAGAGAAACGCAGATGTGACGGCGAAGCGATCTCATCTCGTTCAATATTAAATTCACCTAACACAAGACATCTCGAGAGAGCGAAAGAGAGAGACATAAATAGATAGATACATATTTTATTTATGTCAATCGCAATATTAGACAATATGTATCAGACCCTGCACAATCACTGGGTATAACAAAAAAAGGGGTAGAGAGAGGGAGAGAGAGAGAGAGAGAGAGAGAGAAATAGAGGAAAAAAGGAAAACGATATCCAGCCGCTTGTTAATTGAGTTTGTAGTACCGCCAGCACGCTGGAGTTAGTCAAAACACTAAAACCCTTAATTTGGGTCGACTCTAAAATAAACGTCTTGTGTTTTTTTTTTTTTTTTTTAGAAAAACGCAGAGACAGTTAAAATTCGAATTTGTCATTCGCACGTAGCCGCCGTTCATCACTTAATCTATACTACTCGTCTGACGGACGCCGTCCAAACAATTGTCACATGTTAATGAGGGTGTAAAGAGTCCAGGGCTGTACCGTGCAGACGTACTCGTCAAGTTCCCGTAGTCTCCAAAACAAATCAAGAAAGAAAGAAAAACTAGTCCGCGGTATTTTTTTCTTTCAATTTTTGTTTTGGTCATCGCAGTACGACATTGTATAAGCAATGACCCGATAATGATGAACCGACGTCATATGCAGCAGGTATGCAACGACGATGATCAAACATATCGATGACATAATAATGACAATAGTAACAACCGCAACTATCCATAACTGGACTGGTAAATCTCGTACTATTTGTAATTCTTAAGCATAGATCGTAAATCCGCGTCCGTCCGCCAACTTAACGGCGGAATCGACGTTGTTTTGCTAGAGTTTCTACTTCCGGAAGCGGGTGTCCTCAGTCCGGAAGTTGGCGCTGTTACCGGCACAGCGTTTTGCTGCTGTTGCTGTTGCTGCTGCTGCTGCTGCTGTTGTTGTTGAGAGTCATTTTTTTCACCAGGTGGTTTGGGCAGCCTCCTCCTAAGCCAGTTGTGCTTTAACGCCTTATTCGGCGTCATCCGAAGCTCGGGATCCCACTCTAGGCACTTTCGTATGAAGTCGAGAAAGTAGGCGTCTTCGCATCCCTTCAGCGCCCTCTTCAGCTCCTTAGATCCTGGAGGACCCCTTCTTTTCCCCCGACGCGAGAGGCCGCCACTGAGCATTGTCGTCCCGTCGCTCATCGTAGTTGCCGTGCAGTACCTCGGGTACCCCTTCGAGCTTATGAAGTTCCGCGACCTCTTAGCACTGTCGAGCAACCTCTGAGGCGGCATGCCCAGCAGCTCTATTATGCAGGCCAGCTGATCGGCCTCGTCTTCGCCTGGTAGGAGGGGGAAACCGGTGAACATCTCCGCCAGTATACAACCCAGACTCCACATGTCAATCGGCATCCCGTATCTAGCTCCCAATATCACTTCGGGTGCTCGGTAAAATCTGCTCTGTATATACGTGTACACTCGTTGGTGTTCGTAACAGCTTGAGCCGAAATCAATCACCTGGGAACAGATTATACAAGGAGAGGTTAGATACATTCGGCATTTTTCATCGGCAACTTGGGCGGATAAACCAAAGATTTGGTTTGTTTTTACACCGAGAGCTGAAACAGTGAAACTCGGCATGACGAGCGAACGACTCCCGAACACAAAATAATCCAACTCTACTGGTGGGCGAGATTGGAACACGTCGCAGGGTTGCCAACTTGGATCGAAACGGGGTGTGAGATGTGAAACTCTTCCGCGTCAATTGGCGAATTGATGATGATAAGAGTTTTCCTAGCCTCCTTGAATCACTACGTCAACTATCCGAGATTCGGTTAACCTAAAAACATTCGCGTCACCGACATAACCTCAACGAGCTCCGTTTGACAGCTGAATTATTTTCAGTTGGCAAACCTGCGTTAAAAGACGATAAATCTCGCGCATGCGCAATGAGACGCTCGATCAGCCAAGTTTCACAGTTTCATCTCGACAGACCTAGAAACAGTAAATTCTTAGCCTTCGTATACCGGGCCGCGATTTCCCGTTTAACGAGATTATTATAACTACTCTGACGCTGGTTCCATTATTAAGGCATGTCTATCTATAGTCGAGAAGAAAACGACGACACTGTGCGTATGTCGCGAAACAAATTTTCCACTCGCCTAGCCTGCGTGCGCGACTCGGAGAGAAGAAAATCTGTACCAATTATAGCATTGAAAGCAACAAATCATTGCTGATGGTTTGCGCGTGGGTGTACATGAGATTACACGTTTTTCACCACGGAGTTATGTCACGACTGTGTTGTAACGTGTTTGAAGAAATCTAACGGATCTTTTGCAGATTAATAGGTCGTTAATTCCTCATGACAAGTTCGATTATTTTTACTCAACAACGAAGGTGGCTGATTTTGAACAACGGTAGAATTAAGTTTTACAATATTATACCTTTTTACCTATCGAATTAGTATTTAATTTGCAAATGAAAAACGATCGAGAACTATAGTCCGAAAGGCTGCGATCAATGATTCGAAAAAAGATCACAGCTCAAAATCGTATAAATCTTTTTTACATTTCCTCAGCTGGCTGTCCAACAAGTTTCTAGATGTCTGTTTTTAGTCCCTGAGATATTAGGTTGGTTAGAAAAAGTTTAGTACGAAAAAACATGTACAAATTAGTGCTATGAGACTAATCGATAGCTTCGATTAATCATTTTTTTCGATTAATCGATTAATCGAAGTTGCCTAGTAATAATTCTGCAGCTCAATCGGTACATGAATCGAAACCGTTGATTAATCGATTAATTAGAAAAACGACCAATCGAAGCTGCCGATTAATCGATCAATCGCACAGCAATACTACAAATTACTTGGGAGACAAAAAAAGAGTTTATCAAACATCGTATCAAACGGCAGGTCAACATCACCTTTGGATTTCATCGAATAGCGCCTCTATTGATCTGGTGAAATTTGGCTAGACTTCATCCACACGAAATAGATTCAGTAAACTGTACGAATCAATATATTTGAAGCTACCAGATGCCGCTCAATTATTTAGATAATATAATTAAACCACTATCTGCCTGTTATTTCTAAGCAAATTTAAGAAACCAACATCGATATTTCGTACATGCGTAAAGTATCTTTCGTTAGTATACATATATTTGGAATGAAGGATAGTGGCCTCCTTAAATACAAAACGTTCCTCTATTAAAGGGGTCTACAAATTGGTTCTGTTAAATAAAAAAAAAATAAGAAAAAAAAAAAAAGTTTTCACAGAGCGTCGTTGCACGTCTGCCAAGTTTTCACTCACTAGATGTAAGCAAAGGGGGGGAAGAAAAAAAAGCGTGCAGATATGTCTACGGGTCTATGATCCCGTCGTCGAGGTGGAGAAGTACACCACGTGCGAAAACTAGTCCAGACGCGATATGTATTATATATTTTCGCTAGTTGTTAAAATTCTTAGATGATGCCAGTGGTCGTCGTTCTCGTGTTTTATTATTAGGTATGTAGGTACAGTCTTACATTTTCTGATGCAGGAGATTCGCACGGTGGGATAAAACGTAACTATAATACTTCAAGTCAAAATAATCCCCGACATTTTTTTTTTTTCTTTTTTTCTTTTTTTTCCCACTATTACACGCCCGCAAAAGTTTGTATGCAAATTTTATTACACTCGGAAACCGTTATTCACTTTCACCAGAGCTTGCAAGCTCGAAGCATATACATATATGTATAATCGGATATTGGCGAAAGAAATGATAAGCCTGTGTAAGAAATATTAGAATGTTTCAAATTGGAGCAATATTTTTATTATCTTTTTGCCGAAACGAGGTCTGAACATTAGTCTTTACCACCTAGTATATGTGAAAAAAAAAAAATTGCACCTTATCTAAAACGAAGTCTAATATATATATAACATCAACACTATTATATTCATGTTACACTTTATGTCTATTAATAACCACAAGAGATTTCCGGTTCAGATGGAGAGGAGAAAAGAAATAATAAACGATTGAAATAGATCGGAGGTCTAACAATCAACTACGGAAGTTGAAATTCACATGTTGGTTTATCTTTGTGTACAAAGAACCAATTATGTCAACCGGAATAAATAAACCTGAGTATTACGTCAAGGACGTTGAGTGATTATTTTTTATTACTCTTTATTTTTCTCTTTTCCAGGCCCTAACTAAAATAGTTGATAATTCAAACTTGCCGAGTCACGGTATACACAACGTAAAGAAACCTTACTTCGCAAAGTCTAATCATTAAAATGGATCAATTAACATTTCTATTAAACTCTTTGGCTCTTGTATTCAAGTTTACATATATATTTCAATAATAATAATAACAATGACATTAATAATACAATCAATGAGCGATAAAGGGACGGGAGAAAATGATCGGATCATCACAGTGCCGGTTAATTACTGTTTCTTTGAATCCAATTAGCAAAGCCCCTCAATTTCCAAATTCTTCATTATAACAACAACACGAGTAAAACGAAACGTGGATTATATTTTAATTTTTGTTCCCATTTTTACCGTTCGATACTCATGTACGTATTACGATGCACGTTATTAATATATTATATATATGTATGCATTCAGCTCACAGAGCTTATTACTGAAAATAATTTACCTTTATACGTGGCAAACGGTATACGCAGGCATAAGTCCGAATGTATTATATATATATGTGTGTACAAATGTATATACATAAACGCACACACCGTTACCTTGTACCTTATGAATTTCAAGCACAGTTATTTTCGTGGTCCCACATTGATTTTATCGATTCGACTAAAATACGTATAAATGTGTCCCTTCTCAGTTGAAATATATCACAAGTATATAAGATACACTGTATTGAACATAGATATGAGTGTATACCTTATATAACTCTATGTATGTCTGTAAATTATTTTATTGTTTCAGATTAAAGAAATATTTTCGTCCCCCCCCCCCCCCCCCTTCATTTTTTTGCTCTTACAAGATCTGAACATTAGTTTTTTGACGAATTAGAAAATCACCGCGAATGCGAGGCATTTTATAAGACTGTGCGATGAAAATGATTGTTTTGCAAGATTTTACGACAAAAAAAAAAAACTGGAAGCTTGAATAAGTGTGGACGTTTCTTTTTATTTTTTAGAATATCAATTTTTCAACAACGTAACAATTAAAGTATACAAAATAAATCGAAGTGCCGGGGGAAAGTAGGCTGTCTGAGGATTGCAAACGCGGTATATATATATATAAATATATGGATCGGAATTGTAAGTATATGATATGTACACTTGGGGACAATGAATCTGAGACCGCTAATTCTTTACACTAGACAGTTATGTTGGCAACACAGGTAAACCTACAGCGCCACAGTCGGCCGAGCGCGAAACAAACTCAATCTCAATAAACGTAACGTAACCCATGACCGTCGAATCTAACCTTAGAATACGTGTCAATCTAACAAGTCGTTATCCCCGCGGTATTTTATCTTTGGTTGCGGAATTGATTCGAGAAATTGTGTGGAATCCTTTTCATCGTTCATCTAGCATATCCAGAGATTATAACGATCGTTCTACGATACGATGATAAATCCGTTATAGATCAACAATCATTTACCTTATATATGTTCCGGAATCTATATAATTCTATTGACATATCTATAGATAAGACACGGATACTTGTACATACATAGTAACCCAAGATAGTCAATATTCAGATACTTGAAATGTCCGTCTGCAGTAAATCTCTTGCTTTTGATAAGAATAAAAATATTAAGTTATAACGGGTACAAAATTTGTTTTCATTTAATAATCAGAACTGTATTCTGTGTATATATATATTTATATACACCGTTTTTTAAAACATATTTTCAATGTTTAGCATAGCCGAAAAATCTAAATATAAAATTTCGTGTGTATAATCACTGCTGACGGAGAGTAAAAATACTGGAGAAAGGTCGATGATTGGTTGCTATAAACGATTAGAAAACCGTTTAGATGTGCGAATTGAAGAGTTTTATTAAACGCGGTCCAACCGCTAATCTTTGTGATTCTTCTCGTCTTTTGTATTACTTCTTATCTGCGCTGCTCGATTGTCCGGCAATTAATTAAGAATTGTTCGATCAATCCTATGACGAATGAATCGAAAAGAAGAAAGATCGCGAATAATATATTGTGCACGCGGAAGAAGAAAACTTATTTAAATCCCAACGACGATGATAATGATAAACCAAAAAAAGAAAAAACAAACACACATGTTTTACAATAACACGGAGTACGTTATACTGCGTAGTGTTAATCAAACCTTGAGTGTTATTATACACTATACAGATTTATAAAGCAATGACTGTACAGTGTAAAGCGATGTAGTATCAAGGTCATCGGTCGCGTACTTACTTGCAAGAGTAGCAAATTAATAAAAAATTGAAAAAATAAATATATATTCGTACACAGGCTTATATCGTAGGGTATACGAACTCTTTGAATATGGTCTCATACGCAACATCATCGAGTTGAATGTGTCTCTTGTTTCACGTCGCTCATTGACGACCGATGGATTGAGTTATTAATTTAACTAGGTCAAAGACAATGCAGGGGAATTTAAGAAGTAATAAAATCCTCACGTGCATAATTATTATTAGTCCGGTATCGCGATCCAATCGTCAAGGTTAAGAAACCGGAAGAACGAGTAGAAGAGGTGCTGTAATGGTTCATTGTTATACTGTCCAAAACTAAAAATTATTCCAATTTTTCTGTTCAATTAGTTCATTTTCCTCAAGGAGAAAAAAAACACAATTGTATCGATTTTTTTGTTATTCTTACGTGTTACAGTTAACACGTTTCAAATGAAATTCAATTCTTAATGTTGTGAATTAGAAGAATTATTTACTATCAGTGCGCTATAACACAAAAACTTCGTGAGCTAACGGTAGAAATCATAACTGCATTAACGTAACTCAGTTTTGTTTGTATGTACAGCTGTCTTAGCTTAGCTTTCAATGACGCGCGATAATCGAAGGAGAGAATGTGGACTATAAAAAAAAAAGGGGGTGGAAAAAAGAATGAAAATATCTTTACGATCGGCAATTTGAACAACCTGAAAAACTGACCGGAAGAAGCGTCTGTAACAGACGATGTTGCCAGGCCAATAAAAGCAGAAGTTGACGGAAGAAGAAGCAAAAAATTAGCCTAACTCGAAACGGAAAGAAGAGAGTCTAAATCCGTCGCGCAGAGAGTTGAAACAAATTTTACGATAACCGCGGCATTAGGAACGAGTATTTTTACTCGTATACTCTTGAAATTTGTTTTATATACAAGAGAAGAACGAAAGAAAACACGAGGAATTAAACACATCGAATAATTGATTTGCACGAAGAGAAACGACAGTTAAAAAAGAAAAAATAACAATAATAATAATCATCTAAATTGAAAAAAAGCAAGATTGCAACCTGTTTTTAGTTGTGCGGCTGTGGTATTAAGAGGATGGTATAATCAATGTTTACCGACCGAGTATAACGTCAGTTATTTTGACTACTATCGGAACCTATGTAATTATACATCATGTAATGCTGGACAGAAGACTAAAATAATGCCATAAAATGTAGTCCTCTGATCGAATAACTGTTAATTGTAAGTAAAATATTTCCTGCCGTTATTCTCGCAACATAACAATTTGAGATTTATTCTCAGTCGTAATTTCGTGTCAGTGATGTTCAGGTTCTGATTATAGTAAAAATAATAGATATTCTACTCGACCGGCAAGGACTGACTATAGCCAAAATAAGGGACATTTTTCTCGGTCGGTAAGGACTGTCTACAACCAGAATAAGGGACATTTTACTCGGTCGATAAAGACTGACCGTAGCCAAAATAAGGGATGTCTTGCTCGGTCAGTAAGGATTGTCTAAAACCAAAATAAGGGACATTTTACTTGGTCGGTAACGAGTGCCTATGGCATCCTCTTAACGGAACACGTGAGCGCGGTACTGAAACACCCTGTAAAAAGATACGTGACATATTATATATGTATACGCCAGAGTATAATATACGTTATAATTTCTTAGCCTCGACACTATATCCCCGGCAGTGTTGTGAGGTCACAACAAAGTTGTCGGTTACCAAGAGGACTGGCAGAACCAGTTTGCGACAGTAATCTGGAATTGAATTTAGCAAAGAGTCATAAGGGCAGCTTTGCAGCAGGCAAGGCAAAAGATGTGTACAGCAAGCAGCAGCGACAAAACATCGCCGTCGAAGATTGACGACTACCGACCAAGCAATAAATAAACATGACAAAAAAAAAAATCATTATTTCAAACATAACACAACGGGACATGTACACGTGTCCATAAATAAATTGTGTAAATATGACGGTGAATATTAGCTTAAATGCGCGACGATAAATGTCAAAGGATAAAGAAAAATGCAAACTTATACATTAACTGCAAATATTTACTGCATCCCCAAATCATAGAAAATAAAATATAACGTCTTACAGATGTTAATGTGATATAATCAAAGTTACTTTGAAGTAACTTAGTTTCCAACGAGATATACGCGCGTCATAATAATCTGTACTACTGTACTATGGTTTACTAAAGTTTCAAACGATCTTTATAAATTTGAGAGATAAAAATATTTCTCAAAAATGCATCGCGACATTAAAGTCACAAAGGTCAACCTCGTCATTCTGTCGCTTCAAATTGATTCGATAAAATTGTATTTGACACTTCACGGACAAATCGGCCGTTTATTAAATTTTATTAGGATTGGGCAGCAGCAACAGCAAGCGTATTGGATTTAAAAGAAAAAGAAGTTTTCCGCGCTATAGGAATTGAAAGCCAGCGGACATGCAGAAGAGGAGTAATGTCCGAGTGCAATAAATAGAACTGTGGATATATTTTATCAAGCCGCTTTCTATTGCCAAGAAAAAATTTCGGGATTTTGAAATTGATAAATTGATGCAAAACTTAGCAGAAAATACTGTATAGAATAGAATTAACTTCGATAATGTAATAAATTTAAAATAGCAACGACAATATCGACGATAATAATAATAATAATAATAATAATAATAATAATAATAATAATAATAATAATAATAATAATAATAAAAACAACAACGACAACGACACAACGACAAAAATCTAATGACGAGGAAACAAAATTAGGATAGGCCAATTTATTCCCAGGAAGTCTTTCGTCCGAAGCTGCCTAAAAATATAACATGCATACATACATACAGCAGTTAAACAACTCGACCGTGAGTAAGTGTGTATGTATAGGTATATGTATAGTTAAACATAAAGGAGAAGAATAAAAGGAAAGGAAAGAAATGAGAAAGGAATATAAATAGATGGCTGTCAGAATTCAGTGTTTTTTCTTCAGTTACCGGAAAATCGTTTCTTTGTTCTTCGCTCGAATCTTTGCGCACAGGTTTTACTTGTGACTCCGTTGTCTTTTTCCGTAGAGATATTATAAAGTGTATGAGAAATCTTACGTTGAAAATGATAATCATACTTGTAAATTCGAACACCAGTAAGGACAAAGAAGAAAATCTAATAAGATAGAGGTGAAAACAAAAATGCTTCTTTTAACCCTCGAGTCACGCATTATTGTGCCGAGTCAACTTTTATAACAAGATGGTATTCTACGGTTTTCATGGTCGCTGATTGCGGATATGAAATCAGATTTCAAAATTTGAAGATGGCGGACAAAAATTTCAAATTTTATCAGATCCGGCCGAAAAACTTTAGGCAGTTTTCGGGGTCGCTGATTACAAATCTGAAATTAGATTCTGAAAATTCAAAATGGCGGATCCTATGTGGTGGACAAAAATTTGAAATTTGATCGAATACGGTCAACACACTCCATGTTTGGATTCGCCATACTGAATTTTCGATATCTGGTTTCAGACTCGTAATCGGCGAACCCAAAAACTCCTGGACGGAGTTTTTTCTCCGGATTCGATCAAATTTCAAATTTCTATCCACCATATTGCATCCGCCAATCTTGAATTTTCAAAATCCGAATTCAGATTCGTAATTAGAGGCCCCGAACACTAATACATATTTTCCAATCAATTTGTTTCTAACAATAATAAGTTACATTATATCGCAACAATCACTTTCGAGTATTGAAAACCTATTAGTATACTATCAGAAATAGAAGAAAACCGCAAAGAAATGTGTTGAAAAGTTCTTTAAATATACAAAAAATGGATATAAAATAGGTGGTAAGAATACTTACCACTATGACTCAAAGGGTAAAGGACATTCTCGAAAGATGAGGTAGAGATAACTTTTTTAAGTACGTATAGTAGATATATATATGCATATATGCATATATATATGCATATATATATATATATCTATGTATATTACTCGGGAAGCTTTAAGTACAGTATATTTATAGAAGTGGTACACATTTAGACGGAAAACCCGAGGAAGAAAAGAAAGGAACGAGAAGAGAGGGTGCCATAGGTTTTCCCCTAGCCTAGACCAAAGATTCACCCAGAGCACACTCTATCTATATTTTGAAAGGAGAAAATAATACTTTTACTCGGAGAGAGGAACTCGGGAGGGTTCATTTCTCAGCCAAAGACATTCGCGGTCTGTTCCTAAAACGGATTAACTTGAAGCTCTCCAAGAAGTCGAAAGAATCATGAAAATTGGGAGACAATCGAATCTCAAGTGTCGATAAAGTAGATATTCATTTTACCAGGATTCTTTTTTTTTTTTTTATCGTACACCTAACGAAGTTGACTGATCTTTCAAAGTACTGTGCATAATGCGCACTATTGAAAAGACTCTTTTACCAAACATGAATACCAAAGAATAGTCAAGTTTCATTGGTTTCATTGGTAAATCGGACCAATTTGTGCAAAGTATTTTTCAGATAAATACGAGTACAATTAACACAGCATGCAAAAATAATTGAAATTGTACTGTCAGTGTTAAATATTCACTAATTATTGAATAAAATATCACAGTACTTTTCACAGATCAGCACAGTGTGTCAAATCAATATGACGTCAGAGAACTTCTTACTAGAGACAAATTGCGTTATTTTTATTATTCTTTCTCGTTTATGGTCAAACTTGAGATGAGAAGAAATATTGTAATTATTGTACATAAGTAGATTTTATCTTGAATGAAAATTTTGAATCCGAAAGATGTAAAATCTTGAAATGACTAATTCATCGATGACAGCGTCGAGGCGTAAAGAGACATTATCCATAAATTCTGATGCTTGTGTGATGTCACTTTGAAAGACTAAGTAAGTAGTCTACTACCGTCTCACTGAAAGCGTCTTATTAGAAAATCTGCTTGAGTTGAGTTCTGCTCTTTAAAGATTCCCCCTTTAAGGTGTGCATGTTTCTATATATGCAACCACTCGCAGACAGCAGCCGTTCATTAAAGTCACCGTCGTACAACTGAAATCCAAGGTTTTATTTCTTCAATAGTATGAAGAGTTTATTTCCGGGAAGAATTTTCATTTCTTTACTCATTGGGATTTTTCAAAATATACTGCTGTTTCGAGTATAAAAATAAACCAGCAGCACTATTCGTGTCACACGCACGGTGGGTAGTTAAGTGTGCTTTTAACGAGTAGTTGAACAAGGAATCAAGTCAGTTTACACCCTCAACCCTTAATTTCAGAATCATCGTTTTGCAACGAAGTTTCCATTTTATCGCTTTGGTTGGATGTTTAATTCGTGATTTTGCAAAGCGTCTTCAACGTCAAGTATATCTCTCCACTTTCATGTGAAATATAATACAATTTAATACAAAGGGCTTGATTGAAGAACCGTAGACAAATTACACAAAATAACGACAGAGCGATGGATCGAATGTGAAACTACGACAATAGTCGGAGTTCGAACTTGACAGTGAGAGATACATCCGACACATTTGTACTTGAATACAATTGAGCCAATCAATAAAACAGTGAGTACTGTATAATATGAATATAAACTGACCTTGATACCGCTGCGTCCCTGTTGTTTGAGGAGGACGTTTTCAGGTTTCATGTCGCAGTGAATGATTTTGTTCTTATAGAGAGCGTCGAGGCACTGTAGCAGAGAATGTGAAAACTTTCTAACAAGAGCGAGGCTGAAGCCTTGAAACTTGTTCTTCTTAATGAGTTCATAGAGATTAATACTAAGCAGTTCGAAGGTGATGCACATATGATTTCTGAACGAAAACGAATCGTACATGTGTATAATGTTCATTGTATTGTCCTTATCCTGTTCCTTCAAATTCTTCAATATTCTAATCTCCTCCTGAGCCTGTCGATAGAATCTTTTCTCGTTCCTGACCATCTTAAGCGCGACGTGTTCCTGGGTCTTGTGATCATAGGCCTTGACGACCTGACCAAACGAACCCTTGCCGATTACCTTGAGTACCTCATATCTGTAGGCTACGTGATCGTGAGTGATGTGAATGTACGATCCCTGGTCGTTGTCGTACCCGTTGTTGTTAGCAGCGATCCCGATGATCCCCGGTCGCTTCTTAGCGTTAGCTCCGATGTAGTATATCTGCGGATAGTTGAATATCTCGTGATGTTCGTGCGGCGTAAGGTACTTCATGTAGAGTTTCATAACTGTGTCGGGAGTCGCGATTGTTGTCGCAGGCTTTCCGCCAACCGTAGAGTTTCCTTCCGTCCTGCCATTTTTCACCATAGGACTGCTCGACTGGCTGTTTGGTTGGGAATGGGAATTGTGGCAGCTAGAATTGTGGCTCGTATGGCTCGTGTGAGAACTCAGGCTGATGTTCAGGCTGTCCGAATTGCTAGGAAGGTTTTGCAGGCTGTTGTTAGCGCTCGAACCCAAACTTGGCAAGTGCGTACTTCCATGCGCCGAGTGACTCTGGGGCGATTCACCCTGTTTCAAGACTAGACTGCCCCCTTTTAACGGGGGCAAGTGGTTACTTTCGTTTGTCGAGATGTATGTCTGCGTCGATATCGCGTTCGATGGTACAAACGCGTTCGGTCTTGATAGCGGCATCTCGATAAAACTACTAACTAGTGCTAAGCTAGTCATTTGTGCCCATTTAGAATTGTAATTTTTTTATTGTAATATTTAATATTTATCGCGTTCTTCCCTTCGGTTAGTATTTATTCTATCCTGCTCATATTTATTACAATGATTTTTGTTTTTTTTTTCTGTTTAGAAAAATTATTATGTATTTATTTTATTTAATTATATCGTCGAAGGGAAAAACTTTTTACTTCGGCTTATTTAAAACGTGATAGAGAGATTTGTTGTTAAGTTTTCAGTCTCAATTTTACGGTAATATATTTGTTCGATTATTATACTGATAGGCGAGACGCGGATGTTCACTTTAAATGAGAAGAAAAAACAAAACAAAAAACCGAGAACAGAGCTTTTCTATTTTTCTTTTTCCTCTTGTTTCTACACCTGCTGTCTTGCGATATTTAAGTTGTGTGACTGTGGTTTATTGAGATCGTCGATTGCAGAGGCAGTAGCGTTGGTTTATATCACGATTTCAAAAGTGTTTCTTTCCCTCTTTGTTTTTTTTTTTTTTTTTGGAATTTTTTTGTTGTTTTCTTTTTACAACGAAAAAGAAAAATGAAGATGAAACGATTGGACAAGTACTTTCAATGAAATAATTTAAATAGAGAGAAATAAAACGAAACAAAAACAAGTAATGAAGTGTCAAACGAAAAATAAAACGATGCAAAAAATGTGGTAGACTAGACGAAGTTTGAATCTATTTTCTTCAAACAGAGATACTTGCGCGTTTTTATTATGAAAATCGTAACGTATAAAAAGATCACGGAAATCGGTTAGTGTTAGTCTCAATTTGAAATACAAAATATCTATTTCAAATTGCCCGCTTAAATGCAGTAAGGAACTATGGAAAACGAGTTTCTACACTCATATGAAACAACACTTTGAAATAGGATCGTCGATTGTTATTAAAATGTCACTTATGATTCACTTATTTATTTGTTCATTTATTTGAATTAATATTTCCCTTTATTTTCGTTAAACAACAATTAATAAACCGATTGTATTACCTATCTCTTTTGTTTTGTCCGTCGTATATTTTTGAGAAAAAATTTCAAACGTTGATTCGAACGTCTAATTTTATACTCTATGGTAAACGAGGAGGACAAACGCATTATGAGATGCACGCGTTTAGCCGAGAGGTTGTTGGCACGAGGCCGGCCGACCAAGTTTGATGACTTCGCTCCATTCAATTGTTTTTCATTGTTTTTCTCAGTCTCTCCCGCTTCGCGCTTTCTTTATTCTCCTACTATGGTGGTTAATATTATTATTTATTACTTTTATCACCGTCGGAGAACGAAAATAAATATTCGCTATTTAATCGTATCAAATCCGGCGCTCACTTGTTTCTCGGTTTACAGGTAAACAGCAAGAATGGTCACACTTCCACTTTACTTTTCAATCACGCACACCGTTGAGAACCTGTATCAATATCGATCATTTCTCTTCTCCGCACACAGAGTTACGCGTTAGCGTACGTATAATTTGAAGTGTCAATATGATCATATGTATTCACCTTAACCCTGGCAGTGCAATATATGTTTCAGTCACGAATTAGATATCCTCCAGTTTTCATTGGTTAAATCCGACAGATTGATTTCTCCGACTTCGTACATCCGAAATTATACGCACGCACACAGACACTCAGTCACTCACTCATTCACTCACACACACGCACGCAATATATCAAACAGCATATGTATATTTATGTATCACTGACGATTCAAGTTACGTGCGTCAAATCTGTTATCATTCGTTCACGTTTTACTTCAGCGTCTTATCTGAGATCGTCGTTCTTCTTTTCGAAAGTTTCGTACGTCGATTATGATTTTATTTATATCATATATTCTTCACAATAAAATTCCTTTGGGCAGTTTTATCACGACTTGAGGTTGAAAAACACCTATCACCATTACCGCGATGATTATCATCAACTGTCTTTGTCTCCGTGTTTCGTTGCGGTGCGATATTTCACTTTGCACAATTTTCTATTCGCATATATAATATTCGCCCTCAAACCGGCGTATTTATGCACATATGTATATATATATATATATTTACGTTAAAAATTTGCTGTATTAATTAATCACATAACGCACACAAAATCGCGTATCCATGCGCGTACTCGAAAAGTTGATAAAAAATTTGAACAATTCATTCGTAATAATTATGATAGATGGACGACTGAGGCCGATTCTTTTGTTTATTTATTATTCATCCCAGACGTCGAATTTCATTCACAGCCGCACACCACCACCACCACGCACTCTATCCGGTGTTAAAACGATGTTCGCGATCGGCATATCTGTGCAGGTAGCGGATAGACTTTTCATTTGTCGATTGATACGGATGAGACAAAGGCAACGTCAGTAGAATGAGCATGAACCAGCAGTAGAATGAGAAGGAGGCGGCTTCTTTCTTTTCCTTCTCTTTTTCGATTTCCACCTCGTCGTCGTCGTCGTCCTCGTCATACAACGCACCTCTACTATTATTCAGATGGTCGGGGTCGTTTCTAGCTTCCGACCAACGCCACACACAGTCACTGTCTGCCGTATGATTTCTTGGCCCCTCGTCGAACCCGCGCCAGTTCGCTAACCATCACGCACACCATCCACCATATTTATACTTTTTGTAGCCCCCGTAAGGTGTTGGGTAGACAGAGAGACGGGCGTACGAACAGGGTGTATTTAAGCCCGTTGCGAGAGCTTTCCACGTTGCACGAGAACATTCATTCGAAAATTCTCCTGTGTTTTCTGTTACTCGTTTATTTCAAACGCGAGACAATATGTCACCACTCTTCTGTTGTTTTTCCCTATTCAGTCCAGCTCTCTCTCTTTCTATACATCTATCTTGATCGAATTTCTTTGTTTATTCTATCGCTCGGTGTGTTATTGCGTGAAAAGATAATTAATTAACTATTTATTTGATCTTCTTTCTTTTTTTAATTTTATTCGAGTCACTCGAACAAAAGAGGGGAAAACAGACCGAACACGAGTGTAGTGGAGTATCTTTTTTTCTATTCGAAACGTCAAATAGATGTGTGCAGGTACGATATGCATGCATGTACGTATACGTATAACCCTAATTGGTCATTATTCTTATTTTGTTTTGTATACGACTCGCGTGTAACTGTACATCCGGCACAGGTGCACTATCTTTTGGTCGTTCTTTCACTAGTTTATTGTGGGGGTGCAAATCAGGGGTTTTCGCGTTCTAGTGTTCCTGTTTCGAGTCGGATATTTCAGAGGTGTACCCGTACTTTGTCGGGTACCGTTACGTGCGTCAATTTTTATACTGGGTATTGTCAGGTTACACAGTTTTTCATATATAAACAGGCGAAAATTTGTTAGAAATACTCGAGGCGTGCTCCTTCGGACCGTAGGAAAACGCCAGCTTAATACACCCACGCACACACGCACGCGATCACCGAACCCCGAGGAAGGCCAAAAACCTACTAATGCGATTGCAGAACGTCGCACGAACCCGCTATTCGGCCTCTTCTCCGCTCACGGCGCCATCTTGCCGCAAATGTTGTTAACTATACGCGCAGGTTAGCATCTACGTATACAGCGTAGCTGTACATTTTGATGGTTTCTCGTAATATATGTACAGTAAAATGCATAAATGCCTTACCTATACGGATAATTTGTTTTCGGTCTAAAACAAAATGCGAGTTCACTTTGTGTGACGATGCAAATAACGTAACATACAGATAACGTGAGATAATAAATCAAAGTAGGATTCTGTTTCGGACCGAAAGTAAGTCAGTCTGGAGGTTAGGGCATTCATGCAGTTTACTGAACAGTAATGTTCATTGATAGGTTTCCGCTGACTGACAATTTTTTTGTCATGAAAAGTGAAACGAGTGTTCTTTCCATAGGAATTGTACGTGGCTTAGTTCAACGCATCGTTTATTTCGAGTAGTTTGCTTCTTCTTTCTGTTACTTGCGTCGCTAGTCACTGGCATATGAAATTTGATTAGAAAGGAAACTCCTTACAGTTTTGATTCCAAAAAAATAGTAAGCCAGTGAGAATTTATTAATGAATATGACTAAACTAAGAAATGCTTTATGCTTTTGCACAAATTTTGCAACCATAGCAGTGGATTTAGAAGTAAGAGAGACGCGATGAACACGAAGCATGGTTGTAAATGCAGAAACCTTGTCCGTACAATTTTCGTACTAACGGCGTGCAACTGACGTCGGCGTCACAACGCTTAGGTATTCCAAATTGGTTCAAGCGTCAGTGCGACAAGAAGAGCAAACGTATTCTGTCTCCGTTTGTCGAATATCCGAGGCGAAACTTATAGCACGGTCTTTCGATCTTATCAATTTATTTACTTCGTGGCGTGTTGTTTGCTGCCCAGCAGCACGGGAGAGGAGACAAAAAAGTCCGTTAGGAAGCGAGGATTCAAGAAGAAGTACAGCAAAAAGACGCCAAGCAGCTAATCAAAACAAAAGAATAGTTGATGATCGCACACGATAGCGCAGATAATCGTTAGTTTGATATATCAACACTATTACAACGAGAGGAGCTGGAATCGTCGCAATAATCACAAAATAAATATTTACATACGTATGTATCATAACTCCGAGTGCATTGGTCAAAATTGATCGTGTTGACATTTCGATCAGCCTACCAATCATTCGCATTTTATTTTTCCCACGAGAATCGGTAACGTCGCATTGACAAGATACTTACTTTTGAGTAATACGCTAGTTAATGCGTGCAACTTGAACGCGCAAATTGTAGTTCGTACAGATATTTACGTCTACGCACGAGAAATACAAGGAATTGAGTCGCAGTTCCAGTACCCAATACCATAAAGCAAAGCTCAATAACCGTGAGAAAATGAAGTCCTCGTCAAAATCGTTTAAAGAAATGCGTCCGTTCGGTAAGTAAATAAATGAATAAATGATAACATCAAATTTAGGTTATTTAATCTACTGCTTAATGCGTATAAGGCTATTATTTTCGCTATTCTGCACGTATAATTATGGAAACAAACAAAAATAATAATAATAATGATAGCCGTAATCATAACAATGAAAATAATATGCAATAAGATGTTTCTTTTTAATCCTTGAGAGAACTAAAACCATTTTTATTATATAAATAAACAAATCGAAAACCACCTATAATACTTCTTTTTCACTATTTTCAACTTTACTTTAACTATTTACAGTGCAGCGTGTCGCTGAGGTTGAATTAATTAGGCAACAACATCCAAATAAGATTCCGATAATTGTCGAAAGATTCGCCGGAGAAAAACAATTGCCAATTATGGATAAAGTCAAATTTTTAGTACCTGATCACCTGACTGTAGCCGAGCTTATAAAAATTATTAGGTGAGTCGCAATTTCACAAAGGAATCATGTTTCATTTTTATTATTTTTTTTTTAGTGTTCTTACTAAATTATACCTCATGTAATTATTTCGAATTAATCCACTTCTTTATTATCTCTCTCTGAGATAGGTCGCCAGAAATTTTCTTTTATATCTACTTTGTGCGAAACAATTTTCTGAATATGTTGCAGTAGTTTATTAAATCAAATGACATAAAAACTCTGTTTCGTCATTCTTGGAAATAGGCGCAGACTACACCTTCATCCGACCCAAGCATTTTTTCTGTTAATTAATCAAAGAAGCATGGCTAGTGGAAGCTTGACAATGGCGCAGCTCTATCAGCACGAAAAAGACGCCGATGGTTTTCTTTACATTGTTTTCGCTAGCCAAGAAGTATTTGGTTGCTAAATTGCGACTGGTGTGATTCTAGGTGAGTCTTCGGTGATTATACACAAATTGTAAGAATTACCTATATAATATGAAATTAAAGAACTTGGCGTACTTATGCTCTGTGTGTTGCAAAGAATTCATAGCTAGTGCCAAAAACTGCTGCGTGAACATTAAAGATGACTAATATCCAAAAGGAGGATGAATTGTTACACATATCTTACTTTTACTTGTATTTACTGACTTTTAATGGTATCAAATACATGCAAACAGCGATGTAAATTGTATTCAAATAAATATGAGTAATTTTATCGAATTATAATACAGTGTATAGAAAGCTGGGTTTTCTATTTCAAATAACATTTTCTTGAAACATTATCCTATATCTGTTGTTAAAGTGATATAAAAATTAATAAAATCAATTCACTGCATTGTTGTTGTTGAGTAAATTTCAAGGACACTTTACCTGTAATATTTACTGTCGTTTTTTTATTGTATTTCATTTACATTAGGATACACGAATCAGAGGATGCCTCTGTCTTTTCTATACATGCATGCGTTACGAATGTCTAATACTGAAAACCGACTTATTGCTATTTCAGATTTAATTATTTTATACAAAAATATCGAACGACGGGTGATAAATACTGTTGAACTTATTGCAACTGTGATTAGGCTGCTGCGTGTTGTGTGAGAATAAGTTTGAGAATACATGAGGGACATGTTAAATGCAAACTGAATTAAAGAATAAAAAGGAAAGTAAACAAATTATATACCTCCAGTAAAAAGAGAGCTGATAATCCTAGTAGTTGATTATTCTTGACTTAATTATCGTTTTATTGTACCCATTTATTATACTGAAAGTTTAATTATCACGTCAATCACTATAATGTTATAACAAGTCGAACTACTAGTGTGAAACAGCTCAAATACTTCATGAAAAAATACTACGAAATATCATATTTTTATTTGAGCCTGAATGTTGACATTGAGATTTCTTTATTAACCGTTTTTGTTTAAGCGTCATATCCTATTGTTACTTATTAATTTGTATTAACTACACTCGCACATGTATAATTATATCATGATAGTTCCTCAAATTGCCTGCTGAAAAATAATTGTTTTGTAACAATCTTATCCTTATTCAAGAAATGTTACAGTAGAATCTAAACAAATAATCTTCTTTATGATAATATTGGAATATATTTACAGATAAAACGTATTAAGTAGCGGTAATAGTATTTTGTACGTTAGTAGTTAGTTGACGAAAATGGCAACAAATATTCTAAAGTTAACAGATTTTGCAATATGTTCGTACAAGTATTTTTTAGTAATTAGAATATTGTAAGTTTTTCTCACATTATAATTAATAATTTTTTTGAGGCTGATAGTTTTTCTTAGTAATATCAAAATTCATTTGTTCGTAAGATCTTTATAAACCAATCGAAACGAAGTGTTTCGTATTTGCTATTTTTGTTTATCTTAATCAATTGAATTTTCTTTGATGATAGTTTCATCTTTTCGGTAGTTCAAAGCATGGGTTAATAAAAAAAACTGTTAGTTATTTAAAATATCAAATAGCCTTCTTGAAAATAATATATTTTTTGCTTACTCTTTCCTTCAAACTAGATGCAATAAACTGTCATTAATAACGTGCATATAATATACTTATTCTATACAAAAAGATAAATTACAATTCGGAGGAAAAAATACTCATTGAATTCCTATGTCAGGCAACTACGAGTGTTTTTGAAACTATTCAGGTAGAATCAGCTGTGAATTATTGATTAATATAATTATCATGTAATATCTCCTTTGTTTAAATAAATATTATTACTTTATGATACTTGTGAATTATTTTCTTTTCTCATAATGACTGATGTTTTTCCACGGTATCCTGACTTCGATCAGATATCTTTACGTTAAGAATATTTGTTCACCGTGGAATTTTATTTTCTTTTAATGATTTTACTGATGTATTTGGAAAAATAACATTTGCAGTTTCGCGCACAGTATAGAGGTAAACATATAATTTGAAATAATAAAAATACACAACAGAATATCGATATTGTTGTCCTTTCTGCCTCAGATTCGTTTTCGAGTTTTAACAATGATTCCGTTACTGGTAGACCTATTCAAATTCCATCGTTGTTTACAATAATTTGTTCTTGTGACCAAAGATCTGTTGCTAAAATTGATGAAACTTCTGTTATACGTAATATTATCATTAATTGCACATTCATACAATTCACAATTAGTCTAATGGTTTTTACCTATGCCAAATTTAATCAGGGATGAGAATTTGAACAGCATTCATTTTCACAATCGCTGCAATCAACTGCTAATTATGAGGCTTTAACGCAGGTACAATTCAAACGGGCAAAACTCAATTCGTATACTGGGCTGGATCTACCAATGAGATTGGTATTGTCGAGTATAAGGACATGGTGTTTGTTTACTCTCAGTTCATCTGATGTTTACCTTCACAGAGGACACCTTGACTGGCTATACTAGCTGTGTTTGAGGGACGATATTTATTAAAAATGTAAAAGTTTTACTTGGTAAATGCGACGTTAGGGTTCGGAATTTTCATGGTAAATGAACTGATTTTTATTTGTGTTGATTATTTGATTATCTACCTTTCAAGATACTTAGTAGTTTTTCTTTTTTAATATATATCTATATTCATAACATTCAGTTCGTATTCTCTTCTCATGTTCTTTTTTTTCTCGTCTGTACCAATCTCACGGTTCAACCTTTACCGTCAGTAGTAACGAACATCCTACATTGACCGTAATTTTGAAATTAGCGCGGAACTGTAAACAGCATGTACGGAGTACCATGATTGGTCAACGATCTTAGAATAAGAAAAATAGCGTCAGATAAAACAGAGCGTCGTCCATGTTTGTATGTACGTGTTCAAATGTGCAAAGCAGAAAGAATATATTTGAAAATTTTACCCATCAATCGCATGACAATGTAAAATAATTTCAGTTCATCATCGTGGCTTTAGGCTATTACAGCATCCATGAAAAATATGACAATGAAGAAAACCTGAGTGGATAAGAAAATCCCGAGATTCAATCGATCATATGACGCCATCTTGAATTGACATGGGCAAAACATGGCGCCTGACCCCAAGTTCCGAACATCGGGTAAGTTATTTTCAACTTTGCATTGTGATTGGCTGTTTAAAAGCAGACATAAGTTAAGAGAAGAAGGGTGAAAGGTAGGGATAGGTTAGAGGTAAAGGGGGCAGAGCGGCGACAGGGGAAGCTGCGAGGGCAGGAGGGAGGGGAATGGAAAGGTAAAGTAAAGGTTAGAAGAGGTTATGAACTCTAACCCATGGATGGGTGGTGAAGTCTGGTAGCAGCTGTCAAATATTCAAATGTCGCGTAGTTAAATCATTTCTCTCTGTCGGCTTACAAAGGGTAAGTTTTACCACCGAAGTCTTAACAATTTATCTATTAAATAATTCACATCGGATTGCGTCCATTTAATCTCCCCACTCGATGAGAGTTACGATCTTTTGCCGCGAGTTCGTCGTGTTACGCGAGCTCAGGGCTAAAGTTCGCCCACATTTACCGTTTTACACGCATATAAACCCCTGTAATAACCGAAGAGATGCGTCATGCACACTCAAAATACATTTCTCCGCATACTTCGATACCAGTTGATCACACATTTGAAAACTATCACTGCGTGACCCTTTCGCTTTTATTCCGTGAAAAAACAATACTCACCTGTCGACATGAACATAACACATCCACGGACTTATCCGAGACAATCGGTCACGTGATAAAATCACGTATAAGTTCTTGAAAGTCCAAAATAATTCTCAAGCGTACACCTCGATCGTCGATTTTGCTTTTCCAACGAATTCATCACGACTAAATGGTAAGGTTTAGAAATTGTGGACAGATTATTTTCCGACCGACCGCAATGATTTGTTGATATATAAACAGTAAACGCGACACGCTAATTGGCTTGCGATCATGATAAATGAATATCACGTATATAAATTTGTCTCGATCGTTTAATTTTTTCTTTTTTATTTTTTTCTTCTCAGTTTAAAATATTTCGTTACATATATTCCTTTTTCTTTCTTCGTCAGCGAGTCATTAAATTTTATGACTCACTTTTCAGTCGAAATATCAACTCTACCTATGAGTAATCTGAAAGATAATATAAATACGAATATGCAATACCGCGTGCGCGGTATTACTATTGCACGGTGAACATAGTTGGAAGAGATTTCTTGTACAAGTTCGATTTTCTTAATTCGAATTTTTCGAACGTATCAGCAGAAAAAAAAAGAAAGAAGTTCGCTTGAAACGTTACTTGTTTTTAACGCGTTTGCGTACAGCTACAGAAGGCACGCGGCAGAGATAATATTATCATTTCTCTGTTGAACGTATGTACGTGTCAATTGCACCTGCGCTGCCGTTAACACCAGAGATATACGCCATGTCGGTCAAGTAACCTTCGGACCTGTGGCGACCTTTACCTGCTGCTGCATGCGACCGTCCGTTGAATGTATGCTATGCCTTTGTACGTATATGCTTACGAATAGGTATAATAGGTATACCGGTATACTTATACACCTGACATGGCTGGCGTCTACGCAAACGTAAAATCGCTTCTAAATGACTCGCCCCGTATGTTCTTTTCCATTCCGTTTTGCAACTTCGTCGTCTTGTTATACACATGCGAGCATCATTATTGGAAAAGAAAAAAAAAATAAATAAATAAAATACAAATAAAAGAACACGTAATTGTCCTCCATGTTACGTGGTGTACCGTCGAATCGAACAAACCTGTGCAAAGAAAGACAACAATCTTTTCAAGGCTACATAATATGCATAAGAGTGCGAGCGGTATCTCTGCAGGCGCAAAACACGAGAATTATAACGGACCTCTCACTTTAATTATATGCTTGTAGACATATTGTTTGCAAGAGTAAATCGTTCGGACCAATTTCGTGAGCATCGGTGTTCCGATGTCCGATTACGCGAATCTATTATCTATGGCACAGGCTCGGCAGATACATGCTTGCGGCATCGCAGGTGAGCTTAGAATGCACCTGGCTGCTGCTGTCGTTCGAAAATCGGAGTGTCGAAGTGACCCGCAACCTGCCAACCTGCCAGAGCAGAGAACGGCTCGTGAATGGTTGTGTACCTGTACAAGGTTGAGTTTGGGCAGTCAGTGGTAAATTTCACGTGGTACGTTTCGCTCTTATTGAGTAGTGGATTCGTGAACCTGGTGAATTCTCGCTTTATAATAGTGTTATTTTCGTGCGCGTTCGTCGCTGCCGGGTTTCGGATCGGTTCTCAAATCATGTGCCGATTAATGTCTAAGTAATAATAACCCTGTCACGAAATCGGATACCATATTCCTATGCGAATGGTACTTCCAAACCTTCGTCGACGTTCAACTCTGCGATTGCTCACCGTTTCTGCATAGATACCTATGTGTATAACACCTATATACGTATGCTTGACCTCATGATACGAATACCTGGTACAGTATAATATACCGCACGGTAGAGCGTGTAGACGTATTTTACAACGCATAAGACTTCTGTAATAGGTGGTGTCCGTTTGTCATTACTAAAATTATTCCAAGTCGTCGAACGGTCGAAGGAATTCTTTCTAACCTTTGTGACTGTGTACACATTCGATAGCCAGTTGTTTCCGTTGGAAATTCAACGTGTACGAGTATGAACGTGCCTCGTTGACTCCAATACACTTTCAACTCACTTTGACCTTTGGTGGCCATGTTGTATAGTCGTTGTCAAAAATCTTCGCAGTTGTATTTAGTTGAGGTATAGTAATACCGTCTGGAGGCCTTCTTCGATTTGTTCTTGGCGGGAAAGTAGTACGTGATTATCATTTTTATTTTCTTTAAATCGTTTTGTTTTTAAGGTTTAGGTTTTTTTTTTTTTAATGATTCATCACTTGAACCCACGAGTTCTTATATAAGCAATGTCAAGACGTGCTTAATTAAATAGCAACGATTGCCTCGGGGTTTGAAAAATAATTGCATCCGCGACGGGTAAATTGTGAGGTATATTATATTATGTTTCCGAGGTAAATTTCAGGTCGTTCACTGCAGTCATGCTGCAATTCATTCGAAATGTTCGTATGTCAGCATGTCAGCTTCGAAGACGTTACACATCGAAGGTTTCACGTCATCAGCGTATCGCGAAAGCTATAATATTTGTTGTATATAGCGTGCACCTTAATTCTATAGAAGAAGGAATAAAGCATACATAGGGATAAATATGTACACGGATAGAGATATAATGTAGGTTTATTCAACCGTCGATGTTTCTCGGAATATTTAAATAATCGGAGCCACTCATTTTCACGTTGTTTTGTTAATATGAACGAATCGTTCTTTCATTCGTGTTCAAATTTTAAAATTTCAATTTTCCGCAGTTTTCGTGGATCATTACAAGTTAGGTGTAAATACAATGTGGTCGGTAATATGAAGTACAAAATTAATGACGTAACACGGACGTATATCATGTGTACATTTAATCTTGGAAAATATAAATTTCAATGAATATATAATAAATTCTTGACGCTGTTCAATCAACCAGTTCGTGCCGTTCTATTTTATCCAATTTCGTATTTCGCCGTTTGAAATCAGAATTTGCTATACTAAACTGGGACGTCTGGATTTCGCAGTCTTCAAAATTTCTAAATCCACTTCTAATTGCCTCCGAAATCAGCGTGGCATGTAAAATAACGCGTCATCGGAGCTGGGAATATGATTTCTTAGTCCGTTCGAGGTTTCGATTTTTTCCATTATTTCAAAAACAGTCGAATACCAAGGAAAAAAAATAGAGTAATTTCAAATAAATTCCCGATCAGAATATATCAATTAACTAATGTATTTTGAGGAATCGATATAATGCACACGTAGTTGGCCCCGTCTACGCGTTACAAGTATAATGCATGAAATTTTTGTCAAACGGTATTCGCTTCTCTTTCTCGTTACCACAGTTCAAACGGAACAGTTTCGAACGTGAATTCCGTTGCGTCAGGTTCGTCTTCGATTTCGTCGGGGATATCAATGACGAATTATAGTGCATATGCTGTACATAATACATACGTAGATTGTATAATAAAATCAAACTTTTTATGACAGGCAGGTAGCTTAGGTCATGCACAACGGAAGGTGAGGAATTGTAGACTCTGTTGCGGAGATGAGGACCATCTTTCACTTCTTAAAATGGCGCCCGAAGAGGATAAGGTTAAAGGGGAGAGGGGGAGGGATAGGGAGAGGGGGGGGGGGGCAAGAAACGGAAGGGGTAGTGGAGGAAAGGAGGCAGACGTTCGAACCGAACGATCTAGTTTACATTCCTGTGCTTTGACCGTGCCGAACAGGACCTGGAATGTATTAAAAATAATGTCGAAAATTCGTACGCCGCAGCGAGCCCTTTATTATTACACACGGTTTTCGAAACAAACCGTAATACCTGGCTGTTCTATATGCAACAGTTTCTTTACTTGACATATATATACATATATATATATATATATATATATATATATATATATATATATATATGTGTATTTTTAAATTTATTTACACAACTCTTTTATTCTCGTTCTGTCTCATGTCGAGAATTAGTATTTACCTCAAGTGTATTTTCAAACGAATGGTACATACAATTAATGAATAAAAGATAATAAAAATTTCTTCCGTTTATTAATATTATTGTTATCACTATCAGTAAATATTATTATATTCGGAATATTTGCAAATTGATCGTAAAATTAAACCGTTATACGTATATGTACTTCAATTATTCATTCTTAGTATTTGAATAATTCTTGCTCACATCACAGGGGATTTTTACTTACTAGAATTTATAGTTACAATTGTTTAACAATGATAAATTGATTCGATCTTATTCTTGTGGCGATATCGCCATTTATGCTTGATCATTCGAGTAATTGGTTTCAGGGGAAAAATAAGACGCGATTAACTATATATTAATATAAACTACAATACTGATATTTGTTGTTATAAATAGGTAATTTTTCAAATAACAATAAATTTTTTCATAAATCATTTCAGAAAGACATGGACAGAAATCACGTTGAGCAGAGCGATCATGCAAACAATTTGAACAATAGTGAAGCAGATGTTAAATTGGAAAGAGATTTTTGCAGTCTGGTACAGCAGCCAGGCATGGATCATATCGGGGACATCGAAGTAGTGGTAAGAATCATATAATTCACTTACATACGTCAAAATGCATAGAAATTTTTTTTGTCAATTGTGAAATTACTTACGGACATTGTTCTGGTTTTTATGGCCTGACGACAGTCTTACTTTGACCAATTATTTATCATATTTTGTATCATTTCAGCTCCCATTTAACAGAGACGCTCGAGGCCCTCTTGGTTTGGGTTTATCGTTGGAGTTGTGCGTCGTTTGCGGAGATCGTGCAAGCGGACGGCACTATGGTGCGATAAGTTGCGAGGGATGTAAAGGCTTCTTCAAACGAAGCATTAGAAAGCAGCTCGGGTACCAGTGCAGGGGTAGTAAAACGTGCGAAGTAACGAAACATCACAGAAATCGTTGCCAATATTGCAGACTTCAGAAATGCTTGGCGATGGGAATGCGCAGTGACTGTAAGTCCCATTTCACTGGATGGAAGTAAATTACGACTGTTAAATTTCAAAATCAATCCTTTTAGAATCGAAATGACCTCGGACATTAGAACGAGCTTTAAATTTTTATCTGGTTCACTATCGAACGATGATTGTCAGTGAAAAACTTGATGGATGTAATAAACATAAGCAAGCTTGGGGTGTTGCAGCGGTACAGCACGAGAGGAAGCCTGTTTTGGGGGACTCGGGTAGCGGAAAAGTCGGGAATCGTAGTCCCAGGGTGAAGCCAGAACCACAACAATCGATCCCTGAGACACCGCTGACTTGGGAACAGCCAGAAAGTCCGAGTATGGAGGAACAGAGCAATGACAGCGATCTCAGCGACGTTTTGACCCTTGCCAGAGAGCGTTCTTTAATTTCTCACGCCCTGGACAGTATGGCCAGACTTATTGGGGAGGTAAGCGACACTTTTTAAGAAAAAAGTGGCGTTTCATTTGCTTTGTCTGTTTATTGATTTGGCGACCTGGAAATGAGTTACTTCTTGATATTAATTCTGTTGTTGATTCTAGAGCGTCAATGGCACTAATGAATCCGAGGAGGAATGGACAGGCCAATTATTGTACGAAAAACACACGCAGTTTGAGCTCAAAGCTCCTAGTCCAGCACCTGCTTATCTTTCGGTACATTACATATGTGAAAGTGCTGCTAGATTGTTATTTTTATCTGTACACTGGGCCAGAGGTATACCAGCATTTCAAGCATTACCGTAAGCTTTTCTTTTACACAAATTAGTCGAAGGGCTGGCAGCAAGTCACTTTTCTGATTTCTGATATTTTTATGTAATGAATTTTCTTTCACGTTCAGAGTTAAGCTCGCTGCTACCAACCCCGTTATTACGAATTAGGAGGTGGTCTAACTCAGATTTCGTTTATGCGATACAGACAGACTGCCTCTTTCGACTAATATACCTAATCTTCGCAGTTCAGTCCAATAAGATTGAAAACGTGTATTCTTTTTTTCACAGCTCCGAAGTGCAGACGACACTGGTGCGTAGTTCTTGGGGTCAACTTTTCACCCTAGGCTTAGCACAGTGTGCTCACACGTTGTCTCTTCCCAGTATTTTAACATCAATTGTTAATCATCTTCAAGCTAGTATAGCCCAGGAAAAAATAACAGCTAGCAAAGTTAAACTTGTTACCGAACACATATGCCGTCTTCAAGACTGCGTCAGTTCGCTTCACAAGCTCCAAGTTGACGCGACGGAATTCGCCTACTTGAAAGCTCTCACTCTGTTCAGCGCCGGTAAATAATAATGATGATAGCATTAACAACAACGGCAGTGGAAAACTTAGTAATGAGCAAATTGTCTAATCAATATTAGGATGAAGCTAAACCAAATTTATATTTTTCTTTTTTGTCAAGAGAAATTTTTCTGCCCCCTTCAGATAACGTGATGTCTGGCGTTTGGCGTAAGAAAGTTGAGGTCCTGCAAGAGGCTGCCTGGAACGAGCTGCAGCGGTGTGTCGGGGCTGAAAGATTACCTCGTCTCCTAATCAGGCTTCCGCCGTTGCGTTCCATCGACCCACGAGTACTCGAGGATCTTTTCTTTGCTGGTCTTATTGGCAGGGTAAGCGTTGCTAGCGTAGTGCCTTACATTCTCACCATGCCAGACTGTAAAACTGAGCCCGAGAACCACATGGGATGACCAAGTTTAATTTGCCTCTGTCGCAGTTGTTTAAGTATTTACGATGCTATAAGACCATGTGGTAAATAAACTCTGGCCAGATCAGGTGAAAGTGGTTCGCGACAATTTGAAAATGCAACGTACCACGAGAAATTTAATGAAAAAGGTTCACTGTATTGTCAATATTGTAGTAATATGGGCCTTGCTATAAAGTTGTAGTTATAAATAAGAAAGGATATAGGGAGAAATAAAAGTTTATTGGCCTGTAATTTCAACCAGTATACAGTAGACATATTCTAAACAAGGACATGAAAATGATTTCGTGGAACAGAATTTCTTATTAAAAAATACAGTATTTATTTTTCTAACAGTTGGAGTAAAGTTTCGTTTACGATCGATATGCTGAACTAGGATAAAAAAAATAAACATAGTAACTGTAGTACGTGATCAAGGATGAATCAAAATAAGAAAGCTCTAGCCAGAGATTGGAGAAAAATATATTCGTTCATGAGAACAAAACCGTTTGGATACAAAACAAATACAAATTTTGAATAGCATAAAAATAGTTGAAAAACGTTTTGCGTTTCCCGTATAGTATGTGAAACGAGCCAATAATGAATTTTTAAACATTGTACCGTAATAATAGGTATTCCTTTATTGCGATTTCACATGTATTATACATCCTTGACGTGTGAAAAAGGTATTAGAAAATTACAAGTATTTGAGACCAAGCATATTTGTATCGAATGAGAAATTTGTATTTTTTATCTGTTTCGCCCTCTTGCGAAAAACGTCAATATACTTAAATACTATTTTAAGAGTTTTCAAAGAGTTGTAATAAAAACGTCGACTCGACTAAATGTACATTATATTTAGGTTAATTGTTAATAAATAATAATCAACTAATAATATTGTATAATATCAGTTATATAAATGAACTCGTAAAATGAGAGTATTTTCACAAAAATTAGAAATGGATTACTTCACAATTTTGTTAAGCTGCAGTGAAACATCGAAAATAAATCACGCAATTGACGTTCCTCGTTTCGAGAAAAATTCATTGTACAAAAAAAAGTTATGCATATACGTATATATATGTATATGAACACATGTATAATGTAAATCATAAATGTTACGTCAACTTTGTCGGGTGATATAGGAACGACATGTTGTTCATAAAAAAAAAAAAAAAAAAAAAAAAAAATGATTCTATTCAGAATTGAAAAATCCTATAAATGTATGAAAAGCGCGCATTCATTTCGTTCAAAAATTATCTCACTGTAACCTGTATTAGTGTGATGTAAATCATAATGAACTGCATTATTTCGTGAAATTTAATTGGACTCGATTGGATATTCTCGGATACATGTATTCATTTTTAAACTCGATGATTAATTACGTTGCGTATCATTTAGACTGTGACGATAAAGCGTTACGTATATTCGTTATTAATTGGTGTGCGGGCTTTCTATTTAACAAAAAATATTTGCATTGTTAAGTATTGAAGAGAAGTTAGAAAACAATCAGTGAAAAAAAAATAAGGAGAAAAAACGAGCCATGGCTCAAGATTTTTTATAAAATTTACCACTTTATAGAGTACAATATACAATGCGGAAGAAGTATTGCGGTGGTTTACTTTACTCTACTTGTAAGACCAGGTTGAGTACTTGAATGTTTTTGGTCAAAAAGTAAACATACGTATAAATATTTAGAAATAGATAAAATATTAAAGGGAAAACTGCAATGTATATAACAAAAAATGTGCCTATATTAAACAAATATTTATATTGATAATAATTTTGTAATTAGCATATATGTATATGTATATATATACACATATCCATGTATGTACGTGCATGTACATACGTGTATATATATAGATGTATAAAATCTATATATACACACACTAAAAAGAGAAATAAATAAATGAAGTCTGAGTATGTGTATGAAACGTGATAGTTTATAATTTTCGTTTTTCCTTCCAAAATTTTCCGGCTTGGTGCATAAAGCTGAAGTAAAAGAAAATCCAACAAACGTACAACAACTTCCCAATCAAGGTTTCTACTCAATTGTATTGCAGATCGATCGCGTGGCAAAAGATTAGAACAAAGCAACAGACAAAAAGTGTTTTGCAACGGAAGGAAGATGGAAAAAAAATAATATAGGCTACAATGAAGGTGTGAGCTAACAGACAAAAGACAAATGAGTCACATTTATATCCGAATCCTACCTACGAAAGTCTCTGTTACTAAACGGCCTTCGATTTATTCACAGAACGGTTGAAAACCCTGAATTTAAGATTTTCATGAGATCTTTGTTATACTTGGCACGATTTTGGGCTGTGTTGCAATATCCGCAACGGTAATTAGTGGATAATTAGAGTGAGTGAAATTACAAATTTCCCGTTACCATTAGCAACGGAAAATTGCTTTACAGTTCAATAACGTTACCAAATTCTACTGAATAGCTTATTCTTAAAATACAGTTACGGTATAATTTTAAATTGCGAACCAATTAGTGAGCATATGAAATTAGTAATTAACGAACACGGTCCGTAGCGAAACTGAGACCGCAATAACTGATTATAGATCATCAATTACGTACTAAAATATCAAGGAAAAATAACACCGTTCTACTAAGCATCGGCATTTTTCCGTTAAATTCATAAGTTGCGGTGAAAAACATTAACTAGACGGTGCTGCCCTCTGTGTGGAAAGATCCTGATCCCGTGAACGAAACAGATAATTAGGCAGGGAGGAGGAATCGGAGAAATTCGGCGCCGGAGGGAGTGACGAACCTAAAGGATTTAACGGAGAAAACTATATCCGTAGCATAGATAGTAAGAGACAATAGCATCTAATCAGGTCTGTTTAACTAATAGCCCACCACCTTTCTTCATCCTTGTTTGATTTCGTCGCGTCGTTCCGTCCATTCGTTCATTGGTCGGTGAGGACTTTGGAATTTGGTAGGGCTAGTAAGGTGGGGGCGGAGAATCGTGGCGGGGAGGAGGAGGAGGGGAAAGAAAAATTTCCCAGCGAGACTGTAGCCTCACAGTCAGAGTCGGGAATTCGTCGAGATCTCTTGTCCGGCAGACGCTCTCTTTTTTCGTAGGTTAAGAGAGAAAGAGAGATGGCCACGGGAATACAATAAACGATATAGTATATTACCCATAGTGCATCGTCCAAACGAAAAAGTCTGTTGGGGAATTGAAATTTTTTTTTCTAAACGGAGTAAGGATTAAGGATCGATCATAACTGCGCGCGGTGAGGGAGAGTGATAGACACTGTAGAGTGAGTGATTTGCACGTTGTAAATTTGCCACACGGAGTGCGCGTGCATGTAGAGATCCAATTGTGAATAGCGCGATACGTGTGTTGGTACATACGTGCACACTTACACCCGTAGGTACATACCTACCTACAATACCAACATCGCATAGTACGTCCGAGGTGGAAATTGTCGGGGTTATAACAAAAGCTGTACGTTTCTGTGATGGAAGTAGGTTCTTTTGCTCGTCGGTAGGGGGGGGGGGGGGTTCAATGAAAAGGATTGAAAAAAAAAGTGGGCACGAGTGACGAATGACGACGCGTTGCCTTTTCTATTTGCCTATATCGCGAGACTGGATGTGTTTTATTTGACACATCTTGAAAACTAGAGAAATGAAAGACTGATCTGATTGGTTGGTATTAAAAAATCAGCCAATCTCCAGCTTTGTCGAAACTATTCCCTTCCGAAAGTTTGAAATTAAAACGCGTCGACTATTTACTTACGCTTACCGACCGACCGTCGAACTCAACCTCCATATGTACGAACCTTGGCGTGACACACCTTCCGCAATACGTAGTCTATGTATGTGTGTTCGCATAGGTAGATATGGTGCCCCTCTACGTCGAACCGCAAATCGTGGTTCCTTCTGATTTCTGTGATATACGGTTAGAAGCACGAGTTATACTTACGCGAACGTGTGCAATCATTGGTTTGTGAACAGAAAGAAAGCACACAACACGGCTGCGTGTCGCCTGACTGATAAAGTCTTCACCCGTCCAATCGTTTTAGAAAACAACCGAGACCGGTTTTATGAAACAAAAAAGCACAAGTCAAAACGGAGCTTAATACAACTTCACAACATCTATCACGCTTCACTTACCATGCGGAAGTAGGAGTAAACGTGTTTCATACCCGTCGATCAATCGAGTAGTTATGAAAAAAAAAGCTGTTTCGACTACCATTTCTTTGCATTTGTGCGTATTTTTTAATGTTTTTTTTTTTATTTGTATTCGGTAGACCGTAGATTGTCATACGTAATAACTGTTAAGTGTTGACGGAAAAGGAATATAAATATGACTTGTTAATATACGATGCGGTGTATTTGCAGAATAATTTTTCACCTAGCGCTAACTGCATACGCATACATTATAGATCATATATCCATACATCATATTATATTATGCATACGTTCGTAGCTGTATAACTTGTGATGCCGGAATCATGTATGTGAGGCCGTAAATTTCAAATACCTGAAGCTTAACAGTATCTTCCTGTGCAAATAGTTTTCCCGAAACTTTTTTCTCTCAACCACCGCTGTCACTACTTACTTTTATCGTGTGGTGTTCTGGTTCTAACCGATTTTCACCAGGATGCGATTCGCTTCGTCGTTTCGTTTTTCTACACTTATTGCATTAATGCTCTTTAACAATCTCAGACAGTAATATGTGTACGTTTTTACTGTTTTTTACATTTTATGACTATTTCGATTTTTCTCCCTCATCCGTACTTATTTTTTAACAACAACAAAATTACGCCTGTCTATACCAACCGTATTGTATAAATATTATAACATACGTGGTGTTCCACAGTTTTTCGGGAGAAACTTATCGAGAATTGAGCTGGGTCAGCAATGCCAAAATCGTCGTCTAATAAATGGAAGTTTTGGAGGTCTCGTGAAATTTTAATTTTTTTTCTCCCCATCTCCGTTTCACTTACAACATTATTAATAAATCGCCTCCCTTTTGTTCTTCAAAATATACTGCAATTATGTCTCACACACACACACGCACATGTTCGCACACACGCACCCCATGTATGCCCTTCTTTAGTTTTGGGTCATTCGATTATTTTTACTTTTAAATCTGCGACTGCAGTTGGGCACGCTTCTTGTTTATGCTGTTTATCGATCATATTGAACTTGGTAACGTTATCGTAACGATTCATGTTGAGAAAAAACCGTTATATCGCCATTTTCGAATTGTCTGAAATTCATAAATCCGTTATGAAACAAAACACACTCATATTTCGAAAGCTTAGTTCCTTAAAAGTCATTGTAAAACTATGAAAATAGTAAGTTTTTAACCAATGTTTCGTTACGATAACCTTGCCAACTTCAACCTCGTGTCTATTATCGATCGCCAGTGCTTCTTCATATACACTGATATTTATTCTCGCGAATTATTACGTATCGACTTTATACATAATACATGCATGCGTGGTGTAAAAAACAGTTTAACGAAGCCCGTCTAATAAATCACGCAATTCAAATTCAAATTCAAATTCGTCAGTTACATTACGGGATATCTCCTACTTATTTCTACTCTTTTCTCCTTATTTTCTTCCCCCAATAGAGAATTCGCATCTTACCGAAACGTCTGTTGTAACATTTGAAATTTCTCCTCAGACATGGCATTCCTATACCGCAACCGATTTATTCTAACTTCTCATACTACAGAGCTTTATCACTTCGACGTTATAATTAAAGTGATAATGATCGTAACTACTATCGTCCTCTAGTATCATAATTAAAAGTTATCAACGGCTATATTTGTACACATTTCAATTTGTACAAATATTCGTATTAAGTATATTATTATAATTAAATTAAATCAACACGTGGCGAAGGCATCCGTGATAGTCAAGAGCTGTGTTATTTTTAAATATCTCTCTCTCTCTCTTTCTCTACTCTCCTTTATGTATCTTATTCTTATTATACGCAAGGAACTTTGACAAGGAAAAAGTTTTCACCTCATTTTATACGTTACTTTACATAATAACACTTTATTTCTGCAGCAGTGTTTCCATTTTATAATGAAATTTTAACTATATTTATTTGTAACTGTATATTCTAATCTACGACTATCACGCTTGTAAATTGTTTTAGAAAACGCATAAGTATACATGGCAATAAACGATTAACCAATCCTTATAACTTCTGCTTTGTTGATATTTTTTTTTGGTTTTTCTTTTCATTTAGAATCTTTAATCATTCGTTACGTTGTCGATCTTTCCTCTTCTTTTTACGAAGCTTTTAACACATAATTGTAGTAATATTCTTACTGGTAATTCTAACAAAATTTTGTAAAACAATTATTATCAGCTATATACGCACAGTTTGACTACTTCCCGTCAGGTTGTTCTACAAGATTATCACTTAAGGTTTAACCGTTGTTTTTGCTTCAAATTGTTTCAAAGGACTTTCCGCCGAAGCTACGACGAATCTACGGACTTCTTATTTTTACATTCTTCAATTCTGCTCGTATTTTTCTAATTCGAAGAATATACACTGAAACGGTTTTTTAATTTATTCCTTTTCCATGTGATTTACGTTTTCAAATTATTCACCCAGCTGTAGGTGGAAAATCTTCGAATATAAATACCACGCGGAAACAACATAACGAATGATCAAGCAAGATTTCTGTTTGGGAAAAGGGTTTTGTGATTGACGCTTATAAAAACTATGTTTAGATGTAAATTGTAAGTTCGATGTATGCGTATATCATGGGGATCATATGAAATTGATTGGATGATCTAAAGAAAAAAAAAAAAACGTACACATCACATTTCTCACTTCTTTATACAATTGAGTAAATTCAGAATCCCCCCCAAATGTGATATAGCCTTTAAAACGGATTTGGTGTGAAAGTAGCGAGAATGATCTCACGGCTAATAATAAGTTGGTCGGCAATGATTGTTTCGTAGAAAAGCGGAAGGAGCTCGAGGAACCACCAAGAAGCAAAAGAAAATCGTCAAGTCGAGTCTGAGTGAAACTGAGGTCGACGTTCGGTCTGATAAAAAGAATAAGGAAAAGGAAAAAGTCGGTAAGGGAAATCCCTGCAGCAAAGCATCGAAGAGAAAGACAGTCATGGAGTGTCCTATCACTAGAGGGGAAACCCGTCTCCCAAAATTAACCCCCATCGTCGACGACTACGAGATAAGCAACCACGTTCTGGGACTTGGGATAAATGGAAAAGTCGTTCAATGTTACGACAAAAAGACTCGAGCTAAATACGCGCTCAAGGTGAGTGACCCTTTTCGAATAATCGGGTGAAAAATAGACGTGGAGAAACAAACAATCCGTGTTTAACACCACGTCTCAAGTTTATGGATAGTGCATACATGTACGTACATAGGTATGTGCCTACGTCATCTGCGAATGACTCATTCAAACTGGGGTCAGTCTCTTCCCGATTGCAATTAATGAATAATAAAGAGAAAGAAAAACATTCCTGCAATGTTTCCACAGATTTGAGGCGAAGTGTTATTACACAATATGTCTGAAACTCATTTTGAGAGAACCTTGAATATCTTTCCAAATGACAGACGACAGTATCCGAATCACGATCTAGATATCTGTAATTCATTATCAATCGAAATTGATGATATTATATAGAGTTGGATCAATCACGGCTGAATCACCTTGTGCGAGAAAGGCACCGCGCCATTCCAAATCCATACTTGCTGAAAGCAACATTCCGGTATTGCGTAAGCTGTATGATATTCCGAGTATTCCCTGATTCCTGCAATTTGAATAGTTATTTTGTGGCTTAGACTCTGACAGCCTTGAAGTAGCATTAATTTGGGAGCTGCGGTCGCTGGGCCGATCGAAAGAACTGCGCACGCGTTGCTAAAATAGCGTGAAATACGACGACGAGTATGATAGTTAAGAAAATCCCCGCCCGGCTCCCACTTCGCGTTTTTTAAGGCCCGTTACGGTCGTTTTTCGTCACATATCACCGATTTTGTGATCGGAGAACCAGCCCACTAACTGATGGAGAGATTCACTGCCTCTGGTTGTTGCGAAGATGCAATATTTTAAGATCGAGACGCGGATTCTTCGGTTTCAAACAAACATGGCGGTCCTAAAATCAATGATTTCCTTTTTTCCGCCGCAAGGGCGATATTTTATTGACAGTAATTACTCTCCAATTCGTTGCAAATAGTGAGAAATACCTCATTATAGTGACGGTGTTCGGTTCTGAAAAGTCCGAAGAAGAAAAAAAAAAAAAAAACAGTACGACGATTCAAAAGATTGCGGAACAGCATTTCGCGGCAAAGCAATAAATATAAAGGTGAACGGGACCAAACTACAGCGAATCTGATCCGCTGTCAGCAATAATTATATTTTGTCGTGGTCTCGTTGAGAATGTGCTTGAATTACAAATTAGGATGGTTTGAAGCGTGTGTACGTATGTACTAAGCAAACAGTTTCACGTAGGAATGCAACCTTCGTATCTCATACCAACTTATAGTACATTATATGCGTGTATTATAACGCAGCGTATATCAGTTGTCACAGACAACTCATAATGCCCACTAGTAATCGTCATGAATCGTTTACATGCTGCTACGGACGGATAAACAAAAGGATATGCCGAATGTATCGACTGCCATTTTATTGTTTCTGCACCAGTTACTTGCTTATGTGTAGGTCACGTGAAAACGGTTGACGTCATCAGAATAGTTGGAGGGATGATACACAAACTTTTTCCGCGCACCGTAAATATTAATTGAATGATTGTTGTTTGGACAGAAGATATATTTGTGTGCTTATATAAATATTGTAGATTCGTGGAATTAACTTGACCTTTCACTGCAACGGAAAGAATTATAAGAACTATCTTGATATCTTTCCGTTCACATTGTTTTTCTGTTCTTCGATTCGCCTGTATAAACATTACGAGTCATTGTATTTTTCTACGTTTTTCTTCTATTTCTATAATTGTCTTTCTTATCTGCGGTACGTACGTACAATATTTTTTTCGTCCGTTTTATCAATCGCCTATTTTGAGGAGAAACAATTATGTCCGGAAGTATCGACTTACAAGTCCATCAAGTCACGGTTAATTTCTAGTTTTAAAATAAAGTTCACGGTCAATATCGAGAAGGAAAAAACTGTCCACGTTTTTCTACGGACTTCACGGGAACTTCCAAAGTAGTTGCATGATCGTCTTCCGCTCGAGTCAATATCTTGTATGCGGAACTTCCTTGTACCATAATGATACAGGAAAAAAAAATTGTCATAGATTGAAATGATTTCAATTGGGTAAGAAATTAGTGAGAATTATTTATTATTCGCCACACGTGGCAGGATCGTTTATGAATGATTATAGAAATGAAGTGTTGCAGGAACCGTCTGTTAATGCGATTTCGCAATATATGCGTTACTAGCAAAAAGTAATGCGAATGCCCGAAGCTCCACGTGTTATAGGTATAATCATTGCGAAATCGTTGAATCGATGTTGTACAAAAACATGAACGACAAAAATCAGATTTCTCTATTCTTTTCTTTCCCACTGAACTCTTGCTGCCGCATGTAGTCATTCTCTCTCTATTCCTCGGTGGAAATAACCGTGTGAGAATCCATTATGCAAATTGTATTTACTTTTACAAGCCTATTAAAGAGTATTATTATAAAAATCTTCGAGTTGAATATAGAATACGAGAAGCAGATAAAGAAACAGGAAAAGAAAACATTCAATCGGATACAATCATTGTTGCAAAATTTTTTTATAATCAGATGGGAATACAGCAAAAGGTAGAGAGTAACATGAATGCTGAAAATTTAACTGAAAATAAGTCAAGACGCAATCTTTTTGATATTCATTGCGTATAATTTGGCTATTATGGAAAAATTACTGTCAACTCTCCTTGTTACGTAACATATATCGGCATGTGTACAAGTTTACATTTATACATGCATATCCGTACATATTATACATACGAATATCTATGTCGAAGAGTTTGAGAACATTATCGCTGTATCCTCTAGACGTAAAACCGTAAAGTCGTAAATGGTATGTGGTATGTGGTTATAGACATTTGCGTTGACGTCGGAAAAAAAATCGCCCATGACTGCAGAACGTTTAATACTTTTCAAACACGTCCAATCCATCTATGTATGTATAAATAAAACACAGTCTTCTGATTTACCGTCACTTGAGTCACGTCTGTATAGGTATAAAGTACACAATGTACTCACGAAAGGCGTACGATCATTTCGCGAAAATACGGTATTGGAGAATGACGTTTTCGCAGTCGCCTTGAAATTTCAAGAAAGAAAATACAGCATGCCAAGATATTACCACAATGCAGGCCATGACGTGTATTATCGATAAAATTCGAGTGAATTTGTAGAAAACAGTCGTCTGCGTAAAATGAATTATCGTTAGTTGGAATCGATCGGAATTACTATAGATTTTTAACAATTTTAAAACGAAACCTTAAACGAAGCTTCGATATCTAAGCTTTTGTTTACAATAACAGTATTTTCTATTTTTGTATTTTAAATAGATCTGCCCTGCTTACGAATACAATATATTTTATAAATACTCAATGTACGACTATATCTCGTATTGAAATCAGTAAAAAGAGATCGATTTTTGGCCAACCAAAACCTTTTTAAAAACGTGCCCATTATCGTGTAATCAACACTACTTGTACTCGTACGTCATTTCTTTTATATGTCTATTCGCGAAATTGCACTCCACGGAGATAGTGTTATCGTGACGACAGAGGAACCAACATGAAGAAAAAAAAAAAAAAAAACTAAATAAGCGGAAACCACCGCGATTTCGCACGAGCGAACGTGATATCATCATGTGATTCCCAATAACTTCGTTTTTACCCTCGATTGATTCATCATTATGGACAGATAAAGATCGATTATTTATAATATGAAAGAGATACATGCGTGTGTAGGTATAATGTATAAAAAAGAAATTCACTCTAACACGTAAACTGGCTGTGAAATTTTAATTGAAAAGTAAACTTGCTTGCAAGGTGATGATTTAGGTATAAACCGCATGGGCTGAGGAATGCTCGGAACGTGGTCCAACTTTTTTTAAACCAAGCACAAGTCCGATGCATATCGACCAAGTCTGCGGTCGTTGCTTTCGTCCGAGTTCATTCAACGCCCAGATTTTGTACCCGGATCTCGAGAACTGGACATTTCTGTCCCGTTTCCCGGAAAGATCGTATGGTTAAAGTAACTTTGACCTAATAAACGTTAAAAAAAAAAAAAAAAACAGTATTGTGCAACTTCAGAATAACCGAAGGAATTGAAATTGCAAAGTATGATGAATTTGTTAATGCTATACTGAGCTTTACTGGATTTAAAAGAATGCTGAAATCTGTAAACAATATGAATTTTCGTGAAAATGCTTGTTAAAATAACGTACTTGCGAACTTCAATCTCGTAAAAATTATTTCTCCGGTTCTCTATTGTCGGTGTCATGGATACATAACTAGTTTAAATTTTCACCCGATTCTCATTCTTAATTTATACTCTGGTCGTAAAGCAAGGAAAACAGTGTCATCATTTATACGTGTGAATTGCAGGTATTGCACGACTGTACGAAAGCTAGGAGAGAAGTGGAATTGCACTGGAGGGCCTCCCACTGTCGTCATATAGTACAAGTGAAGGATGTGTACGAGAATACGTACAGCGGTAACAAGTGTTTACTCGTCGTGATGGAATGGTGAGAAAAATATTACAGATCTTGTTAGCGTTCTGCCGGCGTTATACGGTACACAAACATGGCCGATGTCCCATCAAGATCGAGGACAGAATTTGTTACGCAATTTCCGCTCCCCTTAATGTTTCGACGTCCATAATACCGACGTTTTTCGGTCGTGCAGACCTTGGATAAACCTACGTAATAAATTTTTTCAATGACTTCTGAGCTCGCTAAGAAAACGCTGCACCTGAAGTTACGAGGTGGACGTTCTCGTGTCGCCATTTTGTCCGCTCCTTGCATTTCTCATAATGTAAGATATTTCGCTTGCCGTTGAAAATTGTTCATATTTCATTTAATGACTTTTTTTTTTCTTTTCAGCATGGAAGGAGGCGAGTTGTTTCAGAGGATACAGGACCGACAGGACGGAGCTTTTACGGAAAGAGGTAATTGTCAAAGTTTTGATGATCTTTGATGTTTTTTGCTGCGTCGTAATATTGACAAGGAAAAAAATAGTCGCGCCCAACTTGTACGGGTTTAAAACACGATTTAAAAGGCTTGCAAGCGTCGTATAATAGTGAGAGAATTTATGTGTTTCTATAATGTGCACGATTTGAATACTCAGCTTGTCACGCTCAGAAATAAATACGTTGGGATGTCGAGTTGCCAACCTTATTAGAGTGATTGATTAATTATAATATGTTTCAGAGGCGGCACAAATAATGTACGAGATATGCATAGCTGTGAAACATCTGCACGACATGAACATCGCTCATAGAGACCTAAAGCCGGAAAATCTACTTTACTCGAAGCCTGGTAATATTATAATCGTATTAATACGTAAATATTATAGGTATAGAGTAGAAATTTCCACACATTTTTTGTGTTTCCTCATAAAAATATTATATAAACCACTCTTCTTCCTGCCTTCTTCTTCATTTATAACACAATTACGCACTACTCAATGCATCATTACTCTTTCATTTACCTTTTGATAATATTTTCAGACATCACAGGAATTCTCAAGCTCACAGACTTTGGTTTTGCAAAGGAGACACATTTGAAAGACACTCTGCAAACTCCGTGTTACACTCCTTACTACGTCGGTAAGTCTCAAAGAACATGACTTGGATACATGATATAATAAGAAATCAAGTAGCTTATGAAAAGTAAATGTTTCATTGTCAAATTTGTTTTTCTTGCAGCTCCAGAAGTTTTGGGACCTGACAAGTACGACAAGAGCTGCGATATTTGGTCACTCGGTGTGATCATGTACATACTGTAAGTAAGAATTACAATAATTCGATTTATCATATTACTCCTATCTTTGAATCGTTATAAATTAACACAGTATAACTACTATACTATGCTATTGCTTTGTACAAGGCAGGCAATCAACCTCCCTATCGCTATATTATCTAATCAGAATGCTTATGATTTCAAAGTGACAACACAGATGTCTGTGTTGATCTTGATATATGTATCCATACATTTTTTCCCTTAATTCATTACATTTTCAGGCGAAATATTCTATCACATCGACATTTAAAACCATCTTTAGTATTACTTAAAGTCTAGGAGAAGTTTGACCACGTTGCTTTCTCTTTTCAGGCTCTGTGGTTTTCCGCCTTTTTACAGTAATCACGGCTTGGCTATTTCCCCTGGAATGAAGAGAAGGATCAGGCTTGGTCAGTACGATTTCCCGGCACCAGAGTGGTCGAACGTTAGTCAGGATGCGCGTGATCTGATCAAGGAAATGCTGTGTACAGATCCTGCTCAAAGGCTACACATCGATCAAGTTATGCGGAACAAGTGGATTTCGGTAAGAGTGACGAAACAATCTAAAAAAACACGGTTGAAAGGCTATGATGATCTTGCTTTTCATATCTCATTAATCTCTGTTTATTTTCTTCTTCTTGGCGATGTACAACAGAAGCACACGGAAGTGCCAGCCACTCCGCTTCACACTGGGCGAGTGCTTCGCGAAGGAGAGGAACTCTGGCCTGAAGTGCAAGAGGAAATGACCAGATCCCTTGCTACGATGCGAGTCGACTACGACACCGCAGGGTTGAAGCAATTGGACAACACGAATAATGCTTTGCTGGACAAACGCAGGCGTGCCCGGCAGGCTAACACCGTAACGCCACCGTCGAACCCGACGCCAGCTTCCTAGAACAACGCCTTAATTCGCGCCGGGATAAGAGACGACAGTAATCGCAAACGTATTATTACGTTTCTTCCTAGGTTCGTTGGTTACAGTCTTTTAACGGTTAGGATTATGTTTTAACAATTTCATACTTTAGTATAGAAAAGAAAGCAAAACAACTGAGGAAAGGAAGATAATAATTATTATAATATTATAATACGAAGCTATATTACAACAAGAGCCGACGAACAAATTATTATTTCAAACTTATAACGGCGTGCTCTTCAATTAGTTGTGCACACTGTGGATAAAAGAGACTAAGTGAGAGTTAATACACAATCGAATTTGAGAACGAAATTTTTATACATGCATATACATATTTTTACATATTTAACTGCGTGTTTACGTCTATTGAGACGATAACGAGATACGGGCTAACCATGGGCGAAGGCTAAATATTTCCTTCCACTCTCTTTGATCGTGACTGGAAGATGGAAGAGACGTATCGATTTCTGCGTTTTGACTGGTCGCGAGGGATATCCTTGAGGAATTATATTGTAAGCAAAATTTCCAACATTCTAAGACTAGTCCAGACCTCGAAATCTACTTTTTTCCGCTGTCCGATAGTCGAGAGAACATTATCGGGTAATTGGAACGGGAAACTGGAAGTCACATGACGTGGAATCTGGTGTAAAGCAATTTTTATTAAACTTAAGAAAAATCTCTGATATCATTTCAAATAACTCTCTAGAAGATTCGAAAATCCCGTCCCGTAGATTCAGAGTTTTTTGGAAAGTTTTGATAAGCTAGAAAAAAGGAATTGTCATGAGAATTTAGAACTTTGATATACGTGCAACCGAAAGAGAACTTCCGTTTTGAAGTCTTGATCGTAGGAATTATTTTCTAGGTGTTAGTAATTGTTAGAGTAACAGATGAATGAAAATATATTAGTCAAACCGAACATTAAGGTGTTTCCGACATTCTTCTGTCTTTGACAGAGCGAGTAGTGTTCGGAATTTTGACGCATCAGGCTAACTATAAACGAAACTAATCATTGATTTTGTGTAAATGATCGCATTGTTTTCACGTATTCTAACTTTCTTTTTTGAGAAATGTACAACTTTTGGGGTTTTCCCTCAATTACATACATTTCCATCTTGTTCAACGTTTAAGATAAAATAAAACTGACGGATTTCAAGAGCTCCGTGGTTTTTACATCACTAGTGAATTCGAGGCTCTTCTTAAAAGAAGGGAAATATCTTTGAGGTACCGAAATTTCTCAAGAAAATTTTTAAGAGGCCACTGATATTCCCTATAAGTAAGAAATGTCGAGTCGAACGTATAACAATTAGCATAATGTACTACTTTAGTATTAATTCAGAACGTCAATGAGAACAACCATTTGCAGTAGAAAACCGCTTTACACTTGAATATTATATTTTACGTATTCATTCATACATTGAAGATTCTTATCCCACAGAATAGGGAATCAGACAGATATAAACATACACGTATATACTGAGAGATAGTTTTTCTGTAATAACAAATAACGAGAGCCTAATAGGTGATATTTTCAATTGAAAAGTACTGTAAAGCGAGGAATATATCATTCGGTACAAACTTTTGCTAATGATGGAGGTAGAGATAAGGATAAGCAAAGAACAAACTAAAGGAAGCAAAGAAAAACGGTGCTGATATTAAAAAAATAAATTATACTTGAAGATACATTGTGAAATCGTTACGAATGCGAGTTACAGAAGTGCCTAAACTGAATTTTTTCAGTCTGAGAGTGCAAGGTACAAAGGAAAAAACAAAAAAATTGGAACTGCTTTTCAATGCTTATAAATAACGGTGACAGTTTCATTTCAATTTCATAAAGTAAAATCGTGTTCATTAATAAAAAAATAAAAACCTTGCGAGAAAAAAATCCGGAAGACGATTCTGTAGGATACCTCAACCTATATATCTATCTAAAAAGCCTACGCTGTGCTGAGTGAATCCGTTTAGAAGTTAAAGAGCTACCGATCAATCGAATCGCATAAAGGCAGTGGTTAGAATATACTATCTAGGTATATTATATGTATATTTTTTAACCGTTCTTATGACTGAGGCTAACTACGACTAAGCTGTCTAGCGCATTTAATTATATACATACATTATTATAGTCGGATATGCTCACACGTCAATTTAGGTAATAATCGTAATGATAATGATTATAAATTGTTTGTTGAAAATATAGGCATATATCTCTATTTGTCGTCAAATACGATCGTTCATATATAATATTATATCCTGTTACTGGTTGCGTGGTTGAAAATAGAACAGTAGTATAAAATCTATATAAGGAAATAGGATAAGTGATAAAGAAATTAATAATAACAATAGTACACAATGATTAATATTTTGCTGAAGTTACAATATCGATAGTATGCTAGACTATTGTTTTTTTATTTCTCTCGATAATCCAATTCACCAAACAATAATATTTTTAGACTTGCGTGCATGAAATACATGAAGTTTTCATAAACTGAAAATAACGGGTCACAAATTGAAGATTTTTTATTTTTTCGTTGTAGTTTGCCGTTTTTTACGGCCTCGCGTTCCTACACGGCATTCCGCTTGTTGCATTTGGTAGAACGAAGAAAAAATCCAGAAACTCATAGCCAAATACATGGCTTTCCATCTCTATTTCAACTTTGGCCAAACTACTTAATTTAATAACTTAGGTGACTATATTATTCTATTTTAAGTTGTTAAGAATATAAATAAATACTAGTAGAATTTAACATCATCCCTTTGAATAATATTATTTTTATTTTATTATTCCTCATTTCTCCTTTGCTTCATTCTCTTTTTCTGCTTGACCTCGTTTATTATTATTTTTATCAATGCGAACTTTGAAGAATACGCTGCATGGCGGAAGTTTTGAATAATACTTTGCGAACACTTAATACTTTTACATCGACCTACTTGTACCCCTCGAAATGAAACTCGTACGGACTAATTGTAATGATTTGTCGTACTCTGTGCGAGTGTTATTTTTTGGGGATCTAGACTTGGGTTAGAGTATGAGAAAGAGCTATACCTCGAATCTGTAATTAATATATATCTGCAAATATTTTAAAACAACTTCGAGATACACATAATAATATGATTAGTAAGAATTTGATATGAATAATAGTCTGATGTAAACTTACTTGTTATCGATTACTATAATAATGTATTAACCTTTGTGATCATCACTTGTCTAATATTATAGAAATATATAGGTATATATTAATCATTACGTATCATTATGTAGAATGGAAAGATATCACGACAGACGACGTAATCAATGTCATTGCAAACAATTAATTTTCATGCAACTGAGTTCTGAATACAACACAAAAATTTTTCCTCGCATTATTAATCGCGCCAAAATGTTGACACTTAAAAAAAGGTACACAATCTTACGTCTGTAGTAACCTTATCCGTCGTCATAGCTAGGCTGTTGGATTATTATTTATACAAATTACAATATTATACTTATACTTTAATCAAGAATAATAAAAATGCATTTAGTATGTGATATTTATTTTTGATTCTTTTTGTCTCGATCTACCATGACCTCAGACTGTAATATTGTACCTAAAAACTAGTTTTTGAAACGCCAGTGGCTAGGCAACAAAACCGGCCTAGCCGTAATTTATTTCTTGATTGCCGGTCCACGGGCGCATACCTAATTTGTTAAAAATTTATTCTCTGTATAAACATTTTAAAAAAATTTCTGCTGTTACTCTAAACGTATCCAGAAATTATTTCGATAATAACATCATACGCTTGACTGTAATTATTGGCATATTGATTTGATCAGGCATATTTATTTAGCCGAGTTGAGGTAAAACGCCTGTGATGCTGCAAGCGAAGATACCGGAAAGCGGACGAGCGTGAAGCCGCATATCCGACTTCTGCGCAGGCGCCGACTCGTTCCATTGATGTGCAGGGATTCATTCATCGTCGAGCTTACGGGCCTCTGCTGCCGCCGCGCGCCGCCAGACGAAGAGAAGTTGACCTGGCACCCCATGACCCGATCGCTGACCCCCCGCGACGAGGCTTGGCTACGGTACTTACCGCATGTATCCACGGTATAGAACCCTATTCGGTCAGTCGGAAGCGTTCGCTTTCGTTGCGATTGATTTATAACGGAACCTGTGTGTACACGTGCACGTATTTTCACCGTCCACGCTACATAGCTTATTATATATCTAATTAACAAACGGTTTATCTTCAGACAATCGTTTTACCTGTAATTGGAATTTTTTTTAAACAATAAATTAAAAAAAAAAACCATACGAAAATAAATATCGAGATATAACTATACGAACTTATAATATTTGTATGAGAAGTAACATCAAAGAACCTATTATAGAATCTTGGTGATCGGTCAATTAAGTAAACGTATTTTTAGTTAACGTTTCGACCCGGATATGGGCCCTCCTCAGAACGATTTATTTATTTAACTGTCAAGAACAACAAAAATTTTTTTTTATAAATAATAATACTAGAAGTAATGAGACATTAAATATTGTAGATGTAATACTCTTAGGGCTATTATATATTATTGGTTAGTAAGAACATTTTGATTAATTGAAAAAAGAATGGCTTTAAGTGTTATTTACCTTTTTTTGTAAGTAAGTGGACTAAGATGTAGTCGAATTCACAATTTACAATTAGTGGAGACAATGTTCTTTGAGTGACGGTAGTCAATGTCAATCTTCTAGTTATTTTACATGTAGGAGTTAATAGTTGGAAGTCATTAATTAAAAAGATTAAAGAACTATGTTTCTTCACAGTCAGTATGTCATTGTGTTAAAAGGTTTTTAAAGAAGGTCTTTTTAGCAGTAAAATTAATTTGCAAGTGTCCAAGAAGTGGAGGTAGGCTCTTTATGACTATGTTCCACATGTCTAACCAAAAATTATTGTTGGTTGAACCGATTGGGTCAACAGGTGAATAACGACTGATGGGAGAAACAAATATGATCCAGAGTGAAGGTCACACCAATTCCGTTAATCTTAGACAAGATGTTGAACATTTAAGTAATATTTACAAACCTCTAATCTCCGCCCACACAACAAATATTGTTTAACCTTAACTAGATACAAAAAAATTTTTTGTCCCCATAACACAGTTCTTTCTACATAATTTTTTTCACAAAATATTTATTGTTTTTCTGTATAATTGTTTATATTAGGTTCACCTTCACTCTGGATCATATTTGTTTCTCCCATCAGTCGTTATTCACCTGTTGACCCAATCGGTTCAACCAACAATAATTTTTGGTTAGACATGTGGAACATAGTCATAAAGAGCCTACCTCCACTTCTTGGACACTTGCAAATTAATTTTACTGCTAAAAAGACCTTCTTTAAAAACCTTTTAACACAATGACATACTGACTGTGAAGAAACATAGTTCTTTAATCTTTTTAATTAATGACTTCCAACTATTAACTCCTACATGTAAAATAACTAGAAGATTGACATTGACTACCGTCACTCAAAGAACATTGTCTCCACTAATTGTATATTGTGAATTCGACTACATTTTAGTCCACTTACTTACAAAAAAAGGTAAATAACACTCAAAGCCATTCTTTTTTCAATTAATCAAAATGTTCTTACTAACCAATAATATATAATAGCCCTAAGAGTATTACATCTACAATATTTAATGTCTGATTACTTCTAGTATTATTATTTATAAAAAAAATTTTTTGTTGTTCTTGACAGTTAAATAAATAAATCGTTCTGAGGAGGGCCCATATCCGGGTCGAAACGTTAACTAAAAATACTTTTAATTAATTGACCGATCACCAAGATTCTATAATAGATTATATACGAGGTCGAGAATTCTTATTCATCAGTATAACATCAAAGAACATAACAATCCTTCTGAAATTTCAATATCCCGTATTCGTAAAACAGTATATATTGTATAACAAGGAGGCAAACTTTGTCTGTTCGGTCCGAGCCTATGCTTGACGAGCCGAAGACGAATATTGCAAATAGGCGAGACGAAAAGACCGTTGTCACCTTGGTGCACGCGATTTTGTATACAACGAGAGTATATTTCGCGTTTTTTCACGAAGCAGGAATTGCGGTTAGGGTCGCGTAATGTAAGATTTGTTCGCGACAGCGCGTACGCGCTGTACAGAAAAGACCACTTTTAACTCCTAGGACTTGGAAGTAGTCTTTTCTATACTCCGCGCACGCGCATTCGCAAACTCACTTGACCGTCACAGAAACGGGTATACCTTGTATACGGAGAACACGCATGGAAAAACGCGTAAAACATGCTCTGGTCATATACATGATATTATATAACTCAAGCATGTTTTGTACAAGTTTAAAATCTCACTCGCCTTTGACCCGTACGCGTGTTCACCTACGACTAATATTGCAAACTTACGCTCAGCCCGAAACACCGATTTTGCCTCCTCGTTAAACAACATACTATTCTTCCCCTTGAATATCAGAGGTTCCGCAAACTTCGCTGCGTGTATACGGTGAATCAGACTTTCGGTGATTCGATCAAGCTGCGGGGAAGTCACAGTTAGATGAAAACTGATAGCGAGAAAAATGAGGATAGAAGAAACAATGGCATTTATTTTCGCGCGCATCATTATCGACGGAGGTGCGGGGAGGAGTGACACAACCAATGATCTAGCAGTCGGTCGAGGGGGAAGATCGTTTCGCGAGGCATCGCGGAAGGTGCGCAAAAGGGCCACGGGCGCGCTGGGGGGGGGGGGGGAGAGACACGGGTCCACCAGACGCATCGGTGCTTGAGCCGTGAGCAGCGTGGCATGCCGGCAGCAGGCAAACAGCGTCGTGCGTCGCTTCGCGCCGGGGAGAGCGTGACGAGGAGCCGAGCGAAGCGGCAGAGAAGCATCAGGCGATAGGTATTTCGTATTCGGTCTCCGGCTGTTGCAGCGAACGGACGTGTGTTGATCGCGCGACGGGCATCACGGCGTTCGATAATTTTTTTTTTTTATTATCACTTCCTTATCCTAAATACTTACTTGCACAAAATTTTCAAACAGCCTCTAGTTGGATCTCATCGCTGTCGACGGTTGATTCTGATCAAAATTATTTTGTCGACAGTCACACGTGTGTGCGCTGTGTGTTTTTTTTTAAAGAAGGATCAGTTTTTTTTAACTCGCAGTAATCGAATCGTACTTTTATTTTACTTACCTTCAACGTTATTCCAAATTGGATTCCCTTTTTGCCAATCATTTTATTTTCTTAAAATTTTGTTTTACCCTTGCTTCTGACGTACATTTGTGAAATACGTATAAGTTGAATAATTTTTTGTGGTTAATCGGTCATTCGCACATTGTGTCCATATCGATGAATTATTGTTACATACTTAAAATATATTTGTTAAACTTTTGTGTGTATAATTCATAAATCTGCAAGAAATTGAGAGGCACGTTACAATAGACATGCGCACGTGGTGAATATTATTATTAACATCAACTGTATTCGCGTTCTACTATTCTTTTATACGATGGTTATTATTATATTTTGTTTACTCAAATCGACGATACGATTATTACTCGCCTAAGGGAGGCTGCGTTATTTGGAAAATATCTGTCTTGTTGTTTATTGCAAATATACTCGGCTACTCGAATACTTTTTGACTTTTGCTATATACCATTTATATACACGCGATTTCAAGAAGAAACAAAACTAAGATGTTTGCGCCTCGCGGCCGAGCGTTTGTTTACGCTCTTCTTCCATTCAGACCGATCTTTTAATACTTCCTGTTACTTCTTTTTTGTTCCCTTCTTTTTCTGGTTCACAGTACGGTACGGATTATTCTCCATCCAATTTTTTTTTCGTTTTCTTTATTTAAAAAAAAAAAATTCTCCCCCGAACCTCGAAACGATTTGGAGTTTATAGATTCGCCGACAGTTTTTCCGTTGCTTGAAAATGAGACGAAAATAAGAAAACTTCTTGTTCTGTCGCAAGTTCAAGTCCTGATAATCAAATACTTTGTCCTTTCTTCTCTCCTCTCCTCGCTCAACTAACACGTCTAATCAACTCCATAATTACAGATCGATTCGTTATACGGGATTGCAGCAACGATCCGTTGATGATAACAACGATATAAACGAGACACTTGCGGTGCAGAAAACTAAGAATAAAACAAAAAAAAAAACACCATAAATAACGATAAACAAATAAATAAATAAAAATTAATTAACGGCGTGAGCGCTCGTCGGTTCGTTCATTCTTATTTTGTTGTTCTTCAATTTCTCCCTGGAAGAAAAGTGTCAACGCACCGCGTTCGTTGGTCACCGCAAGAGACAATTGAGTGAATATTTCGTGCTTCGAAGAAGAGTGAAGAAAATTTACTCTCGTCATCATGGGGACCAGAACTTTGCTCATTGTGTATTTTCTCCACGCCGTCGCAGCGTGCGGTCAATGTGAGTATGAAGACGTTACACACATCTTACCTCTGATATAGGTACAATACTATAATCCATCTATCAATGTCTAGTTCTCACCCTATACGTCCGTCGCATAAAACCATTACTCAGGATTTTTATGCATGACAAATTGTTCGGTTTTGAGACGTTACATATCGCGATGATACAGTGCGAGGTGATTGAATGCAACATGTGCAGAAATTCATTTCACGTGAAATCAAGAAGCTCCAAAAAAAAAAAACAATGAAAACGAAATCTCAGCAACGTGCGGTTGAAAAAATAAGTAATCCCCGTTTCAAAGATTCAAAGATATTTGTGTGGTACGGTATTTAGCGATGTGAAAAGACTTGATTCGAAATTCTGATTTTTGTACACGTGTGTCGTTTATTGCGAAAGATTGACGTCATTATTTACACCGATGACGTCACGTTGCGTCATTTTTCTTTCACTTATATTTTCAAATTCGCAAAAATACCGTAAGCTATGCGTATATGCGACTGCATACGTACGATCTTGTGTAGCAAATATTGAACACATCGTATATACAGGAAATGCAGATTCTTGAGAAAAATTTCATGCCTATTATTACTAGGAAATTGTAGCGAAACGGGTTATCGTTACTATGACGGTTAAAATGTTTTTGGAATTGCAGGAAAATGTGGTAAGAGTAACTATTTAGTATGATTGTCGTAGTCGTTGATACCATATTTATTTGTAGTTATTGCAACATTGAATCCATTGGTTTTTTGTTAGTGATTAAATTCGTTTAGTTAAATAACGTTCATACAAAAATATGATTCAAAAATATATGTATATATATGCGTTTATAATGTCGTTTGTAGAATTACGATAGATTACGATTATTATTATTCACGTTCAAAATTCGAGTCACCTGTGCACGTTTATTCGGAATCCGTCCCTCAATATATATACGCGTAAACTACCGCGACTGAACTTCCATTTCCGAAAGTCGTTAAGTTCAGAAGTATTTTCGGAAACGTTGGGAACCCAGAGGCAGCGCATTTGGGGGCTCGTCGATTAAGAAACATCCCTCCCTCTGTTTCCCCGCGGCATTGATCAAACATATTTTTACATAAGCATATAATATAGCACAAGGTATAAAATCGTGAATCCGTGAAGTAATTCCTATCCTCTTATCGGTTCTCTTATTTCCCCGAACTGCACTTGGATAATATAGATCATATTGAAGTTAGTAACGTTATCGTAACGATTCGCCATTTTGGAATTGTCTGAAATTCAGTAAAACGTTGTAAAACAAAACACACTCGTATTTCGAAATCTTAGTTTCTTAAAAATCATTGTAAGATTAAGAAAAACCAGTTTTTTTTTCCTCAATGTTTCTTCACTCGTTTCGTTACGATAACGCTATATTAACTTTAACCTTCACTAACGCTGCAACTTCACAATGATTTCGAAGTTGACTTTCAGTTTCATGTTTATTTTATTTTTTTTCTCATCTCGGATACGGTTTACATTATTTATACGGTCCACTGGATTTCAGACCATCCAAAACCTGCGGAATAACGACTTTTAACGTTACAAACTTCAACTATGCAGAGATACGAATTGAATGAACTAAAGAACCAGTATATATACATATATGTATAGGTTAGGACGTGTATACGTTGAAGGGAAAGGGAATGACAGAAAAGTGAACGGAAGTGGGGCAAGAAAGATTTGAAAATCTGAATGGAATTCCGAAAATCTTTGTCCTCTTATTATACCTATTCGTAAAAACGTTTATAGAGGCGGGCGGTAGAAGCGTTCACTTCAGAGTATAACAAGTATGTATAACACAGCGGCATGTACATACCTATTACAGGTGGATTATGGGTATATGCGAGTTTGAATGTACGTATACATAGAGAGTGAGAGAGTGAGAGAGATAAAAGTAAAGGCAAGGGAAAATACTACTTGATCTTTCTAAACCGCTTCAATGGCATGTCTGTGTGTACGCCCCTGTCGGTTTGTGTCGGTTGAAGGGACACAGGAAGTTTGTCCCTTGAGGGCTGAGGACGAAAGGACGAAAGGATCGTAGGACAGGTCTCACTTTGTCCTCTCTCTCTCTCTCTCTCTTTGGATAACTAAAATTAGACGCTCGTAGAAAAAGGAATTATAAGGAGAGGAGAGGAAAAACGTCGTTAGGGCCGTGTTAGAGATTTCGGTTTTTTTCTTCACCACTCCTGCGGCGAAAGGAGAAGCCCAGGATGAGGGGGAAATGGGAGGAGGCGAATTCGTCCTTCTCCCAGCCGGAATATCTCAGGTGTATTTTCTACCTGACCCACACAAATCAATGTCCGCGTGAAGGGAAGCGTCGTTTCTCTTTTCGAAAAATTCACTCTCTTTCCAACGTTCTATACAGGCGAAGCACGCCGTGCAACGACCATTAACCCGCATTAGTCCGGTTTACCTACTCCATTATATCTATCACGCACTTGTTGGGAAAATATGTATATTTTCTTTTTATCCTACACTGCATTCTGCACCTGACCTTCGGGAATTTACCGCTCTTGTGTATAATATCGTACTTTATGTACGTAACGTATGCTTTGCTGAATGGAACGAAACTCCGGTACCTGAAATTCAGACCTTTGCAGGTCTATACACGGAATATTTTACGCAAGGTGTAAGAACGGCGCATCGTTGTTGAGAAAATTTCTTACATTCCAGAAGCTGTCCACGAAGATCTCGTTTAAAATATTGGAATTGTAAAGAAAGGCTCGTACGTCGATGATTCGTTTGAAAAATCTTTTCGAAATATCGTGAAAATCTACGGTAGGTTTGTTCAAATTCACTTTACAACGGTTAATTTTATTAAAAAGATCATTTTCCGCAAATACACTAACGACGAAACACTTCCATTTTTTTTTTCCTTGTATCAAATTGGCACCGTTGAATACTTTATTTCACAACAATGTACCGATATTCATTATCGTTTAAGCTAATGCAGGCAACGTTGAATTGACTACTGAATAAAACAATTAAAATAAAATTTGTTTTGTCAGTGACTTTGTAGAAAACAATCTTTGCAGCATACGAATATTACGGTTCGACAAATATTCTCAATGCGATTACCCGCTAATAAGATTAATAAGAGATACGGTTCGTAACAAAGCAACCTGCTCAATGAATGTGAATATTTAAAGAAATGGGATCGGAACGGGGAAATTATACACGTGCCGTATGATGACTGTAAACTTGTTTTTTGAGTCATAATAATATCGACTACTGCGAATGACTCACTGTATAGTAATCCCCGGGTTTATTATACATGTATATGCATATACGTACACACATGTGAAAGATACCTGCAGATTGAAGAAATGATAATTCGCGGTATTTAATTACGACCTTGACCTCGTCATAGAACCTGTTAATTGAAAAGTTGGTATTTACAGGTGTATTACTCACCATTGATTCTTCTTTATACGATATCGGGTTATACCTGAGTAACGATATGTTACAGTTGGAAGAAAAAAGAGAATAGAAAAAGAAAAAAAAAAAAAATTGTAGAGATCGTTTTATTTCGACTACAAAAGAAGAAGAAGAAGAAGGAAAAAAAAAGTTAACCATACTTTGCGGAAACGAAAAAGTAGACGACATCTCTCGCGCCGCGCAGTTCTGAGTCATTGTCGCGTGAATTTTTGGCAGAGAGATGTTTTTTTTTTTTTTACTCTCGCCGACGACCACCGAGATTGCAATTTAACCTAATTTTCGCGCTCCTCGACTATTGTTTCAATGTGCCTGATGAAGGTGGGAGACATCCTATGTGTATTTTAAACTTTCGAGATATGTGCTTGAGTCTCGCGGTGCTTTTGAGTCGCTCAAATATCAGTCCTATGCCTGCCCAACCGCACCGAAATAAATCTCCTAAGTCGCCACCGAGACGCTATTTATATACACACATGTAAGGTATGTCGGCGTATATATATATATAAAAATTGTAGGCTATTGTAGGAGGAGAAGATAAACGGGGTGACGCGATTTAATTAATCTAATTCATTACCGCAATTACAGTCATATCGCGAATAGAACACCTCTCGTAAAAATGTGTTGTACGAAATTATTATTATTATTGTTGTTATTGTTATTTTATTCGAAATTTTTAAACCTCGAAAATATACCGGTAGAAATTTTTATAATTACGCCGTTGTTGTTTCTACATGTATAATACGATACAGTTCTTAACTCTTTTGAGTCACACATTATTTTGCTGGGTCAACTTTTATATCAAGATGTTATTGTATGGTTTTTCGGATCGCTGTTTACGAATCTGAAATTACATTTCTAAAATTGAAGATGGCGGATCCAATATGGCGGATAAAGATTTCAAATCTTATCACGTCCGGTCGAAAAAGTTTATGCAGTGGTTTTTGAGGTCGCTGATAAAAAATCTGAAATCAAATTTCTAAAATTGAAGATAGCGGATCCAATATGGCGGATCTAATATGGCGGATCTAATATGGCGGATGAAAATTTCAAACCTGATCGAATCTGGTCAAAAAACTCTATGTAGGCGTTTCGGGGTCGCTGATTGGATTCGCTGTACCGGATTTTCAAAATATGATTTCAGATTCGTAATCATCGACCCCAAAAACTTATACTTTATGTAAGACGTGTATATTCGTAGAGAGGTAACTTTCTCGGAAATGAATTATTCCTTCAATTTTCACTTTTTTTTTTCAATCAAGTTGTTTCTAACAATAACAATTTACGTTACATTGCAATAATTACTCTTCAGTATTGAAAATCTATCGGTATACTATCAGAAATAGCAAAAAACCGCAAAGAAATATGTTGAAAAGTTCTCTGGATATGCAAAAAATTGTGTAGAAAACAAGTCAAGTTGTATTATCATTCTTTATAACCATATATTGGGTACAGAAAATGAAAATTAGTTTCGTGGCTGTACAACGAAAAAATATAGTACATCAGTAAAATTTGACTCGGTATACATTATAATTCAAATTGAAAATTTTTTTTTTTTATGTTTCCGTGGAAAAAGCGACACAGTGAATGAATGTTTACGTGTTGAAAAAATTGTCCACTCATTTGCATTCAGTGTACGTATACATGTGATATACAGACGCTTATCGTGACAACGTAATCTCCGAAACGCTGCAGGAGTCCTTTCGTTGCTCCGTGGAATATGGCGAACGGATGCTGGAGTAATTCGAGGATCGGGATGATTCATATCTCTCCATTCTATGCACGTCTTGGGCGTGTATAGGTTTAGGTAGAGGTGGGCATACGTACAGCAGACCGGAAGGACAGATGTGCCACGGTTTAAAACGCTTCTCCTTTTCTCCTTTTTTCAATTTTTTTTTTTCTCCCCTCCGCGCACGTAAAAATTCGGGTCATTCAATCGATGAAGATCTCGATTATGGTATACTGCATATTGGACAAAAACGTATTATGTGTTATACTATAAAAACTTAATCAGGCCTAAGTTTGTAGCGTTATTGTAACGATGCGTGTCTAGAAAAGCACGTTATTTTGCAACTTAAGAATTACCTGAAATTTAGTTAACCGTTAATAAAGCATCGACAAACAATTCAAATTTTGTAAATTCAATTTCTTCGGTTATTATAATGGTACGAAATAGTAATTTTTGTTTTCTTACCAACTTCAGCCTCGTAAAACTTTTTGGAGATTGATGAGTGAGATTGACAATAAAAGAAATTCCTTCGTTTTCCTTGTGTCTAAATTTGTATAAGTATTGTTAACGCTTGAACAACATTACATGTATTATATATGGATTTGAAACAAAAACTTGAAGTGTAAATTATATGTCAAGTGGGCAAAAGGTGTTTTCAATTTAAACGTCGATCCAATTGTTTATGAAATTGTGCTTTGAAATTAAACTTTAATAAAATCGAAATATGCACGCTTTGCATGATATTAAATTGATATTGGTTAATAACATCATATAGCTAATATAAAATTACCAATAACGATACAAAAACGCCGTATAAACACCGTGTATAAATAATCTATTATACTGTGAAATGATCGAAAGATTATCGGTGAGAGATTTTTCGTTCGGACGATCAAAAGAAGGATCGAGGAGGAGGGGCTTTTAATCCCGTCGGGTCTCCAGATCCGTAGCGTGTGGTCTGATGGGTGTCTGATTACAGGAAGTACTTTTCCTTCTATTCTATACCTACCTACCTTAGATACTTGCATACATATATATATATACACATATACTTTACATCGTGTCTGAACATATTCTTCTACACATGGCCGAAGATACTCCGAGCCTTGAGTCGCGTTAAAAAAATCTCTTTATCGAGGATCGGATCGATGTATACTTTTTATTTCTTTCCTTCATTTTTCTACAGCTTAGAATCGATTTTGACACGAAAAATAACCGATTGTAATTACATAATAATAATAATAATAATAATAATAATAATAATAATAATAACAACAACAATAGAAGTAAATATATAATTGATGTAATGCAATTATATGTACAGGTAGATATATATATATATACATATCGTTTGTTTCGGGTCTGCAGATCGACGCCATTATACTGTTTTAGCAGTGGTAATAACTCGAGAGTTAACAGACTGTTAAGAGCAGGTATATACATAAGGAAGTCTAGCGCATTGTTCTTTAGCTTCGCCTGCAGGCGTGTATATAAGCGGTAAAAGTAGACCAATAATATTTCTTCCTTTATTATCCGCGGATGATCTTGATCGTTGGGAAAAATTAGAACCCGCAAAGCAGTACACACAGCTTTCAACTTGTATTCTAACATCCGCGATTTCGATCTTCGTTTCCTTGTAATATCATGTTTTTTTTTTTTTTTTTTACGGATATTTGTACGGAAAGAATATACAAAAAAAAAAATTTGCCGAGCGGAGATGAAATATTACAGTAATTGAAGGAATTCATTGATCAATAAATGTAGAATAACGCCCGCGAAACGTTGTAAAATAGAATAAAAGTATTTGAACCACCCATGCGAGAGATTTTCTGTTAGGATGTGAATCCTCGTTAAATTCTATGCTCAAGGGGATGTACATTCGAGGGTTTATTTTACATCCGTGGGGACGCAGAGACGCGACGACCCTCAACAAAGAGGGGATATTTTCTGCAGAGGACGCACAATAAAGGCAGCTATAATATATCGCACTTGGATCAAGATGCTTACCAAGTATCATGTATAAATTACGAATTGATCCTCGAGGTTGAAGAGACCCATGCTTATTGGGGGGTCTTTTGCTGAGCACGGTGTGGTCCTCCTCCGACAATTTAATTTAAGAGAAAACGTGAGATTTTCATTTTTTTTAAATAAGGTTGAGAATGGTGAAGATATTTTTTCGGTGCTTCCTTTTTCACGCAACTTCGAGATTGACATGTAATACTCAAATTGTACCTTATACGCGACTTGCCGATGAAACGGCATAATAAGCAATTTAGCAATTTAGTTTTTCAGCTATTTAGCCGAGGCATGCACAAGCGATAATTTATCATCAGTCAACGATACGTCATTGTTGTGTGGGCTGTGGTCTGTTATTGATATGCTAATGTCCTCGGCATATTACGGTCCGTATGTATTTAGTAAATCTACGCATAAGAAATTATCGCTGCAGCAGTAACACTTGCCGATTTTATTTATAGCAATAAACGCGATAAAAGGTATAAAATGAAAAACAGAAATATTGATATAATATCATTTGATTTACAGGTGGTGATAATATCGTAATCGGTTGAATTTAGTTATAAAACTAAAGATGGTACTAAAAAAAGAATGACAAAACATTATCTACTTGATTACGTATTCGCATTTCGTATAATATCTTTATCTCGATCTTTATCCAGCAGGTCAAAAATGAGGGTTTTTTTATTAAAAATTCCCAGCACTCTGTTAAAGCTGACGTAATAAATTCGTTTAAAACGAGTACAGAATTTTTGTGAGTACAAAGACGTATAATGTATAACGTAATTTTTATGTGTGACACGGTGTATGTATACCTATGACACACGTGCTCACATAAGTGAAATAAAAGACAATTTCTTTGCCCGAGCTTGCCAACTCCTTAGTATATAGGTATAACGTACTCCACAATACATGGTTGTTTGTTATTGAACACACAACGTCGATTCGAACTGGGACTGCGGGGAAAATATCATATTCGAAAAAAAGACGTTGATGCCGGTGTTCGAAACATTTGAATTTAACGTTATCCACAAAATTGTATACACTTATCGTTGCAGGTCCCTTCTTCAAATTCCAGACGACAGATGTTTCATTGTCGGTCGAATAACTTTACCGCGAAGATATGTTATAAAAGTAGGTATTAATGGACGATATGTATGTTAGGTTAGGTTATGCTAGAATTATTTGCGCACCTGGGAGGAATAAATATTAAGTATACATCATTTCGCACTTATTGTCGAGTCCCGGGGATTCGAGCCGGGATTTCTTCCAAGAATTTCGATAAAACTACCGAAACAAATCTTAGATGTAAAAAAAAAGAAACAAAACAAATCAGAAGGAAAAATGACGGTTAAATATGTACTGTGTAGCATTAGTTTTGGATTTTGAAGTAGTATGAATTAGGAATATGTGTGCGTAACCATTGTGTTTTATAGTTCGTTTAGTCTGCCAATTCCTGAAAAATTTTCCTACGGATACTGTAAGCACGAAGTAATTTTAAAAAATTCCAACGATGCACAGAATGACTCGAACTTGTCGAGTCAAACCCAACCCAACCTAACCTGTGTGCCGCATAAAGTAATTCCCTGGAATGTGATTGAATAATTTAACGGAGCGAATAGGGCGGTGAAATAAGGGGCGAAGGGTCCTAGGAAATGATCCGAGGATCAGAGCGCGGATAACAGCGCCATTCATCTTTCCGAGTAAACCAGACTGCCGCTGCTGCTGCGGACCAAATGCACGAGTTGTTTGGGGTGGCGAACGAGGCGAGACGAGGGCTCATCCCCTGAAAATCGTCGAGCCTTTTACATTCGGGTCGCAGTTTTGTCGCGCCTGCAGGATTCTTTACCCGCATTTCTGCGGACAGATCTATTCAATGCCCGGTCACCTACAAAGCCACTTACAATTATTCCAATCGGAATGTATTGTACACTTGGGGACAATGAATCTGAGACGGCTAATTTTTTACACTAGACAGTTATGTTGGCAACACGGAGAAACCTGCAGCGCCATAGTCGCCCGACGGCGAAACAAACTCAATCTCAATAAATGTAACATAACCCATGACCGTCGAATCTTACCTTAGTAGAATTGACGTGTCGATCCGACAAGTCATTATCCCCGCGGTTATTCTAAGGTTAGATTCGACGGTCATGGGTCATGTTATGTTTATTGAGATTGAGTTTGGTACGCGGTCGGCCACCTATGGCGCTGTAGGTTTCTCTGTGTTGCCAACATAACTGTCTAGTGTAAAAAATTATCCGTCTCAGATTCATTGTGCCCAAGTGTACATACATATGTCTGAATCCATAATCTCTACCAGATTCTGCAGTAGTTTCGGCCGCCATATTGAATTCAAGGGGTAATTTGTTATTGTCAAATGTCCCGCCCATTTTCAAATTTTCGCTGTAAGTGGTCATGACTAAACTTGATTGCAACAATTTTTTGTCTACGAGCGGTATTTTTCCACTTAAACTATGAAATCAAGATAGCGACCGAAGCTACTGCAGAATATGGTCGAAATTCTGGATTCAGACTATGAATAACCCTCGCCAACTATTAGATAAACAAAATAGTTGTATCGTAAAGTTATATATAGCGAATCGGCTAATTGCGTAGTCTATGGTTGTGGATGTGCAGGCTAACCAATTATTGCGATGGGTTAGGTTAGGCATGAGTCGGTGCAGCATCAAACTTTGACGCTCATGCGCTGCCGCTGAACTCACATCGGGTGCCGACCCCCCGGGACTCGATAAATCGCCTCCCCCCAGAAACTCCATGAGTTGAGCCTGCATTCGCCCCTGAGTGCAGGCGTAATCGATAGGAAGTTGGCCTCGCATCATCGCCTTTACCCCGGGTTTTCACAGACCTGCTGCGTCTGCTACCGTGCGGCAAAGTCAGGTGACTCTGATTGAAAAGTCTGCCTATTTTCAAATCGTTCGACAATCAATTCCGAAAACCAAATCATGACACTTATAAGTTTCTAAAAATAACCATTCAAGCTTTGATACGATCATTATTGGCCATATATATTGACGCTTACATCTGATGCGAGTTTGTTGTTTCTAACGTGATCGATGATCTGCACGATGTTTTATCGGTCGCGTAATTATAACCTGGGGTCATTTTTTTTTATCATGAGAGGAAAACGTGTTGGAATTTTTCTGTCACAGTTCAGATGGCGTGCCAATTTAACACGTGTGTATCCGATTTCTTCTTATCAACGCGAGCTGTAACAATAAGATGATATTATAATATGCGCGTACAATGTAATGCACGAGATCCCGATAACGAATCGCGTATTGACTTCACTCCGCAAGTATATCGTACAGTGTCGTATTTTTCTAACGGTACGAGATTAAATGCGAGAAAACAGAAACTGTATTTTGCGCTCATTGTCGGCGTACTGTCAGCGTACATTATTTTATCATTTATTAATTCGGTAAGAAATAGAAACATGGAGGTGTAGATTCTGTGTCTTTGTTTCTTGAGTTTGTTCATTTTAACGCAACTTTATGTAAGCAAAAATTATAAAATTTTCGAAACAATAGCGCGTGTAGTTCGGATCCGGATAAACTCGACGTATTTTCAATTGTTTCGACCAATTATCGCAATCGTTATTGTAAAATTTCAACAACCCGAACTATATTATTTAATCTCTTGCACCGCGTATGAAATAACATATACACAGATGTACGAATGTTTTCATTTGCTAATCATTCGCTTTGGCAAGTTTCATTTTTCGCCGATATCTATAGACGATCATACAATACGGTATAATTATAATGTGTATATTTACATTACACCGATGATAAATATCGGCATGGGAATATAATGACAATAATAACGATATAAAGAGTAATGGCAAGGGGTTTATCTTTGTTTTCTATATCGAACACACAGCTGTTCTACTTCGAATCTGACAATGGATTGACGAATGGATATCCTTATAATATGCTCCGTGACGTGTAAAAGGAAAAGAAGTTGAAAAAACACGCGTGCGGCGCGGCGGGTCGAGGGACCAGGTGGTGGGTCTTTTACGAAATTCACGCGTGGTTTTCTCTCTGGGTCCTCTTACGCACACATTCGATACACACACCCCAGCGGTATTCTTTCCGAGCTGAAATATGTGTATTCGTATCGGAAGTTGTAGTTTTTGCTGCAGCCCAACAGCGAAACAGATGGCTCTCGCAGGCATGTTCAATATTATTTTACAAAAAGACCTATAATATTGTTGAATCAATCATACCACGAGCATACAGGTACATACATTGATAACTGTATAAATTTCGTATATACCCAGGCACGTTAAACACGTCATGCGTGTTGGTCGTACGAGCATAAGTAAAAATGTCCAACCATAAGTTTGTTATAAGCTGCTTGGGGTGATGTGATCACATCTACGAAAAATCTCCTCATTTATATTCACCTTAGCTCGCCGACTGTAATATAAATTCACCTGAAACGTGAAGAGAACAGAGATTCGGCGTCGCAATCATAACCTCGTAACAATTCTATTATTATTATTATTATCATAATATCGTCGTATTCAAAAAAGAAAAAAAAAAAAGAAAGAAAAAACCAAGAGATCTTTCTTAATTCTCTTCTTATTTGTATGCACACAAGTTTGGAATCAAAAAGTTCTGCCGTCATGTAAAATGAAGCGATTTTTTTCTCTCTTTCACAACCTTCGTTAAATCGATTGTTTGGAACTTAATTGGGCGGCGTTTGCCGATTTGAATTAGAGACGGTAATTTTCAGCGAGATAGACTATCTTTGGGGGGGAATATAAACATGGATGGTTACCGTGAATGAAAGACGAGCGCATAAATAGTCGGTACCTTATAACCTCCGCCAATAACCAGGGCTCTTGAATGGTTGTTGGTCTTGGCTGCTGCGGAGCTTATAGAAACAAAAGTGTGCGTGAACGGCCGAAATGCCCGGGGGGGGGGCCGAACGGACGAAAATCTTGGCCACCAGATGCATTCTTGAGCGATTTAAACGGCCAGACGCCGGCTTATTCTGCCTTCGGTTGATTAACTTCTTTAGAAATAAAGAGGAGTAAATAACCGCCGAGTGGGGCAAAAGGAAAACGAAAATGGGATGAAAATAAATAATAAAAATTAACGGGGCTCGGATATTGCGCATCGTTACAAGCGATATACATATATATATTATAGTTTTTGCAACGTTATTTTCTCGTGTTATAACTGCATAATGCTTCCTTCAATTGTACTTTATATACACTATTCATTCGAAATTATGCATGTACTTTTATATAATAATGGTAGGAGTAGTCGTTTGAGAGGATGTTATAGTCAGTCTTTACCGACCGAGTAAAACGCCCATTTATTTTTATTATTATTAAAACCTATGCATAAGTTACAAAAACTATGAAAAAACCTTTTTGCATGTTTCATGAGAAAATAAATCCAGAAAACATAAATCCTGCAATAAATGTTAATTCAATTTTTGGGGACAGATTTCATGGCACTATTGTTGTGTGAAAAAAAACTTTTTTTTCGGATATTTGTATTCGATATTGCAGCATGTAGAATTCTGCTGTCTGCCGTATTTTCGATGATAATAAAAAAAAAGGCGTGAAATTTAACACTAGAACTATCAAACCAGTAAAAATGACTGGTTTAACAATTTCATTTTGAAATCCCGTTTCAAGTTAAAAGCACATGGCACCAGATGTAGAAAAAGTTTGAACACCCTGTAGATTGAGTTGCAGCTCCGTGATGCTGCTCATTGACTGTAAAACCTAAAACCCCAGGAAACAAGATATTCGTTATAAGCATGAGGCAGGTAGAATGTACATCATATGCGGTGCATGAAAAGAAATTGAAGACAGCATACGGCACACGCTCTCTGTGCAATTTATACTCGCTCCTACCGCGGACCGCATGCGTAACGTGCGTTACCATTTTCTAGGAGAAGTCTGACAACCCAGTTTATGCAGGGTGGATTATTAACGACCGAATGGCTCGTCCTATGCTATAATTTAATGCGCATGCGCTACAATCCGAGAGCGGCTGTTTGCCAGGGCTACCAACCGTCATAAATTTAACCTAAAGTTTGCCGCGATGTATGTAACCTCGAAAATTTTGACAGAAATCAGTGTTGAACACAACTGCCAGCGACAACTATTGAAATTTTCGAGGTTGCGTTCACGACGGTTGGTCGACCTGGCAAACAACTACTCTCGGATTGTAGCTCATGCGCATTAAATTATAGCAGAGAACGGACCATTCGGTCGTTGGCAATTCACTCTGTATATTACATTTATACCTATATCCATAATTGCAACATTCTAGTTTCGTTGGAAAAACAGAGAAGAAAATGAAAAAAATTAATATATTAATAATTTTATACAAACTTTCACTGCACACCTTCGAGTTACATATTATATGCACTCGCATGATAATTATAATCATATTACATTAATTTATGTGCATATTATATTTTATAGTTCGTAAATTCTTTACAACACGGTGTCGTTACTACACATTATGTTCAATTTCCATTACTTTCGTCAGGATATAATTATTGTGTACATACATTTACTGTGAATTAATTCCTTTGTTTCGTATTTTTTCTCCACTTCCTATTAGTCATCGTTTTTCTATGATTTTTTTTTCTTTTTTTTTTTCTTTCTTTTCTTGTCGAGGTGCTTACTGTGACGTATAACGGAAACAATGCAAGATTGCATCGTAAGATGTTGATCTAGGGAAAATGTGAAGAAGAGTGCAGTAAAAACAAAGAGAGACCGGAGGATAAAAATGGAAGTGAACCAAGGAACGACCTCCGCAAAGTTGTTTGATTTTCCCGACGAGATAAGCTAGATATGTATGCACGAATATATATATATATACACATAGGTATATGTGTACAGTATATACCATTATTGCGACAGACTTGGCATACATATCGCGAGTTTATCTCGTTCGGGATTTTGGCGGGAAGATCTTTGAAGAGAGTTTCGTTATGTTTTTTTTTTTTTTTTGTTGTTTTCAATTCTCCTTTCGTAAATCGTTTTTCGTACGTTTTATCTTTTAAGTTATTACGACGTAAAGAAATTAAAATAAATAACAGAAGAACACGTAGCCCCTTTTTGTCTCGTGGATTTTAGAAAAATTGAGCGAAACATTGAAACTTGGCAAATGATCGAAACGGTAACGGTATAATAATCGCCGGTATACCAGCATAAGATACCATAATACCTGGTATCTATGCGAGCAGTGATGTTACGGTACGTAGTTCCAGTGCTTGCTTCTCACTTATTCGACTCAGTGTTCCAAGTTTGTGAACAAGAAACAACAGTGCGAACCAACCGGTCGTTATACCTATACCGAGAGTCAGTAAACTCTCTGGATAACTTATAACCATAGCCTCTCGTCTGCGAGAGTATGAAAACAACAAATAAATAAATAAATAAATAGAAGCAAATGAAACATGAAAGTGTCGAGATTTTTATCCTACCCGCATATTTTCAAGTCAATTTATACGAAGAAGATGAAATAAAAAAAATATATATACATTGGAAGATTCAAGTAATTTAATAAAATATTTCAGCTCGAGCTTTAGCCGAAATTTTTATTTTTTTTTCCTTCTCTTTTCACGTCTCAACAGCTGCTCGGATATGTTTTTCTTTTTTACAACCTGTTTACCGTTTATCGCAGTACACATATACATAATGCGTAAAATGTACGGCATAAAGGTGTTATTTCAGTTTGATATCAACAAGCTGCTGCATGTTGCTGATGAAAAGACATCGACGTATGCAGGTGTAAGAAGAGCGAAACTGACGACATGCCGAGGGACCGAAACCTTTCGGAGCTTACGGTGTCAAATTTAAAGTCAGAGTGTAACAGTTGATATCCGTACACAGTCTTCTGTATACACCTGTATATATCTATGAATTAGGTATACATGACAAATTTTTAGTCATGTACTTACCTGTAAGAAGCAAGATCTAATGTCTCCAACTTTTAATCGATGATCCGATTTATGTTATGAGAAAAAAGCATCCTCAAATTCGGGGTGTGAAAAAAAGAGTAAAATTTGAATTTACATACTGTTACCATTTTTGTTATTTATCAAATACAACTGCAGCAAATAGAGTATTTTTTAAAATTACTTTTCGTCTGGCATGCGATAAATGCGTATTCGGTATGCGAAGGCTGAAGGCTGCAAATAAAGAAAAAGACAAATGCAAAAGAAAAGAATCCTACTAATCGTCGCGAGCCAAGATTTCGGTAATCTTGAGAAAATTTTTCTAAAGTTGTTATGCACGATGTAGATGTGTGCATATATATATATATTATACGCGTTCAAGTTTGACGATGGCAACTGTATGGTTTATATTTAGAAATTTTTTTTTTTTCGAACTTAAGATCTAGGCTACTATACTGTCCCTGCACGGCTTGTCTTCCAACCCTCTTGTATATCATTTACAAGAAAAATTCTATTCCCGTCTCGTTACCGCGCGGGATGAACAACCTCTAAGTGCTAAAGGTTTCGAGGCTGCGGAATCGGATACTGGAAATCGATGTGTCGAGGTTCGATTTTATGGCTGCGACACCGCCGGCTTCATTTGAATTTTGTAACCCGAGCGTCTTGGGAGCGTGCAGGAATCGCCGGAAACGTGGATGAAAAAATCAAAGTCTATAATGTAATTCGAATTCTTTTGCGTTCTCTCTCGATTTATCCTGGCAACTTGACCAGGTATAAAACCATCCGTACACCTTGGAAAAATTATATCGTCTGTGTTTTTAAGTCGAATTAAATACAAGTATAAAATGAAATACGAAAACGACAGAAAAAAAAAGAAAGATAAACAAAAAAAGAAAACACTACTCGAGTCGAAACGCTCTCGCTAGGACAGTCTTACCGATGAGAAACTGATGTTCCGCATACTAATTTTCGTCTCGTGCTTTTTGAAACGCTAAAGAATTCACAGGCCGCATGCTAGCTGATTTACTTAAAATGTTGATAATGATGAGAACAACAACAACAACAACAACAACAACAACAACAACAACAACAATAATAATAATAATAAAAAGGAAGATTTCACGGTATCATTGCTTATTTATGTTTTGTTTTATTAACATTACGTGTAATGTTTTTAATTTTGTGATTTCGAAAATCTGGTGAACTGATTTTGGTCTTATTTGTAATAATAATAACAATAATAATAATAATAATCACTCCCATTTAGGGGGTTGATTTCTTTATTTAACTATTTTCAAGGAAGCAGTAAATCTACCAAACGGATTTCGATGAAATTGGATGTCGAGAGGGTTTCTTGGATCGCTGATTACGAATCTGAACTCGAAATTGCGAAATTCAAAATGGCAGATTCAATATGGCGGGCAACCATTCTAAAAGTCACTTAGTGTTGCTTGATATTGGATCCGCTATTTTGAATTTCAAAATTTCGAGTCCAGATTCGTAATCAGCGATCCAAGAAACCCGTCGATATCAAATTTCATCGAGAACCGTTAGGTAGATTAATTACTGTTCCCTTGAAACTAATTAAATATGGGAAAATCAAGCCTCTGGCGGCACGGACTAGAGTTGAGATAAAAATTTGAAAAAATTGGGGTATTATTTTTGAATTATTTGGAACCGATTTGCGGACTGAGACAGTCGAAATTCAAAAATAACCTGCTTAAGGACGACCCTAACGTGCAAAGTAATTGGCGATTTGTAAAAAAATTTGTCGACGGCAACATGTATATATGTGAATTCTTTTGAGAAGACCTCCACCTTCTCGGAAAACCCTGTATTATACCTATAATGTGCTCGAGAGTACGAGTCGAGAGGGCTTCCAGTCGATTTGTTTTTTTGATCGTGGGCCTAATTCTGTGGCGATGGTGATGGTGGGTGCATTCTGGATGAGGAGGATGAAGAGGCTGGTATAAAAAAATTTCTTCTTTTTTCACGAGCACCGGATATGGGGCGATTATATTTAGAAAAAGGCACCGCACTTATGTGTGTACATCTTATACACTGCCACGAGGAAACATAAATTGAAAAGAGGATAAATAAAACGAAAGAATAACGTTGAATTTTATCCTCGTTTATCGACGTTACGCGTGGTTGGTTATGATAAGTGATAATTAATTATTTTCTCATAATCCAATTATAATTTCCGGGAATTTCGAATATATAGCCCTTGCGGCTGTTACCGATCTATCTTTTTTATACGAGTTCTGCAGATCGTGCAGAGTTTACGAATAATCGACCTTATGATTGGAACACCTTAACCTTTCTCTGTCTTCTTCTATTTTTCACTTAATTTTATTCTCCCTTTCATTCTCATCCGCACCGTTTTATGATACTATTATTGGTATGCAGCGGCTCTTCTTCGATGTTTCGCAGACATTTTCGTAAGAAAATGCAGATAACATTTCATTTTTCTTCTTCTTCTTTCTGTACGATACATCGACTTAGGAGAAACGAAAAATAAATAAATTAGATAAAAGTGATGTTCGTTTCATCTGGTTGTTGCTCAGAATTCAACGATACATTTATTACTTACGAACTCTGAGCAGCGGAACTCTGTTGACTTCTTTTTCTCACATTGCGGCGAGATGGTTAACGTTTTTTTTTTTTTTTTGAATGCAAAAAGATAGCAAACTAATTATCACTCCCAATTACACGGGGCAAACTTCCTGCGACGTCTACTTAACGATATTCTAAATCCTGTCTCTTATCTCCAGACGGTTTCCGGCTTTGAGTTATTTTCGCAAACGATCACGCTGATCGTCCTTGTGGACTAAATCCTTTTTCTATTCCCACGTGAACATAGCATTTTAAGATAACCCCAACATTAATATTTTGTTAATATTTTTCTCCTAAAACCGTATATAATTAAATAATCGTACGTTATGGAAATATTTAAACCACCCTGTGCAGATCCGTGAGTACGGATGTATGTAGGGTAAACATAGAGTGCAGCTACGGTGTCGTGAGAAACAAGAAGATAAAGCGGTGGGTAGAACCGAGATGAAAAGAAAATATGAAAAGTGACAAATTTTGTCTACTATTCGTCTCTTCCGGTTATAACTTTGAACAATTTTTTTTTCCCCTTGTCGTCGCGGCTAAATAGGTTTGTTTTAACTCTTGTATTTCGGTTTCCATGCACCGACTCTTCGAGTGTAATTATACAACGATATGCCGCATGCTATATGCTTCCGTTGTAAAAATAATCCTATTTTAGGTGTTTGAACGAACTGCTTGAGGTTATTGTTGTACGAAACGTATACACAGAGCCGGTAGAGATACGATAATCTTATCTCAACTTAAAACATGCATTTCCGTTCGTCGCTGTATGTTTTTCACTCGCTTAAATCGTTTCACATACCTATATCTATGCAACCCAACGTACAGGTGGGTATATTAACAAATAAGAATCGCGCGAGGCGCCGACTCGACTTTCGGTCGTAACAAGAGTAAATTACTGCGCACGCGCCAAATAATCGAACACTATTGGTCCGCGAGATGCAAAGCAGGGGTGCCAACTTGACTCGAAATGGAGAATGAGATGTCAAACTCTTCTGGATCAAATGGTGAATTGAAATTACTTTGTTATGATGACCCGTAGCAGTTATCAATAAATTAACAACAAAACCCTGCTTCGCTGTTCCGAATAATTATAGTTATAGCAACTATCCGAGATATGCTGGAACCAGATAAATTTTCGTCGCGTACGTAACCATAACCTCTGTAAGCCGTGTTTGAGAGCCGAAGATTCAGGTGGTAAACCTGTATAAGAATTCGAGAACTCAATCTGTCAAGTTTCACCGTTCACTCGTGAGTATTGAAAGCATAAATACGTGTCTTGTTTTCTCAAATATTCGAATCGGTTATCCGAATTCGCAAATTACAAAATGAAAAATTACAGACTCCGATCGCGTGAGAATAAATGTCAGCATTCACGCACTCGGAGAATGCGTGACGAAGTGGTGAAAACGCAAAAAAAAAAAATAATACAAAGTCAGATAAAAAATAAAAAGAATTGGCAAATCACTCTCAGGCATTCCATTCGTGATGTAATCGAAGAGAATTCTGGCGAGTCTGTGCCTGCATGGGTCTCTAAGGACAAAAAGACGCGTGCACGACGCTCGTTCGTCGTATATATATATATATATATATACATATATATATATATATATATACATATATATATATATATACATATATATATATATATATATATATATATATATATATATATATATATATATACATATATATATATATACATATACATATATATATATATGTGTCGGTACATACACGCTGGGCATGATGATTCATGAATAAAAGATTACAAACTGTGAATAACACGATGTCGAACTCTTTGTTTTGCGATTTGACTACCTAACGGCCGTTCTTTTACCTCCCCCCCCCCACCCTCCCTGCCCTTTTTCTCTTCTTCATTACCATTCTTCATCCTCTTTACATCTCTCGTTCAATGTTTTGTCCCAAGGCGACGATAGAATCCGGCCGGCGTTATTTAAACGACAGGAAGTGATTAGGCACAATTTGCTTAATGATTGATTCCCGCGACCACATCGTCATAACTTGCGGCGTGGCACCACCTTGGCCTCTTCTTTTTATCGGTGGTCGTGGTCTCGGCGGGAGTCAGGTTCGCAAAGAACACCGTCGTCCCTCTATTCGCCCCCTGCAATTGAATTCAGAATGCTGTATTATATACCCACGTCCTGGTCACCGACGTCATCGTTAGTGCGGTAATTTAACATCTTTCACTAATTAGTCCAATAAGATTGGTCTCGCTAACCAAAGGAACATCCAGAACCAGTGCTGTGCGATTAATCGATTAATCATTTTTACCGTCAATCGATTAATCGTATTTTCGATAAATCGACGGTTTCGATTCATGTACCGTTCGACCGGCAGAATTGTTACTAGGCAACTTCGATTAATCGAAAAACTCGATTAGTCGATTAATCGCGAGCACGATATTTTTCGGTTATGGTGTAGAATGAGAACAGTCGAGGACCGTCGTACGGTAACCACAAGTTGAAACTCTTCTCGTTGTCAGTGCAGCTTTGATAATTGGCGATGACTTTTGCAGACTTTATAAATAGACAATTATTACGACTACCCGATCAGATCGTTGAAAATGATCTTTTACCCTTTGAATCAAAGAGAGTCGGGAGCTTGTACCGGTGCAGCTGCACTATCGGTGCAACCGTTCTCGACGCTCCTCGTAGTCGACGGAAATCTCATTGCTCACTTCTACGTAAGGTGTGTTTGTACGTGGTTACGTGTGTTACGGATGTATGGCATGCACAACTAGGGGTCTCAGGTTCCTGAGAACTAAACTCTGGATCTTGCTTTACTGAATCCCAGCTATGTCATGCCACACCTTTCACATAGTTAGGTATACGCGATGCCTGTAGCTCCGTTACATATACAGAGAGCTTGTCTCACTCTCACAGACGAATCGCTTTACGCGCATACAGCATGCAGGGAACATCTTTTACGGCATGAGAATACGTTCGCTGTACAGATAGTCTCTTTCTACCGCGACTTTTACCGCATAAACTACGACCCGTTGTTACATCCGTATGTCCGCCCGGCGGAAATGGGCCCCCTAATTGGGTCCTATCACTTTATCGATTTTCGTAGATCTCACCGCATCGGACCCATACAATTTATTATACAACTGTATCGTTTTTTGATCGTCAGGCGCACACGCAGCCACCGCCAAAGAAGTGCTCCAGAGTTTCGAGGATCCCGAACACGCGGTACAGGAAGGATGTTACTTCTCCGCCGAGTATCAGGGCGAGTTTATCATGCAGGTTGGCGGGGCTGGTTCCAAAGGTTCAGGGAGCATCGGTGATCCGGTGCCATACTCCACGGTCCGCATAACCTTCAATTCGATACCAGTGTGGGGATATTGTCGGCGACGAGTTGGCCAGAACGTGCTTTTGGTCAATAGGTTGGTATAAGTTCGTTTACATAAAACGTTCGATTTTAAGCCTTTAATTAGACGCTGTTTCGGAGGCAGTTCAAGACCATGGATTTGACCAACTGTTGAAACGCCAACTGTTCTTTCTTTGGTATTAGAATTCACGTTTTGATTATCGTTTCCTGCATTAATACCTTATATTCCCGGTGGGAAACCCGAAACTACGATGACTCTGTGAAAATTATTCGTTATAATTGGTTCGCTGAACGAAAAAACCGGTAACATACGGAGAGAGCTCGCACCGTCCTGTTGATTCGACAGTTTGAACCTGAACCTTTTGCCATATGTTCGTCATTTCGAGATGAGACGAGACCACGATCCATCCTTGGACTCGACGCGACGGTTGAGCAAAAAAGGGGAAAGATGAGGTGGCGAGGTGGAGGGGGGACACGAGCGAATCAGATTGCGCAAAAGAAAGCAAAATGCATGTTATACATGCGCGCTTCTTAATGGAAGTTAAATTGCCATCTCCCAAGAGCTATTTATACACGTTCACCACCACCACCACCACCATCACCATCAGCAGGATGGACGGATCCAGGGATATGCCGCATGCTCCTTCCTCAATTTTTACCATTTTCATATGCGTGCGGATGCTGCTGGAGAGGCTCTCGCTGCAAAGTCTGATCTTCTTTGTTTTTTGCTCGGGATAGAAAGAGAGAAAAGTAAGAGTTGTAGGAGAATAAAAAATTTTTTAAATGAAAAAAAAAAAATGCGAAACTGCACCTCTCGTCTGAATAATGTTCCGTGGAGAGCTAAATGTGCGTATATAATGCATGCTCCTGATACCTTCGTGCCTACGAATTCTCATCAACTCTCTTACGCTGCTGCGCACATGCTCTGCAGCGAATGATATTTAAGATCTGATGCAGCTGTAGGACCACCTCGGATGTGATGTTAAAATTGAAATAAGAAGGTAGTCTTCTCGTGAGTGCCTGTAGTACCTGCGGACGGGATCGAGAACTGTTGTTGCAGGATGCGGGAAAATTAGATTTTTCGAACCGTAATTGGGTGCGCTTCTTGCTTCTATACCTTTCTCTTCGCGTTTTGTTTTGTTTTTGTTTTTTTTTTTTTTTTTCGGTTTTTCGTTTTTCTGGTTCTTCTGATTTGCAGGTTTCCTCGTCAAGTACGTCTAAAAACTGATTGGCCCGTTGCCCGGTGTTGAAGATCTTGCTTCTTTTTTCTTTTTTTTTTTTTTCCGTCTTTCGTTTTTTCTTTAATACCGTTTTTCTGGTATCGAATACCGCAGAGATTTTTATCTCTTACGCGATCGGGTTGCCCTTCTTCTTCGTCGTTAAACTGCCCGGCGGATGTTTCCTCAGCCGTGACGTAGTTCTTGGGTCGTCGTCTTCTTCATCCTCGTTGTCGTCGTTGAGGCGCGATCATCGAACGAAAGAATTCTTCTCGCCTGCACAAGTTGCGGTTCAGCAGTGATGAGTTCCGATTGGATCTTCGCTACGAACGTAACAAAAAAAAAGAAAAAAAAAAATACAACACAACAACGCTAAACTATATATACTGAACCTTGAGGATAACCACAAAGCGCGGCGTCGATTCTTCTGAAAAATATAATTCCCCCGACAGCGTTGTAAAATCTTACAGAAATTCGATCGCATTGTAATTTTTTTTTTCTTTTTGCACTTCGACCATAATTATATCTAATCGTGGGACCTCGCCGCAGATGTGAAAAAAAAAAATTTGTCTATTAGATATGAAAAAACGTTACTGAATTATACATACTATATAAACTATGTGTCGTACGGAGAAAAACGAATGATCAATTTGTGTTATTGCACTTTATATTGATTGTTGTTTTTTTTATTATTTTTTTTTCACAGATACAACGACGATGATTGCATCCGATGTTTCCGATTGATAAGGAGATCGCGAAACATAATCGAAGTATTCTCAGAGAATTTGAACAGATGTTACACTTCCGAGATTGCCGCGACAGCATCTTGTGATACTCTATACTCCAAGGCTATTTTATACCGTAAGTATTTTTTTTTTTTTTTTTTTTATACCTTCAACACTTTTTCTTCATCTCAAACCTGTATTGTGTATAATGACAAACTGTGTTATATCTGCAACACCATAATCGAATGCATCGAAAAGTAACAGCTCCGATAAATGATGACTTTTTAAATTAAATGCAAAGGAAAAAAATTCCAAAAAAAAAAAAATAAATAAAATTGTACAGGCGTCTATTTTTTGATCATCTAGGAAAAAATTCGCGAATCACGCATATCCACATTCACAAGTTTCGCGGTTCATTGATCACTTAAATATATTACGTTGATTGCATGTGTATGTGCGAAGCTAACGTCGAATAGTTACTTGGCAATTATCGCTGTCACACCGGCAACGAATAGTCCGCGGAATTTATAATCACTGATTCATTATAGATATTTCTTTTACGAAATGTGACTCACGCGGGATTCCGGTGTGTAAGGTGTTTGCCTTTCCGTTAGCCTCTCTTTCTCTTTGTCTCTCTCTTGATTTCTCAGACACGCATCAGGCACTGTTATATACCTATGTTGGAATTGTGATTTCAAATCTACGCGGCTGCAGAATCCACGTCGTAATTAATGGAGAAAAAGCAAAAATAGAAACGAAATCCTTATACACCCAATTAAGAACGCATTATGTTCTAGTTGGAAACTTGTATCCTGCCTGATGCGTATAATGTATATATAACGTTATACCGGCTCGTTAATGATTAATTAGGTAATTCGATATTATGATGTGCATTAATTGTAAGCCGACGCTTTCTCACCTGCGTAAATATGTAAATATATACGACGTTCGGTTTCCTTTCCTATATTTTTTTTTTTTTTTACAAATTCTTTACTCGTTGTACTTGTAAAATTAGCGTGATTGCACCTTATTTACATGTTATACAGTATAACTCAAATACTCGTTATCGTGCGGCCGATTTTGTTATTACAGGTGTATAAACAAAGCGTATGAATATTTGTATTGCATAAATTTATACCAATTAATTCGCCTCGTTTCCTTGTATGCGTTGCATTATACTGACAGCAATGCATCGACGATACGAAGCAAGTGGAAGTACACCTACATACATACATATATGTATATATATATATATATATATGTGTGTATAAAGACACACGTAATGTATAATAACTAGAGGAAAGGAAGTGCGGAGAAGATTGTGTAACACTTATGAAAGAATGTCTTAGACAGCGGATGCTACCCGTTTTTTACTCGTGTATTATACGTTTACATACGTGTACGTTCATATCTCTACGCGCGTATCCGAATACATTTTGCTCGGTTTTTGATCCCCACACTTGATACATGCCTACCTGCCTACGTGTATATATTCTTTACTTTTTACCTTCGTATCGAGGTACATTACTCATGAAACGACGCCCCTGCGAGATGCCTAGATCCAGTATGTATAATCATATTAACAACCTACAGTGTATCTCTGGCGCCATCCAAGACGATTCTGCACCGCGCGACGTTGATAGTTTAGAAAACCTGCTAAAAACACGACGGAATATTACGAGTTTCAACGGTTGATGAAAATTTGTTTTTTATCCTCGTGGTATTTATAGCGTACATATACTACTTGCTTTTTCGTTTTTCTCAATTTACATGTTAATTTCGATCTTACCGGTTAGACACACACCTATTTCACGGGTATACCTGTGCTAATCTATTTCCACGTCTAGGTATCACATTTTGATATTGAGCAACATCTGTTTGGAAAAACATACTCTATTATCTTACGAAGGCTATTATACCGATGTCGATTCTTTGGTAACTGTTTCGAGGGTATTAATTAACGATTGGCAACGCTGAAAGAGCCGTGATGCTATAATCACAAACTGACCTGACGTAACGAATTATAAACGATCTGGTCACGGGTGTCTATATGTATATATATATATATCTATATATCTATACACACATTATATATCCATGCCCGCATCACCATATTACGTATGCATTGATACATTATTATACGCGCTTCGAGACACGTCTTTGTAACTTCAATTGATGCAGCGTTGCAGCTATCACTTTATACTTGTATACATGTATGCGTATTCTTTTCACACGTCCGTTGATCTCGCCTGCGCGCACGCGTAATTGATATTCATCATTCATTGTAAATTGTTTGTGAGGTGTATAATTGACAATTGTTGTATGAGAAAATCGAACGCATGGAACGATCGCGAGATGAGCGGAAATTGGTAATTTTTATTGTTTTTCTATTTTTCCATTTTACTTTCTTTTTTTTTTATTTCTCATCCCGCTAGACGAGGGCTAGGTGTCTATTATACATCTTATCTTATTATACCTACCTGTCGGGTTTCTTGGCGACAAGAAATCTGAAACGAAGTATTATTCTTCCAGCGTATAATGAGGCTGAGGCTCGTCGTGTAAAAAATTGCCGCAAGTTGACCCAGCATTCGTGGTGTTTACGGAAGCGTGACACCGGCCATCTTACATTTATAGTTTTACCTCAGAATTATACGTGTATATAATACACGTGGCGTACATACCTCGTACACAACAATTGAATTTAAGTCGATGTCATCCACACGATCAGCGATCGAGGGGGTAGTTCTTCTATATGTATTATAACAGTCGGGCGTGGGACTCCGCGGCGATCTTCGCCTCGAGTTTCTGATCTCAATGAGCTCACTTTTTGCTCTATGCTCGGTAGTTTTTTTTCTTTCTTTCTTCTTTTTATACATCTTCGTATACGAAGAAGAACCATCGAACCATGAGATGGAGAGGTGAAATAAATGCGTGAAAAAAGAGCAGTGAGAATGAAAACAATTCAAAAACTATCGGGATCCACGGTATTGGGTGACGCCATTTTGCTCTCATATTTAATAATAAAGATTGTTTTTCATCGTATATTTTACTCTGTATCTATTTAATGTATCAAAATAGTCGTCTGAACGCTTGCACGAAGGTTTTTGTGCATCCATGTTCGTACAATATACATATTTAATACGAACAGCTGATCACACCGCATGACGCCATATTGCAACGTTATAGCCATGTGCAAGTGCAATTACAGTAGATTTATACGACGGTGTTATTCATTTTTATTACTTTCCAAGTCTTGGGCTCCGTTCTTCGAAATTATGTTCACCAGGCGATAATACGGTACCCCATGGGTATAACCTCTTTCGCCGTGTATCGTGAATTTATGGTTAACAGGGAAAATTGCACATATTTTACATGAATGAACGCGGCTCCAGTACGTGCTATGAACTACTGCCAACCTATTTGACGAAATGGTTTATAACCTCTTACGTGACGCCAGTCGTGCCGTTGTGAAGGTTAGGTTGGCAGCAGTTCGTGGCACACGCTGGGCTGCTTTAACTCGTGTAAAATCTGTGGATGTGTTGACGCATGCGTACTCGATCTTTCCTGTTCACCATAAATTCACGGTATACAAAGCTACCTACCTGTCGCTTCTGGGTTTCCCGTGACTAAAGGAAATTCGTTACGCCGAAAGAAGTCATCTCCCAGAGCTGGCTCACTGTCCCATGAAATATTCAGTGAATACGAGTCAGAATCAGCTGAGATCACACTAATTATCTCGCCTGTATTAAGTTTGAAATTTTTTTCCGTTCACTTTTTACGAGGAAATATTTTTTGACTACAAACTAGACATGAATAAATTTTACCTATATTCTTAACACGTGATTCGTGTTGTTTCTTACTTTTTCTTTTTTTTTTCAAATTGCTAATTCATACCTCAATATTTTAACCTTAGGTTCGTCCTTAATTCATGGACACATGTGAGGATTGAACAACGCATACTAATTCACTGTTCATAGATTTAAGTATTAATTTCAGTCTATATTAAATCAAGGGTAACAAACTCTATCTCAAATTTCCCACGTGTCGCGAGGGTAAACCCGAGTCTCGGAGAATCCTACAAAAATATTTACGCATCGCCAATATGGGTATACATATATATATAGGTACATCTATGTGAGCACAGGTAGTAGAGTACATTTACAAAAAAAAAAAAAAAAAGAGGAAATAACGAACGGAAAAAAAAGAGAAAAAATACCCTTGAGGGAAAGTGGTATGGAATTACCAGACTTCCGGTGGGGAGGATGGATTCCTCTCTATTGTATATTTACCTTTAGCTGTTTTGTAGTTTCTATCACCGGTACCCATAGATATCGGTTATGCGATTTATGAACCTCGACGAACTTTACCCGGTTCGGAGCTCTAATATACTATATTTATTTTGCGAAAATCCGTAGTGATACGTCTTCGCATAACATACATTATATATCAGAAAAAGATATCAAATGCCAACAAATGATATACAAATTCCGTTTCTTACGGTATTTACATATTGTATATGGTCGTTATGAAAGTCGACTAAAAAGTTCAGTCATGATTATCCACGAAACGCCTGCCGATATGCAACTTAACATACCTACTTGCAACCTGCATTGCTTGAATTAGGAAATTCCGCCGATTACCATACGATTTATTGGTAAAAAATTCCTTTTTGTCCTCAATATTCAGAGAATATTGTTCTTTTTGCGAAGAATTTTGCAGGGTTCTTAAAAATTCTTTGAACTAACGATAGAAAAAGGTTTAGAACAAGCATCCGCCTAGAGTATGTTGGGTTCAAGAAATAAACTCGAATTTCGCCTGACTGCAAGCAACCTAACATGCACCGAATAACGAGTGTCATTTAAAATAAGGCGCTGTATTGAACACCAACTATCAAATTTAAAAAAAATTGTGCAGTTTTTAGAACTGGAAATATTATTTCCACCCTGTTTTGATACGTGATAAGAATTCATTTTTCATTTCAGGTACTAAGGAATTCGCTGGGCAACCGATAAGGAACGAATATTGCCCGATCGAAGGACGTTACCATTTTACGTACAATATAAACGACGGTTCGGAAGAAAAAATTGAATGTAACACGTTCTCATCTGACTTTGGCAACTGCCCGGACGGATCGGTGTTTCATTTGAAATTCAAACGATGCTCGTTCGAGAATCTTGGTAGGGATGATTTCATCAGTCTGTCGAGAAAGGCGTCTCGCGATCAGATAATGAGTGAGCATAAGTGTTCTGTGTTCGTGATGGTCTTGTCGCATCCTCGTTATTCCTTGTTTCTTTTCGTTTGTTTTTCTTTTTCATTTTTTTTACTTCTCTTCCATACCTTTGTACTCATCATACGTGGTCGCAAATCATGCTGGCTTGAATCATCGTCACCTGCGCATCCACATTAGTTCGCTTTGTTTTGTGACATTGATCAGAATCACACACGCACTTGGCGAAAGATCAGAAAAATGAAAATTTAGACACGTATCTAACGGTAATTTCGGCAAGGATCAGCATGAAAATTAATATATGAACGCTAATACTTGTTCGTTAAAATTGACTTGACATTTGTACTTCGCACTAATTTGTAAGACCACTTATGCCACAGTATCTCATATCACGTTTTTACCGATATATTTTCTAACAAGTCGTTGTCTATTTTTTGTTTCCGGGATAGAAAATATCAGAAATTCATATTTCTGTGTTTTTCAATGTGATTAACAGGCATTGGGTATAATTTGAGAATTTGATTTTTGTCTACCATTGCAATATATCTTCCTCTCCGACAGATATTACATTCAATTGTCTCGGTACTTGGGACGGGCCGAACGGATCGAAATACTTGGCTCTTTTGGACGCGCAAGGAGGCGAAGAACGTCGACCCCAATATCGATGCGGTGTAAGTTTCTTGTTAGAAAATTTCAAACGTGTACCTCATCACAAGGGTACATATGGGTTTTGTTTTGAGAACGAACTAATTCGATGCAAAAATGTACGATTTATGACTTAACGTCGCCAATTACCTTTCAGCTTTATCATGTCGATAGTAAAAAAGGTAAAACCTACCTGGCATTCAGCAGCGACTCGAGTTGCACACAAAATCTTGAAAATTCAACTAGCGGATACGAAACTCTGGTACTGAGCAAAGCGACGAACCAAAAAACGGTACCAGACTACGTGAGAAATCATGTAGCACTGTAAGTATCCGTAATCTGTGCGTTATTTTCTAACTATATTTGAAAAAATGAACTCGGGTAAAGTCAAGTTTTTTATTCTTGGCTTTAAGATTCCCGAAATGGTCGCACGGCGAGTGGGAACAATCGTTGATCGTAAACGGCACGATGACGTTTACGGATACAAATGGATATAAAAGTTACACTTTCGTAACTGTCGATTCGAACGATCAAAGCGGACGTTATGTCGTCTATTCGAAGGACCAATGGTAATTATAATAATTTTGATAATTTTCTATTATCCATGAGCACGAAAAAAAATGAATAAAAAGTAAAAATTCCCTATATCGGTAATATATCATTTCCTTGATCCTAAGAACTATCATTTCATTGAATGAAAAGTTAGTCGTTCTAAAATTACAAATCAGGAACTGTATTCTTATTCTTTTACAGTGAGATGGAGGGTTACGTGTGTTTGATGATGAAACAACGTAGTGAAAACGTTCTGGAATTCACCACAGGTGAGAGTAAAAAACATGAAATAATAATAGTAACTATAATAAATGACAATCCTTTTCTTATCGAAATTTCTATTCTCTACAGGTACGGCAACGAGTCTTACTTACAAAAGTTACCTCTGCGACGATCCGAATCTCGACAAACCCGTTTGGATGACACAATCCAGTGAGTAGACAAATAAAATTAACTGATTATTCAATAATGATGATCGAAAGAGAAAATAGAAGAAAAAAAAATTTGGACTCATCCATGTAATTTTTATTGCCCCATTCATCTGAGATGTGGAACAATTTTTGTTTAAGGAATAGAACGCGTGGTCGAATCTCCTTGCCCAATTACGGGCCAGTATACGGGAGTTATAACCGATCTTCCTGGAATGTGCGCAGAGTTAAGCAGTAATTGCAACACGCGAGAAATCATGTATTACAAAGTCAGTGATTGTAGTACCGGTGAATTATACGAGGGTGCGTAAGAATTTAATTTCATCGTTGTGAATATATTTGCTTTTTTTATCTTATCGTTTCTAAATTTTCAGAGCGCAGTTATTTGTGTCTTGGACAGTGGGAAGAAAATGGCGTTATGTATACGTACACGAAGAGAAACGACACTAGTACAAACGAGTGCTTCGTTGGACTGATAGTTAACGACGAGGAAATTTACATCAAAGAAGCTGGGGATCATTGTATAAGAAATATCGATCCCAAAACGCAGGGAATGCGTTTGTACAAAAAAGGTAGAAACATGGGACAATGATTACATTATCCATGGAGAAAAAAAAACAAATTATAAGAATCTAAGGCTTCTGCGCTTTCTTTTCTTAGTTCGCTCTGTTCACAATATAACGAACTACAGTAAAACCTCGTTCTTCCGGCCTTCGCTCAACCGAGTCTCCGCGTTATGCTCGGATAATACGGATGGAGCTTTTACTTTGTTGCTTATATGTAGTAACAATGCTTTCTACCCCAAAGATTAATCTACGTTCGTTAGATTTTCACTTTTATATACTTCTGTGATTAAATTTCATTTTACCATTTCAAATACGTAAATAATGATTGAAATGTTCAAAATTTTTATTTCTTCCGTGTTATCCGAGGTTTCGCTTATCCGAGGTACCTCCTCCTCACGTTATCTTGGATAAACGAGGTTTAACTGTAAATAAGACTAAGAAATACAAGGTTGTCACTTTTGATTGCTATTCCAGGACAATGTTATGGCAACTCTCCGAGTCCCGCACCCACGCCGCTTAAACCAATTCCGCACGATCCAGTAATGCGGATTACTTCCACACCTCGATCAAACGTTGGAGGTAAGACGTCAAAGTATGAGTAACTATTCGCGCGCTGAAAAATGTGATTAAAATTTTCTCTGCTTACCAATTTTTTTTCGTGTCTTTTACCCTACAGATAATATGATCAACCAAATTTCAACAATCACGGCTGGATCCAGATGTATCGGGAAAACCGCAAATAATCACCACACTATGTTCCTAATTATCCTTTTGGGGTTAATTTACTTAAATATGTATTACTCGAAGTCGGAGCGTTGAAGAATTGTTTTATAACGGAGATATAAATATAACGCGACAAGCGATATTCTAATTGCGATAAATAGACTCTAAGACTGGACAATGTTTAGATCTGTCGCCTTTTTTTCAAGATAAAAAAAAAAAAAATAGGAAAGAAAAAAAAAACAAGGACGAGGGTAAAAAATTTTGTGTAGAAAGTGTAGAATAAAAAAATACTAGAATAATATATTAGACGTAGTTATCGGTCATATCATATATATATATATGATATACGCATATTCGTAATCTGAATATCTCAACGAGTGTTTTAAATATTATACATATATACACAATATACATATAACGACTGAATTTACGATGGGAAGTTTGCATTGTGAACATTTCACGAAAAAAAAAGAAAAAAAAATAACAAGTATTTGGCAACGCCCGGCCAAATTTTAACTGAATCTTGTTAACTTTTCACATAATATGTATTTTATCTGACGTTAAAATGACAAACATTGATAATGACTCTCGCGAAAGTGATTAATTCGAAAGCTTCACCTTGGTTGGATAAAATTTGAATGCTGTATTGCATTTTTTTTTTTGTTTTTTTTATTTATTCCATCTCATCCAGGTCCCTTGGACATTTCCAAACTGTGACTAGCTTTTCATTGTGTATCTCTCGCAAGTATTTTGATTTCGATTTTAATTTCAATCTTTTCGGCACATTTCTTTCGAATATTTCTTTGATTGTATGATTTGTTAAAGCAATTTTAGACTGAGACCGTTCCAAAAGCTGTTTCTGCATGTTTTTACAACTGCATGTACGTATGTCGCACTGAAATATTTTTGAACGTGGCATATCAAAATGTGTGGAAATTGTTTTTTTTTTTTTCTTATATAAACTTAAAATTATATATACATAAACACGTGCCTTAGAAATGTGCGAACAATGCGTGACTAATGGCTTCAGTGAAAAAAAATTTAGTATACGTATAATTGAAATTTTTATCATATTTAGTTCAGAGAGTTTACAATTATCGTATACATGTTAAGATCAATGTACAGTTTGCCAGAAGGCAAAACATCATGATGCGGCGGTAGATCGAGCCTTGAGTTAATTGTTTGCTTTTTGCTTTTCGGTTGGATATAAGTAAATCACAAAAGGAAGATTTCCATATCTTCTTTGTAATTCAGTTGCACGGAGCCTATTACAAAAAAAAGAAAAAAATTCAGTCCACAGCTTACAATAAATTTTAACGATTGACTCAAATCTCACGGAACTACCACGCTAAAAATCAAATGTAAATATAGTTTATTGTAATCCACTTTTTATGATTATTTATTAGTAAGCATTTATGTAAGAACTTGAAATGAAGTACCCCAGGTTACTGAGAGATGTAAAAATTGAGGTTCGTCGATCAATCGGAAAATATTTTTTATCATTTTTTTTTACTATTATCATGAGTCTTAATTCAAAGTTCGTGTTTTGAAAATATTTTTCCACACAAATTTCACCGAACCCCAATCAATCGATCCTCGTATTTTTGGAGCAATTACCATGTGTTTTTGTCAATTTAAACAATAGAGGTTCGAGTGAGTACTTAACATGGCGTATATTTGATTGGTTTTTAAGATTGTAGATCAGATTACATTTTTAATTTACGCCTCAATACCAAGGTTCTTGTACATGGCTAATGTTTATTGTAATTTATTTTATCCAACTATTAAGACATTCAATCAATTTTTCTTTTATCTCATTCGAAACTTTATTCTATATTAATTCACTACTTCATACCGACTGTAAGCTAATATTATTGTAACGAAGTGAGTTCACTTTCCTTAAATTTCTTCCTCAAACTTGCGTGCTAACAATAATTTTAAGCACGTTGTGTTTCGTGCAACAGTGATGTAAAATATTTTTGTACAAAAGACAAAAAGACAGGATACGAAAAAAGCAATAAGAAATACATATACGTATGTTTTTTCCATACATGCGCGCAAAGGCCGATTTCGCTTCCTGTAATGCGGGAGCATAGCATGTGAAAAAGTAGACAAAGGTGTGTTCCTCCGACGGACGCATTTTTGTTTCGGTCTGCGCAGACCATATTTCAGTGGTCAGCTGTTAGCCCAATGGAAGACATCTTGGAAATCGCTAAATGATCTCGAATGCGATTGGTCGAAAATCCAAGATGGCTTTCACTGGCAGCGGGACGCGATTGGTTCTAAGAGATGGGGTGCGCAAGAGATTGCTTACAAAATAACGCCATCGGACGGCATGAACCTTAACCTCGATCGCACCAGCGTGATCGATGAAGCGTTATTCCTCGCTACAGGAAGCAAAATCGGCATTCGCCCACAGTGGAAATCGAGTTTACCACAGGAGTGACCGTTTCGCTCCCTTGGTGTACAATATACTATTAATTAGTCTAAGCGATTGAACGAGACCACGTTTGTCGGACGTACTTATTTAGCATACGTTTTCTTTTTATAAATCATAATACCGATATACCTTTTAACGAAAAGAAATTATTTCCTATAATCTATAACTATGTTTGCCAAATACATTTTTTAACACAAACGTCCGAACGAATATTTCTATTCGCCAAATTATTCGAAAAATATATTTAGCAAAAACTCGTACCACCTTTCTCAATTTCCTAGTGTGAAAAAACTGAATTTTGTAATAAATGTATCGATGCGTAAACTTCGGATTCGGTGCGGCGATCACAGCAGAAATTAGTCGAGTATTATTTATCATGCACCGTTTATAGTTCAAGCTGGCTGAAAGTAGGTGATGATGTTGAGCCTAGAACGAGCCTGACCCCGAGGTCTAGTTGCGGCGCTATCGCATTCTAGGATCTATGAGGGTACGAAGACGTGCTAGATTTAGGAGTCGAATTGCAGCCGGTTCACAGTGGAGAGCACTCAAGGTAATTACTCCAAAGAGACATTAAGTAATGTCGTAGATCTTGTCAGTGGGTAATGTGCGCATTGTGTACGAGCTTGACGCAAGGTAATCATAATTTAGGAGAATGTGAACTGCACAGAATTAACTCTCGGCACTGTTCAAGGTCACCTCTAATGGGCCAACGCACAGATAAGGAGAAGAGATATCTTCCGAAGACGCGAACGGCGTTAAGAGACCATTCAGAAAACAGGTTTGTCAGAGCAAAGCTTTGGATGATTATTTTCTGCCATTCTTTTCACGTCCATTAATGGCTTAATTGTCCTGACAATGCAAAGACGTTGTATAATGAAACGAAAAAAGTTGATTATGGATTGTCGAGATTGTCAGGATTCGGTTCTTGAGAGAGTCGATATGGAATACTGAACGGAAATCTTTCTTTATCTTCCTCTTCGCGACCATAAGGCATTATTGTTAAACTGTTATCGATGAAAAAGAAGACCATGCAGCTGCAGCCGGAAACCTAACAGCACAGCGATGGTGATGATAATAATAATAATCACGTTGTGATAAATAAAATATTATAGAAGCCCAAGACGCGAATACGAGGAGAGTCTAGAGCGCAGGTCCTTACGAATGGAGTTTACTTCGAGACGAACCCAGTCACGCGATCTCGCTTGGCAAGCTACCTTGCACCATCGGAAAGCCCTCCTCGGTCGCAGCAAGTCGTCAGTCGGTGGTTAAACACGATGAAGAACAGCACGAGATTCGCCTTCACTTTATCCTTGCTGGCTTTGTTCTGTAATGGGATTCCCAACGTCGATTCCCAGAGAACTCATGCTCGGCAAGGCGTCGGTAGGGAACCACCAACGATCAAGATACCCCTTCAGGGTAGTCTGATCGGAAAGGAGGTGAGGTTTTAATATGCACTGGCTTCTTATTAAGCACCAATCCTATTACAACGCCTAAATCATCGTGCATTATAAAAGATGCGACTGAATCTTTCGTTCCACCGCACATGTTAAACACGTCCTGCAAAGCGCAGAGTCAATAATGCTGTGTAGGTATTTTAGACATCCTGCCAATTTGTACCTATGGCAATTATTAATATACTCGCATGCAAAATTTCAAATAAAAAAAATTTTCCAGTATTCATCGAACGTATAAACTAAACATGCATTCAAGTGTTTAAGATTTTGTATTTAGTTTGTCAATCATTGCGAAGAATTCATTCATTTGACTCGGGTGCTTATGTACGAAAAGTAAAATTCAGTATTTACAGTAAACTGCCATTTCTTTGAGTCGAATATGATTTCTTCACGGCACATAAATTATTTTCAAACAAAGCCGTATCATTATTTCTGAACAATAAATATTTTCTCAAGGTGTGAGGGGAGGGCAATTGTTCATAGTCACGTGATCCGTGTCGGCAACAAGCCTATAATCACCGGACTCTGAAAGAGTAGCTGTAACATTTTCATCGAAACTTTTTGGTACTCGTGACACAACACGTCATTTCCTATTTCGCATATGATCAGAGGGTACATTGAGCGATTAGAATCACTGTTCACCAAATTCTGTTACTCTAGCTTTTGGTGATTGAATTTGTTATTAGATGACGTGGATGCGGACGCAGAAGGTTTTCGCGTACCTTGGAATACCATATGCAAAGCCTCCGATTCGTCAGCTTCGATTTGCTGCGCCTGATACAAACCCGCTTCCATCCTGGTCCGGGATCAAAGAAGCCACCACCTACGCTCCATCCTGTCAGCAAGTAGAGGGTGGACAAAAGCTCCATGAACGGACTTACCTCAGACTTCTGGCCATCAATGATGCCGATGATCCAGGAGTCAGCGAGGATTGTCTTTACCTCAATGTCTTCGTGCCTGATGGTGAGCTCTGATAAACTTTTCCTCATTTAAGTTATTCGGCCATCGAGATATGTATCGCTTTAGAGTAGCGCTGAGAATGACAGTGAAAAAAATTGCGCGGAATTTTTTAATCACCGTGATGATATGGTAAGTTCGCCGTGATAACGGTGCGATGGAAATATCCGGCGGAAGATTGCAGCGGCGGAAACGAATGAACGTCACAAGTAGTTTAACTTGGGGGTGCCGTGACATTTGAATTGCTAAGGTGACAAATTAGATCCTGATTTAGAATTGCGGATTAACAAATGGTGTTCTGTAATTAAAGGCAAACAGCAACTCGACTTAATTTTATCAAATGAAATTTAAGTGAGACTTGGATGTAGAGTAGTTCCGATACAAAAATAGAATGAAGAATTTAACCTCTGCCTATCATTTTATTGCGAAAAGTACGGGTGTAGAAAAATGCAGAAATGAATCATGTTGAATAAAAACAAAAAAAAATAGAAAAATTGAGACAGAGCCTTGTGCCAACTGAAATTGGTTTTTCTCGTTTACAATTTTTACCACCCAACGACACGCGATATTACTGCAGAAAGTTCTTTCCGCAGCAACGCGAAGTTAAAGTTCAACGTGACAAAGACCTTACAAGCCTCAAGAGTTGACTAAAATTAAAATCCATTGGTGTTACAAAATTTATTCACAAGGGCCTCTGTTATATAATATTCGCAGACCCTTACGGAAGGATTTAAACACATTAAGTAAACGGGGATGACATTTTAGAAATATGTACAGCCGGATGAGTGCCGAATATTACAATGTTTTCAACGAGCGAAACTGTGAAAAACTAGAAGCGAATTCGAACCGATCGGAATACCGAAGTGTGGATTTGTTTCGCCTATAACTGAGATTATCGATTCCGGATGCGAACAATCAGTCGGTCAATGGCCAAGCCCCGAAGCCTTTGTGATAAGTAAATTTCAGTATCGGTGTGAAAACGAGCCAAGTAATTTGTCTACTTCTTTAACCAGATCATGTCGATTATACATGATGAAATTTCCGGCAGGGTAGTCAGCCCGTCAACTTTATACATCTGACTTACATGCAACCCTTAAATCAAATCCACGATTTACTTCTTTACGACTCCTGCATGAAGGTGCCTGTATATAACGAGAAAACTTTCCAAGGGCATATAATATCGCCTCGGTTAATGGGCTTTCAGTTTCCTTGAAGATGACGATAGTAATCGTTGCGATAAACAACCCCGGGTACACAAAACTAGCCAAAGCCACGATACTCACATTATAACGTACGACAAGAACGCAACGCTGACATTTTCTTTGTCGAAGGTGGGGAAAAATAAATAAATAAATAAAAATTATATACCGATCAGAATCTCTCGGACCGTCGCTGGCCAATCACCTGCGTATTTCGAAAATCCGTTTCGACGCCTGCGACAAATCGACTCTGGGCACCAAACTAACCAGAGTTGCTGCACTGTACTCGAAGTTTGGCACACTTATGCACCCATGAGCAGTTAGTCCGGACTGGGGCACCCTTACAGTCAAACAGCAACTGGGTTGACGGGAACAACGACAAAGAAAGAATTGCCATTTGGACATAAGCTTAACGGTCCTGGATCGATAAGGGAATAAAGTATACGGTTTTAAAGTGTTGGTGAAGAAGAAGGGATGGTTGTGTTGCAGCGTTACGGTGCTTTGGACACGCAATCCGTTCGCCCTCCTCGCAGATGCCATGATACGGTGGTAATAGTCACGAAGCCCTCTCCTCCACCCCTGAAATCATTCCATCGCCATTTCTAGCTGGATTTTTCGCTCCCTTCGTGTAGGTACACATCACGACGGACCTTGGACGCGGGTTTTAAACCCTCGAAAATGCGACTGGGCCAATGGATCGCCGTCGCGAGATTCGTGATATTACCGCAATCCAACCGCAGGCTCGATTTTCCTTCCAACAATATTTTTTATAGTATAAGTACTGCAAGGAGTGAAAAACTCGGCAAACTCTTACCGGAGCTCGTATGTTTACGCCAATCAAACAGAATTATATGGAAATGGTTACTCTTCAACGGTGTTGTGTTTGAATTAGCGCCATTGTGCGGACAGCGAAGCAATTTGTACTGGTTCAATTGTAAGGGTTTAACCATGTTTTAAGGGTGTGTATAGATCGAGATTCACTCAAGTATTTTTTTACTAGAATCAATCGGTAGGAAGCATTGTCATTTAGAATAACGTTCACCATTTCGCGGCTCGTTTTGCAGAGCCATGAATATCTCGAGAACGGCTCGACCGATTCACTTCAAATTTGGAGTCAGTATTCTTGGACGTATCGCGTGCCTGGTATTTTCGCGTCATACTGACCAGCTCAATTTCTTTCAGGCAATCCACCGGGCGAGGGCTGGCCGGTGATGGTCTGGTTTCACGGCGGAGATTTCAACACTGGGACTCCAGCCATTTGGGACGCCACAGTCTTCTCGATCAAACAGAAGGTAAGCTTTGGACTCAGCGTGATACTCCGATTCGGAAGGTTCGAAACGGCCTTGAAAGGGTCGCAGGACTCTCGTCGAAATCGATTCATAGCATGCTATTGATAGTCGTGTATGAGATTACTGTCATTAAATCTGGATGTTTCGCGTGTTTAGGAGACATGCATAACGACCCCGAGTCTTGCGCGTGATAACGTATGTCACGGTTTACATGCACGAATTCGTCCGAGGTGGACCTCGGGCTTGAAAATAGAATGCGAATAAAAGTTCGAACGTATTCTACAGGTCTTATAACTTTTGTTTTCTCAATTCAGTACCTGAAATAAGCTGGACTGGGAAAAGTGCTGCAGGAGTTACTGCAGGCACAATACACGTCGCGTGAAAATATATAACTCGATTCTGGGATTTGGCTTAATTTTTTTTTTTATGGCCTGATAAAGATCGAGTAATCAACAATACTTTCTGTGCTGGTAAATATGCCCACGGTGTAAGGTTCAAGATATGACTTGGAATTTGACTTATCGCAGGGGATCGGGGGTCGAAAATACGGAACAGTTAGAGACAGGTATGTGATAATAGTTGCGTAATTGCGTGGTCACCCTTACACCAACTTTTAATACATTTATACATGCCAGGACCTGAAATCTCGGATCAGGACCTTGACCGTGAATTTTTAACCAAGCGTGATCGGTTAGAATTCAGAGATAGTCACACTGATATTATTCGGCAAATTTTCGTTGAGCAGAATTATTCCTGAACGCAATCTCTCGTGCAATAAATTTGCTGTTTTGTCGTGTGACTATAAAACGAATTCATTTAACCTCTATATCTGTATGTATGTCAGCTGCGGTAAAGATATTTTTAGAATGATGTTAGATCAATGAATCGAAGCGCAACGGACCAACTGACTTTACATTCGCGTGGAGGATAGGAAATTTATGCGAATTTGCGATGAATTTGAATACTGAAAATAGTCCTAGGGTTACTTTATGTATTGGACGGAAGCTAAAATTGTGTTTCGCAGGTTTTCACCAGAGTAATAAGTTGCAAATTGATTAGTTTTTGCACAACCTAAATCTGTTAATAATCGCCAAGGTTCTCATGTTGTCTAAGAACATTAATTATGCGTCCTTTTGTGTCAAGGATTTCCCAAATTTAACAGTAGTTGGACATCGTATTGTCAATCATAGGAACTCATAACGACTTAAATGTTCTTCCAAATCACGAGGAATAAACAGGGAAAACGGAAATTGTTTAGCATCACTCGAATTCACTTAAAATTACGTGAAAGTGTTGAAAATGATGGAAATCTTTGTAAGTTTTATGATTAATGGTTTCAATTTATCAACACTGATGACGAGTTTTTCCGATTGATTTCCATCTTATTACGTGCTTTCGTTCGTTTCTAGTTAACCGAATGATTTCCATTGATTTCAAATGATTCCTCAGTGTTTTAGGTGATCCACAATGATTCTTGTGACCCCTTCCAAGCCGTTACGATTTCTGATAGGAACGTTATGAAATCCTTACAAGTCAAATAGCAATCACTCGATACGCTGGGAATCAACGAGGATCACACAATACGATACGATATCATACATTTGTTTTCCAAGTAAACTTCCCCGAGTATTTTTATCTCTTCTATCATAAATGCGATCCCAACTGACCGTGACTTTTACGTACTCAGATGCTGATCGTGACTGTTGCGTACCGGCTGAACATCCTTGGATTTTTCACATCGACGGACGCGGAGGCTCCTGGCAACTACGGAATGCTGGACCAGATAGCGGCGTTGGACTGGGTGCAGAAAAACATCCAGTACTTTTCCGGCCAGCCGGACAACGTGGCGATATACGGTCACAGTTCGGGAGCGATAAGCGTGGGTCTTCACATACTGAGTCCATTGAGTCGAGGAAAATTCTCCAAGGCAATAGCGATGAGCGGAGACGCTATCGGGTCTGTCGGATCGCCAAAGACGGAGACGTCGGTGGTAGACCAGATAGCGGAAAAGTTCGGGTGCAATCGTCACCCGACAACGGACCTCATCAAGTGTCTCCGTAACGTTAGAGCAGAGATCCTGGTGCAGGAATCCTCCCACATAGAGACGTGGGGACCGATCGTCGACTACGAAACGAACAACACGACGGAGCCGTTCCTGCCAGAGGACCCGCTGGTCACCCTGGAGATGGGCAACTTCAACGCGGTTCCTCTGCTCGTCGGCTATTCGAACAACGAACAGGCCCTGGCCTACATCGAGTCTATCGGCAACGGGCGGGACGAAAACGCTGACGGGGCGTTGAGTTCGGATAAGTTCGAGGCGCTGATAGACAGCGAGATAACCGCCGCGGCGAAGAAGTTCGAGGACAACACCACCTGCGAGGTGGACTCCGATATGCTGGTGAAGTCGGTGCTCTTCTACTACAAACCCTACCCGCCGACCAAGGACGAAATGGTGCTGAGGGACCGATACCTCGACCTTCAGACCGAGAAGAACTACGCCGCTGGTCTCACTCTTCTTGCGGGAAAAGTCTCGCGGCAGAAATCGGCCTTCGTTTATCGGTTCGATTATCGGCCGCGGACGGCTATGTCCACGGAGGGTGTTCCCGACTGGGCCGGAGTCCCTCACATGTTCGAACTCCAGTTCGTCTGGGGCCTTCCTCACGCCGCGAGCTCCGTGCAGTGGAACCCCGCCGACAAGAAGATGGCCGACGTTATGATGACGCTCTTTTCGAACTTCGTAAAGACCGCGAACCCTTCGCAGGCGAGCATGGGCGTGAAGTGGGAACCTTACACCGAGGAGAATCCCGGCATTCTACTGATCGACAGGACCATCAACATGAGCGATCACAATGCCGTCGATTACAAAGCGCTCGCGTTTTGGAACGAGTATTATCCCATTGTTCTCGAGGAGGCGAGATCCTGTGACTGTAACAACACATCAGCCGCCCAGTCTCTCACATCCGCTTCGTCGAATTTCCACATTGTCTTTTTCACCGCGGTGCTGCAGAGTATCGTTGCGGAGCCGGTGTTCGTAAGGAGATTCGGATTGTTCTGACGATTAGGATAGTCGAAAACAACTATTGTATTGTCTCTGCAACATTGCTAAGTCTGATTTAGGCGCCATTTGAATACTAAACTGAAAATGGTCAATGTCGGATGATTAATAGATGCGATATTATCACTCAAATTATCATTCAAATCAAATTTAACTATCGTCGTTCTGTCTTTTCATACGTATAATTGGCAATATTGCGAAGTATAAAGAAATTGCATAATATGCGAAACGTTGCGATAGAACCTTCGAAAATGCCTGATGGCTTTCTTTTTTTGCAACGTATTGTTGCCGCTTTGGTAATAAGCCAGAGTGCAGAGTTGCAATAATTAATTAATAATACACTCTCTTAGTCATGCCAATGAGGAAATTCGAAATTCCACTGTCGCTTCTCGGATGTCCGAAAGGAAAGATCGAAAAAGTTTCCGTCACTGGTACACTTACACAATATGTTGATTGGCAATTTCATAAAACTGAAAATAAATCTTTTCACACATCGTTCTATAATAGACGTGGATCATTTGAAATTGATTTCTCCTATAATCTTTCTTACAAGTCAGCTAACTTTACATATACGAATGTTATGAAAAAAAGAGTTCTAAAATTATAGAAAACACCGAGGAGAAGTTATCGTCAAAATGGTCGATCCATGTAGTTAAGAGTTTGACTGAACGAGCAGTTAGTTGAAAGCTTGAATTACGCTTAAATCTATGTTTATCTCTTCAACTTGACAATCGATATTCAGCAATCTAATATCTATCGTAGTAAGGAAAGGATCCAACCATCTGTAAGAGGTTGCGAACGATTAAACCAACGTTTAACATTTATTGAATTTTTTTTATTATTGGCTTCAATACGGATATAGAAAAAAAAATTTTAAAAAGAGAAAGAAAAAAAAACCATAAATCGATTTCGAGAAACAAACGGTTGATAACTTATGAATATTTTGATGCTTTGATAATATAATAATAATAATAATAATCATTAATAATAATGTATGTACTGTCTATGTATAATTACTATTATATTATATAAGAGAGATGTACGTCGAGCGATGGTGCATGAGGGCTTGGCCAACACCGGCGTACACCCAAAACATGTTTTTTTTTCTTTCTTCAGCATAATAATCATTATCATCATCATCATCATCATCATCATCATCATCATCATCATCATCATCGTCATCATCATCTTCGTCATCACCATCATTATCATCATTTCCTTATTTGTTTATTATTTTTTTTCTTCTCCTAAATATATAATATTATTAATTAATAATTTTTATGCAAAACTCCTACAGTGATAACCGAAGTCACAGGGTAAGACATCGCCGTTGTACGCCTACAGCCGCACCTTTGACACGAGCCACCCTGGACCAACGTATATACAATAACCCTCTCTGTCGCTCCCTCTTCTCCACTCCTCCCTGTGATCAGTGCTTGAGAAAACACTATTTTCTTCGAATGTCTTGCTCTTCTCCTTTTTCGTCATCTTTCCCATCTTCCTATTTTTAATCGGTTTCGAAGCTTAGAGTCCCTCCCCGCCCCACCCACCTGTCTTCCTTGCGTCACTTGTTTATTATACTCTCCCTCCGTTCGGTTTATTTCCCTATTCCCCATTCTGTATTTTATCCCGTTCCTCTGAAACCTCGTTTTACGCCCCCACTGGTATGTGTGTTCAGATTCAGATATATATATATATATATATATATATATGTATGTGTGTGGATAGATGTGCACACACATATATATATGTATATATATGCATATGTTCATTTGTTCATCTCTTTCGTATGTATTTTCGCGTACAAGGATACGATGGGGGGTTTAGGCCCATTTCTCTCTTTACAGAAGTCGGCATAGCCCTTTCTTTTTTTGCTTTATCTTTTTCTCCGGTGACTTCTTGTTGATTTGTCGCACCAGGTCGTAAAAGATCTGAAACGAAACGGCAAGAGGATTAAAATTGTACTTAAAGATGCGTCATATGATATTTTTTGTTTAGAACTTTGAGGGCGTTTTCGGTAATATTGCAGAACACTCACGTCGTTAACGTTAATTTTGGCTTTGGCAGAGGTTTCCATGAACGCGCAATTGAATTGCCTGGCCAGATTGACTCCTTGGTCCTTTCCGACTACCCTCTCATCCTCCAAGTCACACTTGTTGCCTACGAGTACCATTGGCACGTCGTCCGTGTCTTTTACCCGGAGGATCTGTTCCCTAAGATCCTGAAGGTCGTTGAATGTCGACTGTGCCGTTATCGAGTAGACCAGTACGAAGCCCTGACCATTCTTCATGTAAAGGTCTCTCATGGCCGTGAATTGTTCCTGAAAATATCAATCAAAAGACCTGTCATTCTTTTCGGAGCTCAGGGGAATCAGCGAATGGGAACGCAACTGAAACAATATGGCGCCGGAACGGTTATCAGCTGACCGTTTTAGGTCAATGACACGAATATCAAGCCGCATATTGCGTCGCGCAAACCGCCAGTTTCCTATTTTGTTACATCGAGTAACGATAGTGAAAAATGCGGTATATCAAATGACATTAAAAATTAAATACGACGACAAAATGGCGTCGCAACGTACACGTAAAAATTACGGTACATAGTTTAATGTGCTAATATTGAAAGAGTATTTCGTCGAAAAATTAATTTTGCCTATGCAGCAGGTTTTCATTTACGTAATGAATGAGTGTAATGAATTAGTGACGATGACGAAGCGTATATGTATAGTGATAATCGTTCTTACCGTGCCAGCAGTGTCTAAAATTTCGAGCATGCATTGCTGCCCGTCAACCTCCACCTGTTTACGGTAGCTGTCCTCAATTGTCGGATCGTATTTCTCGACGAATATACCTTGGACAAATTGGACGGTGAGGGCAGATTTGCCGACACCTCCGCTACCTAGCACGACTATCTTGTATTCGCGCATCTCTCGGCCTATCTATCTGTGCTCGCTGTCACAGCCGAGAGGTCACCGAATCCGCCACGTCGTGTCTTTGGTCTCTTTCAGCGAGATAGATCTGGAACAGGAAACAAATTTTATTTATTAACCCGAAGTGTTTTAAATATTCGATTTAAAATTTTCGGTACATGTTTCGAATTTGCAATTTCAATATATATTTCAATTTTCATTTTTCACCCCCCTCCCCCCTCCCCTTTCCCCTCCTCCGCAAAAAAAAAAATCCGCACAAATATTTTTCATGCATCAGCGATTAGCCAAGCGAGAAAAAGAGAAATCATTATTTATTGCCGGGGTTACATAACCTCCCATAGATTGACACATACGTCATAAAAGATACACGAGTGCGAGCAGAAAAAGACTACAGCGACGTCAGCAGAAATGACAGCAGATCGGATCGCTATTACCACCAAATGATCAATGGTTCGGAAAAAGGAGAGGAAGGAAAAAAGGAACATTTTCCTATGGTATATATAGCGGTGCTAAAATTCGACCAATTTATTCGCTATAAAAATACTTTGCAACGGGTATCAAAGACGGAAGACTAGATGTACGGACACTGGAAAACAGTGTATAAATAGAGCTGAGGATATTGCCTCGGCGATTCCTCGGTCAAACGATAGTGGAGCTCTTCTCGGATACCAACAGGGCGCGGGGAGGTGTAAGCTCACAATCAGCCCTCTACGATATCTGCCAACGCAACGACCGCCCGTCGTGTTCACAACCACCATCACCACCACCACCATCACCACCACCACCTCTTCCACTACCGTCGCCACGTCGAGCAGAGAGTATCGGTATGAGTTATCTGCTCTGATGGGTACCATCGCTGCGCTCGAACGAGCCAAGCCAATGGTTAGGGTCTCCAACAACCCCTTTCGCAAGCCACTTTCTCCTATGCAGCGATACGAACACGGGTGCAAGTCCGTACTCGTTGCACAACGTAGACGACTAACGTTTTTTGGGATGAAAATAAACGATGTCCTGATTAATTTATAGTAAATAAGAATAACAGTGACTGTCAATTGTGAACTGTATCAAAGAAGAAGTCGTATTCCAAGGATTTAAATATCGTGTTGCTTAGGTTCATCTTCTACGTTATACATGTTTTTTCAACTTTACTTCGTTTTCATAACTTTCTTTGCACAATTTTCAAAATCCCAGCAGTCCTCTGACAGTTGCGGGTGTTTTAAACTTTTTTGCCTACTATCAATTTTCTGACCAAAAGACGAGGAAGTTCTGAGATGTTAGCCAGAGTTTGAGGAACAGACGCAAGCACTTATTGGAACCGTATCAACTTGATATTCTGAAACCGCTTAATTCTATTTGGATTATATTATTGGATCGTGAGTGTTATATATCATGCAGGATGAAGACGGAATAAAATTCAAAACTTGTGACAATAATCATGATAGGGCCAAAAACTGAGTGAAGAAGATTACGATAATGGTACTTAAAGATGGAAAGCGGATGGAAGAGGAGCGTAAATGACATAGTTTATAACACAGAATTCAACAGTGGAGAAGAAAACGGCTTGATGAGACAGCGATTGGTGTGCGTGTGTGTGTGTTAATGTTTCTCTTAACGTCCATAGCGGCCCGAGATTTTCCGTTGTGTCAGACTCGGCAAATAACGTTTTAATAACAACCATAGAAGAGGCTTCAAGTGTCGAAACTTCTGACAGTAAACCTCGCCTGATTATCGATCCATTTTACCCGGGAGTGTAAAATCTTATAGTGCGAGAGATAGAACAAATTAGCTTCACAATGAATGATAATCGATGTCTCTTCTTACTGATACCGTTGACGCACGATAGTTCTAATTGAGACCCATGGACAATGCGCACTTTCCGGGCTTTTTGTGTACGAAGCAGGTCATTATCGACTTTGAGGAAAGTGATAAAACTGCGAAACGACCATTCGTATCAGTTTTTTTTTCTTCGAAATTCATATCTAAACGTGGATTTGAACGTCAAGTGAATTTTCGTTTAATGCCGGTGCACTTAATTGGCGAATGTCCGATTTGAACGGCGGAAAATACGATTGAAGATTCATTAAATTTCGTGCCAAGAATCTCGGCGTTTTCTTTTCTTCAATTTGTATAATCCCTGAACATTTGACGACAGTGTATAATTCTTATCTGAACTTGAAGGTCCAACGAATCTGTCCGTTCGGTAAGAATCATTTTCCGAGTTAGTTACGTTCTTGAAGGCTCTGGGAAACCAATTTCAACCTAGATAATCCGTAGTTTGATCGCATCGACCGAACAGTTATGTATCTATAGATATAATGGTTGATATACTCGGAGTATACCCGGCATCGGGTTTTTATTCGCATATAACGAAAAATGGGGCAAACTGGCGGACGTAGATATAGATATTGTAAACGTATAGGTATATACGCGGAGAAGAATGACGTTTGGCGGTAGATCCGTTGCTGCATACATCAGTGTTCGACTTTGCGGGGCTATTGTTGCAAAAGTGTGCCATCATCATGGTCGCACGCTCGTATACCCTGCAGCAGATATTCTATGGCCTGATCCCCCGCCAGTCGCTTCGCTCTTCGCATATATGCACGTTGGTGGATTATACGACGTGATTTCATGCCCATTATTATACTCCGCAATTAGGGTGGTGGCGATGAGGTTTAATTCTCATTATACCTACCTACATACGGTGGGTTTGTAGTTAGTTATAGAGTGAAAAAATTAATTAAACGAAAGATTCGAAACGTCAAATTTCTGTAACATTACCGAGGATTGGATCGAGGTATTACTATTAATGAAAAAGAATCCCATCAGCATTCCCTGGTGGTATCGATGAATGATATTAAAAGCGTGAAGCGTTACGGTGACGGTGAAAAACGCCCACGTTCCGCAGGGTATAAGAGTCTCTAGATTACGTACACTGTGAGCGCAGTATTGTTGTAGATACCAACCACGCCACTTTGCTCATCGTCGTCTAATCGCAATGAGCAGCTGCTGCCTCAGACAATGAGCGTGAATGAGCGTGTTACCGCTCTAGCATAACCGTATAATATATGAAGTGGCAATTCAGCCCTGCTGCACAAACTCGGTGATCGAATTGATCAAAGATAGAGGTGGAAGTGAGGAGTGAGATATAAGGACAGTTATTGGCCGTTGGACGAGAGTATATAATCGGACAGCATTTGTTTCGTCGCAATGCGAGTTCCATCCTCAACATCAGATCTAAGAGGATGGTGTAGTCAGTCTTTACCGACCGATTCAAATTTTCCAATATTCATTAACGCCGTCTTTTTTTCCGGCTAACTTGTTTTCGATCGGAAACAAACGGCGACTTCGATTCTATGCGAATTACGTGACGATGCATCTAATATTCTCACGTCACCTTCATCGCCAGTCATTGTCACATAATTCGTTTTGTTTTTGTTTTTGTTCTTTTTTTGTTCTTACCGAAAACAAGTTAGCCGGAGGGGAAAGAAGTGACTAGTTATATGCTTAACCCCTTGATGAATCTGACTTCGCTACTTCAGTTTGCGCTAATAACATTAAGTCGATTCCTATTATACATTGTTGAAAAATTGAAAACCCGTAGACGCGTTGTGCGATGTCTATAACGTATCAACGGTAGAGCCTGGATCAATAATCCAGAAAATCCGGCTACCGTGGGCAACTTCATTTCCTTTATCACGTTATCTCTCCGTTGCTCAGTTTTATCCGTCTGCATGTTGCGGTGAAACGATTGCACGAAGGCTGTTTCGGTGTCGGCGCGTGATTATAACGAAACATTGAATAAAATTAACCATCCATGTGTTTTCCTTACATACCAGAGTCGATCTGGGAGCTACATGCATACTATATGTATAAAAGATTGTCCCCAGACACTAAATTTATGCGATAAATCAAGGATAATATTTCCATATAAACATCGTTGAATAAATAACAATTCATGTTAAAAATTTTCGTTTCAGGGTTAGAACTGACAGACGCTGCAGTTGAGACAAAAATACATACTGCATCGCAATTCGTGCAGTATGCGCATGTCCAATATATGAAGGATCCCCCTGTGATGATGAAAAAACACTTCGTCTCATATGTAGCGGTAGCGGTTCGTTATATCGTACGACCGTACAACAAGTGGCGGACATTTTTCTACTGTTCTTTTTCTTTTCCTTTGTTTTTTCCTGCACTAATTCAAGTGCAAAACAACTTTGTCCCTCAGCCTGTGTGTGTTTGCAGCAGTAAATTTTTATCTGGGATTTTCATATGTAATCACGACCAAGTGCAACGCAGTGAATATTTCGGTTGACTATATTTATACGTACATATAGATGTATGTGTCTAATGAAAAAAGAAGACAACCACTTTGACGAATGACTCACAATCAGTCTGATTAAATCGGTCTGAAATGATGCACACTGATCTTCATCATCCGGTGCTACAATTATAATCGGGGCACGTTTGTTCGCTCAGCTTGTTATCCGTGATGATATGCAGCAGGGATGACGTGTGTTCCACAGTCACGTTTACAATAAGCGAGGATCGTTGTTTCGCATTACAACAATTATCGGCGAAGATATTCGAAGGTAGCCAACGTCGTGTATGGCGATCTGTTGTCCTCCGAATTTCGAGACTTAAAACGCGGGTCTGCTTGGCGACAGAGCTGAACTCTTTTAGGTACGCATACTTACGTACATACCTATACTGTATACACCGCGTCGAAGAAAACTAACTAAAAATACTCCACTCCGTGCCAGGATGCGACGGAAACGAACTTAACCGTAGGAGTGGCAATTAAGGGGGTTCCAACAGTCGTTGGGGGCGCTTTGAACAACGGGATGACGAAACGAAGAGGATTTTTTTTATAATCGATCGAGAGGTAATTGTCGATGTCGCGAATAGGCAATGGGGGGAAATTTTTTCACGACGATGAAAGTTAATAAACTTGGCAAATTCGAAAAAAAATTCCTCGGGAAAAAATTTGACTGGAAAATTGGCGGTCTTACAATTAGAGTCCGTGAAATGACTTGTATCGATCGGTAAGAACGGCTCGTTATCGGCTACCGATAAAGAGGATCAGGAGTAGATAGAAGAGTCGAGGGATTCACGGAACGTTCACGGCGGGGTTAAAAAATTGCTCGAAGCAGATATATATATACATAATATTGCGAAACGTGGTTGTCGCCCGAAACCGCAATATCATTCATACCTATGAAGTTTATCCTATTTCGAAATTTTCCACCTCTTATAACGAGGTAAATTCCCCATATAGTGGTGAATTTTAGATAACAAGCATGACAACAGCGAAAAAATATAGTAAAATATGAATCTCTAGTGAAATTGAGAAGCTCGTGGTTAATCAATAGGTATTAGAATATTATTTTACCATAGGATGGAACAAATCATCGGCTACTGATAAAATATTAAAAAGATATAACTAAACCTCTTCAAGTTGAATGTAGTTAAAAACGTCTTTGTGATTCAGAGAAAATTTCTTTTACTAACAACAATCTGTTACTAAGAATGATTCAGAGAAGTCACATTATTCTAATAAATTTTTTTAACATAAAATCCATACAGTTCGTTTGAGTCTAATGAACAATAAATTAGTTTATCCGTGAATAAATATGCCTGATACAAATCGTCTGAGGCAGGAATTCTTTTCGTTCATCTTATCGGTTGGTAAAAAATAAATCCGATGTGTAAAATAGTTAAAAATGAATTTACAGATGTTAAAGTTGTGATTTAACGATACAATTGCATTTTTTTAAATTTAATTCATGCAATACGAGACAGTTATAATTAGGATCTGATAAGCGACATGAATTCGTAAGCAAAAAAATGACGAAATAAATAATTGTTGTTACTAATATCTGACACTGCAAACATTGATACGTTTTAAAATAATTTCCTGTGTAACGGGGACTTTTTTACAATTACATACATATAACATAACTAAATCAACCAAAGCGAGGTAATCTGAAAATTCTAGTAAATTTCATTTCCATTGCAGAGGTGAAGTTCGTTAGCAATACGAGTTCCGTCCTCTGTTTACACCGATAATGAATTCCCCGATGCGGGATCAGGAACGAATTACACACGGCTGGGCAAACGGCTTGTGCAACTGTTCAAAAGACGACGAGTATGCAGGTATTATACATAGAGTCAATCGCAGCATGCAGGTGAGTTGGCGCTGAACACGTGGTGAAAATTTCCACCCCCTTTATGTGCCTGCATACCATGACCCGTTTCGTTTGCCTCGTTGACGTTGGTCGTCGGTTCGTCTAGTCGCCCGCCTTTAGTAGCAAGCAGCAGCACCACCAGCTCCTTTTGGCAAAGCCGGTTGATGATTAGCTAGCTGGTCAAACAGCCTCTTCTTACAGTCACTCTGGCGGAATAATATAACCCACATCGGTAGCAGACGCAGTCAGGGTTAAAATTTCATCAAATTTTTACACCAGCCGGTATATTTTTAATTTTCTATTTTAGTTGCTCCAAATTTTTTAATTCGATATGTTCAAAGAAATATAGAAAATTATTTATTGCCAATTACTAATTGCTCTAGTTACGCGGTTCTCTTGGCGAATCTTTGCCCTTCGAAAACCAGTCGCATTGCATGTGATGCATCGTTATTTAAAAAAAAAAAAATCTTTCTCACGAACTAACTTTACTTTTGCTATCTTTAATACAGCATGGGTGTGGTATGGCTCTTACATAGCGGTTATGTATACGTGGATCATGGATGTAATAGCGTCAATTGTTGTCCGTTATGTACACATAACCTGGATATAACCAAGTTATGTTACGGTAATGCAACATGGATTATATAATTGAAATGTTATATAATGTTAGAGTGATTACAGCAAACGGGAATAGCAAGTTCGAGTAATGATATGTACTATATCAGTGAGTGACTTGCTATATTGATATCATCATTATTTCACATACATTGCGAATTCAAACGTGATATAATATATTCATGATCTCGGTCGAGTTTTTCCGTAGAGTTTTCATTTCACGAATTACCAATACGGTTTTCTTTTTTCTTCTTTTCTACCAGTGAATAGGAGAATCGATTAAAACTTATTGAGAGGAAATGAACAAAATACTTTAGGCGGCAAAACGCGAATGAGGCAATAGCAGTGACAACCCAATAAATTTTTCCTCTATAAACACGTACGAAGCGAACCCTTCGCCACATCCCGCAGTAAATAAGGTCGCTAAGTATTAACGATTACATAAGATTGAAACGGTGATTTATTGTATCCGCGGAATGTTTGTTCATTCTCAGATATGGATTTTCATCCTCTCGACAAGTAAAAACGTTGTACAATCATTGAATATTTGAAGCCAGACTGAATTCGTACATTATGTATTACAGAACAAATTTTGTCTCAGGATAAAATTGAGTATGTATTATGTGTATATAAACTCGAGTTAAGTACGCGATGTTTAATTTACTGTACAGATATATGTACATGTGTATACACATATACATACATACATACTTACGTATAACAGACGTATAAAGTTCGTTGCTGATGTAGCGTGCAAAGGAAAAGTTTGGAAATTTAATTAAACCGTGATGCCTGTAAAGAGCGAGCGGGCGAAAGAGAGAAAGAGAGAGAAGCGCGGTTTTCCGGCGAATGAACGAAATTACGGAATTTAGTTTATACCCGCAGGAAAGTGTCACACTCTGTGAAATAATCAACGCCTCGTATTCACGGTATCGTTCGATTTTTAAAATTCGAACAGACGAAAAACGCTTTGAATACTTGTTTTGCAAACGACTTTCGCCTGATATAAAATTTGTAAAACTCTCGACAGGAAATTTTCATCACGAAGGCTAATAATGGATCGAATCTTTTTTCTATGAAATTCTGGCCTTGTCTTAATCAAAGGTAATGAATCTCCTTAAAAGTCAAGGCTTGAAGTTTCCTAAGAACGCTGCAGCAAACGTCGCAGCAACGTCACAAAAAAAAAAAAGGGATGATGTCAGAACTTGCAAGATCGAAACCACAACGGGAGAAATGAATAAACGGTATGGCTCAGCCTCTTTCCTGCTCCACTGAAAATGCTGAGAAGCGTCTGGAACAATTTGGAGAAGAAATTGTCTGATCAAGTGGAAAACCGGCGGTTTTAGAGTCCGTGAAATGATTTGTAACGATCGGTAAGAATAACTCGTTACCTGTTGCCGGTAAAGAGGATCGGAAGTAATGAGAAGTTAAGGATTCACGGAACGTGAATGGCTGAGTCAAAAAATTGCTGCCAAGCAAAAATGTCATAAGCCAGAGGCTTACAAGGTATCACTTGCGCCAATCAATAGTTACACGTATAATAAAAAAAGAAATAACCTAATAATGAGGAGGAGAGGAAGAATAACTTCCTGAACTTGGACGAGCATAAATCGACCTAACTAGTACACAGTATCTCACGACCCATGATTCACGGGTAAGTTTTGTTTACGGGTGGGCTCCTTTTTTCACGCCATATGTAGAATGCACCTAAATTCGGTTAATTAACCAACCAGTGCGACATCGTCCGAGGGGTCTGGCACGAATATCATCGGCGCGATGAGTCAAGTCTTGGCCATGGCCGAACGGGAGAACGACTCTTGGAAAGTTCGATGTCACGAGCGAGACCGCGAATTGATCGATTTTATTGTGGACCTATTGGGTCGATAAATGGAAGCAGTAGAGCCCGTATTTTTTCGCTGACGAAGAGACTCGGGTCGAGCAGTTCGATTTCAATGCTGCAAGCCGAGTTGGCATATCGCTTAAAGGATCAGAGTATTAAATTCTTTTACCAGGAGGACTCGTGGCGGTTCTTCTGCGGTCTTTCTCTTATCTAGGTTCCTGTCGGTAATTCTTCGAAGCGGAGCAAAGTTTCGCATAACGTGTAATGCGGTTGTAGTTTTGCTCGATAGCTGACCGGGTTCAACGCCAAGCAATTCAGTGCAGTGCACGAGCAGCGAAGAGAGGAATTGGCTCGTGGGAAGCTGCGGATGCATGACGTAACTCGAGGATCGAGAGCCACTGTAACTTACGGAACAATGAACGATGAGCGCTCGAATTGCTGCCGCCGACGAGGGGACGAAACAGGTGTTCCATTTAGGTTAGGGAACCTAATTCAAAGCGCCTGACGATTTTCTCTACCATCGACTTGCTTTCTTCATTTTTTGAGGTAACCGTTCAATCGAAGGTGAATAATTCAAAGGTCAGGACAAGGTTGATCAAGCTTGGTCGAAAACTAAATTTTGCACTTAGTCTCATTATTTTACTCTCCAAGGCAGTCATTATCGGAGTTTTTAATCAAGCTTGACGGGTCGAAATTTGTGCATGTATAATACAGGAAAAGAAATTGGCTGATCGAGTGGAAAACCGGCGATCTTACAGTCCGTGAAACGACTTGTATCTATCGGTAAGAGCGACTCATTACCTGCTGACGGTAAAGAAGGTGAGAAGTAGAAAGTAGAGTTAAGGATTTATAAAATGCATGGCCGAGTCAAAGTATTGCAAAGAATCGAGCCCTGTGAAATATACTTAATTCTGAAATTCTGTACACGTTTATGTTTCTCTTGGATTCTGATTCGACTTGATTGCACCGTCATCGGTAACTCTTATACAGGTATAATGCCTATAACATTCTAGCGATTCCTGTTAGATATATGTATAGTTCTTTTTATCTCTTTATGAATTACTGGATTTCGAATTCCGACTCGATCCTTTCATTATACACACGTTTATGCATGGTCAGAGAATGACCTAATCAGCGTCAACGAATGAATGACTAATATTTTTTCGTCACCGAAGGAATAATCCAAGGTATAATGTACATTAGAAGAACTGCGTTAGCAATCTCGCGGCGCGGTTTTCGCAGAATCAAGAGAGCGATCGGAAACGATTTTCTTTCTTCCACTGCCAAAAGAGTCACGTACCAAAAAAGGAAACGGAAATGAACGTCATTCGGAGAGGAGATTGAGTAAATTCATTGCGTTGTAGCTATCCTTATAAGGATACAATTATTATTTCATTCGAACTTCTCAAACTTCAAAGTTCTGAAACCTGACAATGATATTGAACGAATAACGAACTAGAATTGTAAAGGGAATTTGATCCAAACCGTTTAGAGCCACGCAATTCTTCCGATGAGTGAGTTTCCTTGCTCGTTATATCGGTACGCATGTAATGAAATCCAAACTGATTGTGAGTGAAAAGCATAAAGAAAGGAAAAGCGGCTTGTGTATACACGCGACAAGCGAGAAACACCGAAGAGCATTGAGAAGGAGGTGGAGGCGATAAGGAGTAACGACGCGTGACTGGAAATCACAACAAAAGTTCTTCACCAACTTGACTCAACAATAAATCCGTTTATCGGTAGGCCGTGTATATCAAGCGATTATCAATTCGCATCTATTTCACCATCAATATCGTTGATTTCCGATTGACAATGAAATCAGCTGGCATTCCTAGACTTGGCAAAGTGTGTAAATTCAATTCGTGCATCACGCGCGCATACAATGACGTATCTTGAAGGAGCGCGTCGCCAACCGAGGACCCCATGCGACGTGATATTTTAAATATAGATACCGCTAGATGCACAAAGCAACCGTATTATATACCTTGTACAAGTTTTGCGAGGAGAAAGAAGAAGCCGCGCCTTTGTGGCAGGAACAGCGGTGTTTCCTCAAGTTATTCACTCTGTGTGTGCTTGCAGCATCGTTGCGTTGCTGCTACAGCACTCAACACAGGAAGCTTTCCTTCGCTTATTCTCTTTCTCATATCGCGATGCCTCCTCATACATCTTACAGCCTAGTCGTCAGCCGTCCGTAAAGAAATTGGAAAGGCTTTTTAGCGACAGAGGAGATATGTTGTAGATTATACGCATACTGTACATATAACGATGAAACTTTGTCGATATTTTATCTCGAAAGTAAAGAGAAAAACAAATATTGCCGTTCAAAAATAATAATAACAATGAGAAAAACGTATCCCAAGTACAATCCTAAATTTTATATATTATTTCAATCAGATCGCGACAGTTACATTTATAAGTCGTTATTAGATCCGTACAACGTACTGTGTATACGCGACTTATTCCGGGTTAGAATGTTGTTGTTATTATACTAACTTTATACTCATCACAAACTTTGCGTTATTCTTTGTGATATACGTGGATACGAGAATCGCGATTCTTTCCGTACATCCTTCGGCTGGCTGGTTGCACCCGGTGTGATTTTGGGGAAGCGCGATATAGCTTATTGTTAGGTGCGTTGATCTATGACTCATCGCAGTGCACGAGTCGATTTATACATCTGTGTTGTTCCTCTTTTAGTGTTCAGCAAAGTCGGAGAAAACTCGCTCTGTACCCTCAGTGTATACATTACCTTTCTTTGATTCATTTCCGAACGGTGAAACTGTCGTAATCGAACGAAAGGAAAGTCAAAGGCCCTCAAGTTTGTAAACGAGAGAAGAAAAGCATAAAAAAAGAACCCTTTTACCTTTCCTGCAGCATTAAGTGCTTGGCAACGTTGCCGACTTCTAAAACAAGTTCCCGTGGATTCCACGGAGTCGACGCTCTCTCTATGTTTATATAGTTACGGTTAGGGACTTGGTAGTTAGCCGCGGCAGCCTTCTTCGCTCGGTCGGTCTCTCAACTCACTTTCTATTGGCTGACACGCGTTGTTCAGAGGGTGGGGCACGCGGCGTGGGCCCAGCGTGGGTCCCCACGTATAAAATGCACATATGAGTGTCAGGGGGGACTCGATATCGTAGTCGAAATCGGACACGTGTAATAAGGTAGTGAAAAAAGCGAAATCAATGCCGGTTAACCCCGATAAAACAACTCGAAACGCATGTGTGTTTCTTGTCGATGAAACGAAAGAAGAAAAGAAAACGAAAATTAAACGAATTAATAAATCGTTTGCAGCTTATAACGTACTATACATCGTTTATGATAAATAGGTTGATGTAAGAAAAACATACGCACACACGTACGGACGACTCTTATCGTTATAATATCATCATCGACTAGCTTTATTGTGTAATGCGATATCCTTATCTGTGCATAGAATATTTCTGGATGCTCGGTTTCAGTCGTGTAGAGAAATTTTTATGACATAACGTATCCCGTTGTTTCAGACTCATAAAAATTCAGGTTTAAATAATGGTACAGCTTCATCTCTATACAAGTGTATTTAAATACTATTTCTAGTAAATCAACCGCTTGAAGTTGACTGATTTAAAAACGAACATCAATCAATAACAGATCAATCTTCGGATAATCGATTGAAATTTGATGCTGCTCGAGGAGGCGCAACGATTATTTTTGTGTAGAGTTTATCCCCGTTTTTGGTACGAAGGATTACCGGAAAATCGACGAATCGCTTTAAATTAGTACGAATTATGACATATGGTACAGAAATAGATCTACGAGGGAATGTGTTTTTTTTTCTATCTTTGTTGCTGCTTGTTTCCTGCAGTTTGCCAGAATGGCGAAACTGAGTAGATGGAGTGTATCGTTTCGTCGATTAAGTTCAACCACATACCTACACACACCAAGGATAATTGGTATCACTTACGTAACGACTCTCTACCTATATGTACATATGTATACACCCTCGAGTGGTTTCAAGTTGATAATTTTGTAACGTATACGTACAACTGTTTCTGTATACTTCGCGATGTTACTCCCACAATACGTGTTGTACCTTTCTGCAGGATGAGGGGTGGTTTGCTTTCTTCTCGTTGCTGTGTGAATTAATTTTTAATTGTATTCCCCCTGCTGCTGTAAGCCGATAATAGTCTATGGAATAATATAATAATCATACACAACGTGCCGAGTTTTCTTTACATTGTATAACGTGCATTAAAAACTTTGAAAATTTTACTATATATTCATTCGACTTACGTTTAAGATTAGTACGTACAATATTGACGGACGAGTAAATGAGGTTGCGTTTAATAATAACCTGCATGATAAACACTGGCAACAAGACACGTCGTAGAGAGACCCGTACAGTCCTCGTTTATGACGCCAGGTTGAAAAAAAATACAATCGATACATCGATGTCTAAAAAGCATGACGGAAGAAAGAATTTTATTTCCATGATCGATGTAATCATCGATGATATAATCGTGTGCGATTACACAGATTATTCTATGCTGTTTATACAAATGACTAGCATTTTATCTCAAGAGAAGTTATTATCAAGTTCAAATTTCCCGCTCTTGTGACTCGATTTTATGTTACCTGTGTGAAGGTATGTAACAGCTGAGAAACAGTCAAGAAAATTTGAAAATCATTCGACGTGAATTATAAAAATCGTGTAGAAGGTAATCTCGAGAGTGCGAGATCAGTGCCCGTATAAGCGTGGTACTATTATAAAATGTGCAGTACGTTAATTGATTTTATTTAAGGAACGACCGTGATGCACGCAACGTGCAGAGGGGGGGTGTCGAAGACCCTTAAACACATGAAGGATTTTCGTCCCGCGATGACGATGATGGGGAATGGATGACGTTTATACACGCTCGTGTTACATCGTGCATAGATACACCGTATAATACGTGCGTACGGCGTTTTATGATATGAGTCACATTAGGATTATGATTATTTTTAGTGTATGTATTCGTAAGTTGAATCGTGTCGTCACTTGTTCTGATCGTAATTGCGGTAAAGCCAACCAACAACCATATATTGCATGTCTAGATGTCGCCTCGTAACGTGAAACAACCGACTAAATTATTACTGATAAATTATTTATCGTAGACAGTACGATAGGTCGATTTTAAAACGCGCCTCGTTCGCCGATAAAAGCGATTGGTTACCGTGATTAATTGAAAGAAATTGACAGGATTGACAGTAATAAAAGGGCAATAGCAGGAGAGAAGAAAAAAAAGAGGAACATCGGTAACGTGGTACTGAAAGGAAGGGAGGGTACGCTCTCAGTTATGTGGATCAAGTATTTAGTCTATGGATGGTCGAAACGCAAGATAAATCCGGCTGCTGTGATCGTAGATAATAAATTCCTAGATATGCGACAAACGACAGAAGAAGAAAAATTCGCTTTCTCTCCCTTTATTCATCCGATTCCGATTATCGAATACTCGCGAATTAACTTTTCGTTTTTTGTTGCATAGTGAGAGGACCAGAGGGAAGCGGATGGGATCGACTGTCGAGCTAAAATGAGATACGTCAAGATACTTGAGAGCTCGGACTGTGGGCGTTTTCAGTGTAGGGATGAATTGATGCATCGCTTGTATTGCGGAGATGAAGATAAGCGAAGAGAGACGGAATGAAGTAGATGTGTGTAATTTTCTTAGTTACATACCTGACGCCTATCTCGCGGTTGGTATCTCTGGGGATCCTTGATTTCCCGTAGAAATTACGATATATGGTGTATGATTGTTGTTGTTGTTGTTGTTTTATTTTTGTTTTTTTACGACGTCCACCGTTTCGATTTCGTTGCAACGACTTCCAAGTCTGACTGTGATTAGATTCTCCGGTTGTTTCCTGTCGTTCGCTTTTGCCTTCTTCTGTCGTCGCCGCCGCCGCTGCTGCTGCTGTTGCTGCTGCTGCTACACCGCCATGACTTCATGTAGAGAGAGAAAATACCCACTACTACCCAGAGTCACGATGTAGGTAGGTAGGCAGGCAGGCAGTTGAGTAGGTGTACGTACCAATTGCACGCCGAGATTGTCGTCGAGTTGTGACACTGATACTCGGTTCACGAATGAAGGAATATCTTTTCTCTATTTTTTTTCGTTCGTAACTCTTTAAAGTCTTCCTACGAAACTTTTATTACAACTTTACATTCATAGATTTTCTTCCCCTCTAAGCCTCGTGTCGCCGATGCTGCACCCTTTCCACGCACACCGCACTACTGCCGAACTCGCGAGCATATAACAATAATTAATTTTACCTTTTATACAGTCTTGTTGAATTGTATTGTTTTTTTTTTTTTTAACTATTATTATTATTTTCTTTGTATCCCGTATCTTTTTTCTTTTTCCCTGCAACACTTCTTTGTTCATTTACTCGTTAATTTAAATTCTCTAGTTTGTTGTTTTTTTTTTTCTCTTACGGATCATTCGATTCCACAGAGTCTCTATATCACCGCACGTTTTACTCCTTCTGTCGGTTCGTATCAATTTATAACACGGCCTTAAGTAACGCCCGGCGAATCACAATTCTACCGTTATCTAGGGCGATGCCTACTCTGCTCGTCGCCGCTCGCTCACCCTGTCTTCCATTGGCACGTCGCTACGAACGTTCGCCGATAGCTTCTCTCGTAACCATTCGTCGGCCAATTGGGGGCTCCCTTACATCGGTCAAGCCCAATGGGCACTCAGCTTTTATGTGATGACGTCACTAGCCATTCGACCAACGTAAGCGCAACCGCTTAGTCATACGCAGCCACACACCGAACGACATCCGGAACGCCAGATTCGAGCAGGATATTGTTTCGTACCTGTTTAAGCAGCAATTTTTGCTCTATTCCGTCACTACGAGCGTCGATTTTACCTATTTCGGATCTATAAACTCGAGGTAACTGCCAAAAACCTCAAATAATTCTACTCACTCTCGGCCAATGGAGAGTGCGGAAAATTAATTTACTTTCGTTAAGTTGGCAGTTCCGTATACCGCGAAATATAAAACTTGACGACGTATCGGATCTTCGTGCATGCGATCTTGCGTTAATTTGTATAGAAATTCAAATGTTCGAATGTCTTTTGTTTCTTGGTCTTACTGTTAATCAGATGAAATTAGAAGGTCAACGATGGAGCGAGTTACTCCACGTGGTTTCCGATCGAAGGGTGCGAATCAGGCAGAAATATTAAGAGCCCGTCAGCGGGATGATATGTTTGTTACAAATTTGCGGGAAAACTTATCAGAATTGATGCACAAACTCGGTGGCAGCAAATTACTTCTACACATCGTACAGTCCGATCTACCAGCCAAATTCGCCTATTTCATTGCTACTACAGCAATGAACAATCAGACTATTGGTGAGGAGTACACTGGCATTATTCAAGCTGACCTGAAAGCCTTAAAAGTTCCATCGCTCGCTGTGGGTATTCAGTTTTGGAACATCCGCTGAATTCAAATGCCCGTTTTTATAAACAGACTGAAATTATCTTTCAGGCACGAACGTTAGCGATACTATTGGAATGCTTTGGCGAACAAGTCTTGATAAGGATATTAGACAGACTATTGGTCTCAATCAACAATCCAGGAAACGAATTAACACCCGAGGCGAAATCTATTCTAAATTTCTCATTGACGAGACTCAGAACTGTTATTCCCATTGTAATTCTAGCCCATCGAGGTCTCTTCTATATTCTTGGTCGGTATTACAGCCTCAGCAAAAGAATCGCTGGTGTTGATTACATCAAGGTGCGTTGACCGTACTGTCTACCCCTGCTCAAAGCATATTTGATAGTAAAAATTGCAAATATTTTTCGCAGGTATACGGCCGTCGTCCAGCCGAAGGGATAAGTTGGGGTTTGCGATTGTTGGGGGTGGCAACGATCGCTCAATGTTTATTGAAGCTCTGGAGCAGCCGACAGTTATCAGCATCTGAGGAGGCAAAAACAGTTGAAATCACGAAAGGGTTGGGCACAAATTCACGTAGCTGCCAATTATGCCTCGAAGTTGTACCAACGACCGCAACACCCTGTGGTCATCTTTTCTGTTGGCAGTGTATTTCTGATTGGCTTGCCGCCAGACCGCAGTGCCCATTGTGCAGAGAGTATGCCCATCCATCTAGAATTATATATTTATTAAATATCTGAGAAATGCGGGCAGAGAAGAAAAAAAAGTGGCAAACACGCATGCGTTATTTCCATTCCAATTTGACAAACCGTTAGATACATGTACTAGGTACGGAGATTGTTTCACAGCATGAAAAAAGTAAATGCATGCCAAATAATAATAATTCCTTCGCTTGTTGATAATAAATACGTTTTGTATCATTGTAAGCTTGGCTATAATTATTACACTGATGAAGGATCACGCAATAACCCATTACAACAACTTATGGGAAAAATTTATAATTCCAGTTGTGAAAGAGGAGAGATTGGTAAAATAAAACACAAACAACCGATGTCAGATCTGATTAAAATATATAAAAAAAAGTTTTTTTTCTCCAAATTACATTGTACACAAGAAATAAATTAAAAATCTTCAATCTTATTTGAAATCAGAATTTAAGTGAAACATGTTTTTGCCGTTCGTATGTTCATTTTTTTATCATTACAACGGTTATACGTGCTATATCATAGTCCATGTTGCTCGATTTTTATCGTAAACTTTTCAATATGGAATAGGTAGTTCGTGTTAAGTAGATAAATGTTTTATTCTAATTCACGTACTTAGTTTAGTTCAAGGCTTAGTGCCTGCAATTTTTAACAACGGAAGAAACGATGATTCCCTTTACAAATATTGTACAATTTGGTATAATATGTTACAAGCCAATTATGAATTACCATTACTTTTCATTTTACAATAACAATTTCATTCTTCTTTAATCTTGCGATAACGTCCTCTCATGCAGTAGAAATAGATTTTTAATTGTTTGTCATCAATAGGTCTGCGGTTCATTTGGTCTATGACGTTTTCAATCCCCAGCTCAGAATTCACATTTTTATTCCCGTTATCAACTAGCTAGCTAACTACGTGGATCTGGTGTTTCCTAATTCTAAGACTATTCTTCGAATTTCGGATACCTCATAACGTGAAAATGATTTAAATAACATGAAAAATTGTATTAATATTCACCGATTATACAGCGAGTCGATGACTCGATCCCGAATCTTCTTTTTGTGATCAACGATACTATTTTCGAATTCTATAATAATAAATACAAGTACGTACGTGTAATATTGTAAACGTTATTTTATATATGTGTTAATTGTTAGGCGCGCGAACGATTCAAAGACTTCGATTATTATAAAAAGGATAACGTACGATATATTATATACAAAAATAACAAGTCTTATTGAGACGTATACGTAAGCCGAACACGACACGTTTCAATCGCGATACATGATGATGATATACACGTCAACAACAATGGTGAGTTATCAATATGTGTGCACGTCACTCTTTTTAGTCAGGTGAATAATAATGATGTTAATAAAATTTTCTCAGTTGAATCAAAGAAGAATCAATAACGATAAATTAATTATTTGTGATTAGCATGATGAGGGGAAGAAGCTAAGATGTCACGATGATCAACGGCTTAGGTCACAACGATGTACGCTGCGTTGAAAGGATTCCAACCTTTTCGGCAAAATTACCCAACAGATTACCCAGTGCCGAATCCGCGCCGTCTTTGAACTTGAACCCGATCGCTGAACAGTAGACGTTGTAAAATAACGTTCTTACGTTGTGGAGTCTTTCTTTCCGTCTTCTGGAAGCAAACGAAAATAATTTTTTTTTCTCTCCAAACTCTAAGTGTTAAAGATTTAAAGCTACAGAAGCCGGCGTAATCGATTAATTTATTATAGACACTACTTGCATATGTTCATCTCAAGTAATATTTCACGCCAAGATGTAAGATACCTGCTCAGATCAATTTCCGGATTAAAAATACAGAAATATTATTTTCATCAAGGTCACGTACTGCGTAAGGTGATCAAGAGTGGTCTGGGACAGGCCATCTTCCGTAATGGTGCAGCTAGAATCATGCGATAATTGTCCAGGACAAACTTCGCACATTGGTCTACAAACTGTTGAACAGGCACCAGAAGTAGTTTCGCTTCCGGAAGAATTGGCCATTGTTGAACCTCGGAGACTTCCGGTACCTGATATTATTTGCCAAGAGCCTCCGCTGACTGAGGATGTGGATTCATTTCTCTGTCGAAGCCTTCCTGAAACAGGTACGGCGACAGGAGATGTTCGAGTCTGCGGCAAAGGCGAACGCGGCCCCAATCCGCTACTCTCCCGATTGTGGGTAGTGTGCAAGGTCCGTGGAACCGTGTTTCTGAAGTACATAGATAAAAATCGGATTTATTTCACGGTAGCAGTCGGTAGTTAAGAGATTAGGGAATTCAGCGACTTCGTCAATAGTATGGGTCAGGGATACTTAATGGTCGTTTGGGTTTGGAATGCCTGCTTTGATTCAAGGGCGTTCAGGAGGCGGATCTGAAACGAAGGACCAGGGATGATAGCGAACATTCCTCGGGTTTACAGTTTGCCTCGAAATCGAGCCTGGAACGCAACATAATACTGTTAGGATTAATCAACTGTAGCCATACCCATTATTTTGAGATTCTTCCTGGCCTTCGTTGACAGGGGAAACCGTAGAGATAGCAGGTGGATTGTTGTCTTGACTATCGCGACTATTTTGACTAGCGGAACTGCACCAACTGTTGAGGCTTAAATTTGAGCTAACCGAACTAAGCGTGACAAAGGATTCGTTATCAGACATGACGTTGTCTAGTTGGCAATCGCTGTCGTTTCTAAGTACCGGGTGTTTAGTCTTTGAGCAGCGTGAACCCAATATGCTATATTCCTCATCCATTATGTTTTTCAAGAAAGAAAAACAAAAGAAGAATATTTCTTCTCCTTTGCTGAGTCGGTCCTCTAAGTTGTGGCCGAACAACATCCAGTCATACGCTATGGTGAAATAAAGTATTTGGTGTGCGTCCAGTGACTGGTGGATCATTCCGTCTGCCCATAAGCTTAGCCTGAGCAGCGAGACAAACAATGGAGTTCGATCCCACCCTAAAAAAAGGAGTTAGTCAAGTGAGTATTTCATAAACGAAGTGGCGATTGCTAGTACTGTTGATGATTCTCAGAAAAAAAACGTCCTTATAGTATCTCACCAGAAATGCAATGGATTAATAAACCGCTTCCATTGTCGGTTAAATAACGTAAAACGAGCTTCATGTAGTTTTGCGTTAGCTGGACTAGATCCCAGATTTTGTACTGGTCCCAATTTACCCTGAGCGGAGTGGAGACTGGATCTTCTGGAACGCCAATGGTCGCATCAACATGAGCTTGGCTCCAGTCGAACACGAGGCCCTTCCCATTGTAGTTCCTGTCTCTGTATTCCTTGAAGAATTCGCACCCAGGATATGGCAGTGAGATAATGGTAAAGTCTGAGTACCTTTTCTCCTTGTCGACCTTCTCCGAAGACGTGACACTATGTACCGGACAAAATAGCACTGCTTAGTTCAATAAATTTATCATCAATACAAAAAAAGTGAAAAGACACTGTGAAGTGATTCAACACAATTATTGTAGTAAAAAATCAACGACTGCAGGTTTCCTTTTGACAGCTTATTTAAACAAAAGTATATATCGTATTTTTCACTTTTGCTTTTTATATTTTGCTTAAATGATGAAATGCTGCGTTTAAGTAATAATTAAGAGGGTAGTTTGGTTTTTTGTGCCATCTTTAAATATAGCGTTACAATGTCTTCTGCATTTTATATAAAATTTGGGATTGAATATAATTGAAGAAGAATTTATGCATACGTTTGAGAAAAAAAATCATCTATTTGTCTCAGGAATAAAAACTATACTCCGATTTCTGTGACAAACCAATGTTATATATTATAAATACATAAAGATAAATGGTCGAAGGGGTTTAACACCTGAAATTGGTTATTGTTAATGATATTGATACTTACTTCATGCCAAATTTCACCTTCTTCTTTTCTACCATAAAGTCAACGATAGTCCCAACATTGAGAGTTTTGAGCAGTCTTATATCATGGCTTCTGACTCTGTCAAACAGCTGCCAGTCTCCAGAAGTCAATTCTCCGCCAGTAGCCTCGTCGACCTCTTCTTCAGGAGGGAGAGAGTTGGCACCGTCGTTACCCGAAAAGAAATAGTCCAGACCAGACCTGCCGTAAATTTCAGGTCCACCAGACAGCGTGGCGGAACGACAGATATATTTCCCTTTGTAGAGTATGACCGGCAAGGGAAACCTGGACCTGCATCTTGCGAATCTTGCATTTTTCATAAGTTCCCTGAGCTTATTGATATCATACATGCTCTCATAGATAGTATCTGTCGTCCTAGGCGGTGGCGTCGGTGAATCGGAATTAGAACTTCTGGTTTTTTCATTTTCGAAAAGGATCATTTGACTAGGATAATGAGCGCTAAGCTCACCACCGTTATTGCTTATCACAGAATGTGAGTAATCGATGTCGGAAATTAGCAGGCATCGCTGCATTATCGCTTGACTCTGCGAACAATTTAAGTGCGATGAGAAGTGCTGATGGGTGGAAAAAAAAATGTTGAGAATACGATGCGGTAGGAAATCAGAATAGAGACAATTAGAAACACGAAGGTGGCGTGTACACGAATTCCAGGTTAGATTAGGTTAGGTCGAGGTTCAAGCTAGCTAGTGCCGAGAAAAGAAGTTAAAAATAAAGAAGTCATTTGTCCGCGTTGTTTTTTCCTCTTTTTTCTTGAACAAGCTTAAAATTATCGACACCTACGTTGGCCTTGAGCAGACGTAGAGAAGCATGCCACGTTCGTGATACATAACCTTAAACGTGGGTTAAGATTAAAGGTAATATAATATTATTTAGGTGTATGCATTACCGTACTGTCAGCATCTTTGGCACGATAAGTATTTTTAGCAAAATGGACAAGCAGCTCTTGAAGATCTTCGTTTTTTATTTCACTCATGATATTCTTTTTACCGTATTTTGTTTTCACTGTGTTTATGAATTGTTGTGATTATTTTTTTACACTCGTACTTATTACGTTTCGCTTTTGTTTCTCCCGTTCGTTTCCTTTTAGCCGTTCGCGGCTTCGAGTTCGTATCTTTTTTTTTTTTATTTTTGTTTTCTTTTTTATAGTTCCTTATCTCTGTTCAATTCCTTCGCTGTTCTCTGTATTACTTTACTGTCCTTCTTTATTTCTCTTCATCTGTCGTTTCAAAACGTTTCGAAACTCTCGCGTCACAGCGTCGTTGGGCTAGGTGTAACGGATATGAATGCTTTACAACGTCTGGTATGCACATGTACCGAGCGAGATATATACCTCGGCGTCTCTAATGCCGATTGCCAAATTTCGGCGTTTCAAATCCCTCTTCCTTCTCCACGCCTTCTTCTTCTTCTTCTACCTCTTCCTTTTCTTATAATTATTATTATTACTCTGCTTATCCCTTTTTTCATCATGTGGTCGGACACGCGGTGTTAATTCCTAATCCACCGTAACCTCTAGATTCAGATCAACAGTCTTTCGTTCTGTTGTTACGATTTCTATCCTAAGTTCTTTTATTACCAAGTTGGTTAAGTAAATTTAGTCCTTGTCCGATGATACAATTTTTACCCCTCGGTTAGCTGACCCCTTCCAGACATCGTTCAACTTCCCAACTTCCCCCCTCGCGCCTCGCCGGGAAGCTGTAATGACGAGATGCGAAGCAGACGTCCTTGCGGTCATACGCTCATCCCGTTCTTCGCCCAAAGCGGAACCGTATACGATAAGGTGACGGTATAAATGTTCATATATGGGTCCGTGTATCTAAGCTATGACTGTTCATGATTTGTCACATTGCTCCATACAATACTCTGTGTATATAACGTTATACGTGTCTCGCTTCATATGTTTGTAATGTATTGTATATTTATAAATGGATTTATAATCATGTATTGCATTATAGTATTTGTATGAAGTATTGCATCGTATAATTGTACACTTTATACATATACGTATTGAATTTAATTGAAAAGTAATAATTTACAACTCTACCGTTGCAATCTGTATCGTTAACACTGTCAACACGATACCGTTACGTCTGACTTTTGGGTTTCTCAGTATCTCGGGAGTTTTTTGATGTTTAAACATTTCTATTTGTTGAACAACTAGAAATATTGCAATGAAAGCTATTGGATCATTGAGTAATCATGTTAATCTTATTCTCTGAATTTTTTTTAGATTTTTCGGACACTCCTAAGTGGGTTAAAAATGGCCAAGAACGGCGTAGTCACAAAAACACGACGTGGCCGACGCAGGGTTAACTTTACACCTGGCACGGCGTATTGTCAATAATTCTTACCATTAATCCCATGAGATTGCGGACCAAGTCGCTAGAGGTGAACTTTCATGTTGTGCATTATTTTTCTTATTTTAGAATTGAACGATTTGTGTACATGTTTGATGGAGAACATGTTTGGTTTACATGATTCTGTAGCTTTTAACTCATGGTAGATTTGTATTTACTAACTTTGAGATTGCCAATAGCCTTCGATAAATGCGTGGATGTGTTAACCTGGAAACAGGAAAAAATTTCGATTCTATTTACACCAGAGAATTGTGGAAGCAAAGATTACAAAACATCATATCACGTATGGACGCAAAACTACAAGTAGATGAGGATTCCGGCGCAGTTTAGCAGTAAGTTCAACTTCTTCGAAGCAGCATTGGCTGCGTTCTAGGAAGTGTTTCGAAGAATGTTGTAAAATCTTTTCACAAGTGAATGTGCGAGTTGTATGGAAAGTAAGAAAGTTATTACCTATCACAGTATGGCAATTTTGAATCGCAAACTTTGTTGTATCAGAAAAATTATTGCGAACCTCTTACGTGCTAAGGAAACTCGGTGTATTCAAAGAATATTTGTGGGAAAATCAAACAAACGAATTGGTTGATGGGTTGAGGATATTTTTGAGATATTCGTCGGACCATGAATATTTTGATATGTGTATTCTGTGTATTTTGGCTATAACTATGGACATAATAATCTTGGAGAAATGAGCCTATGCACTGTTCTCTCTCGTGAACAGATGTCGATATACTGTCTAAGGTATTGTTTAATTAAAGGTTTTTCGGAATAAGGGGCCATCCATGAATTACGTCATACGTTAACGGGGGGGGGTATCACCGTGATGTGACATAGTGCGATAAGGGGTAGGAGGGGTCAAAAGTTTTGTGACCTCACATGTTAAAATTTAAAGTACTAAAACATGAAATTTATATATGAAGATTATTTAATGAAAATAAGAATGAAATGAAAATAACTGTTTTCTTTTGATTATTTTTAAATACATGCATAAGTTTGAAAAATTTGTGACGTCACATCAGGGGGGGGTCTAAAAATGTGACAACCTGTGACAAGGACGGGGGGAGGGGTCTGGAAGTTTTAAAATTCGTGTGACGTGATTAATGGATGGCCCCTGAGGTAAATGCTTTTTAGGTTTTTTTTAATCAAGGGCGTTACCATTACTTTTTTCTCGATTTTTAGAGCGAAAAAATTTTCGTCTCATAATCGTTGTGTACGATCCTTCGTGCATTAATTGAACCCTGAGAACGCTAGAAGAGATATCTGGGACACCATGGAACCAACGGCTGAGGAAATAAGGAGAAAGTTAAACTATAGTTGAAAACTACAAAAATAAATATTCTGTACAACATTTGTTACTTTTTACTTGGAGTAATGTAAATTCTTCTTTGTACTCCTTAAGTAATAGTGAGATATCTGATGTAATGTGAAATCGTTATGTTGCATTTCTTCTTGTGTATCACATGAATACTATTTGTCTACGTGTGAGGTACGATACACTGACACCCGAACACTTGTACTAGAAATAACATATGTTGAATGAAATACAAATGAGACTCAGCATCTATGAATTTGTGATTTTACCCTTCCACCTTTTTGAAAACCCAGTTCAAATTTGATGTTTTCGGCCATGAGTTTTGATCCGTTGCTCGCAGCGTGTTGGGACTGCGCCCAATCGAATTTTCTCGCAAAATCACGTCGATATAGTGCACCAAAGGATTGATTCCAGCACTTTTCAAAGTCGCGAAAATTTTCGCCAAAAACACAAAGGGGTTAGCCTTACTTTTTTTTTGGGCGAAAAATTTTTAGTCTCAGATTCGATTTGTACGACCATTTCCGGACTAACTGGACCCCAAGGAACTCAGAGAACGCAGCAAAATGAGCGTGAGACCACTAGGAGAGAAATGACGATCAAAAGAGCACCAGGTGAAAAATGTCAAAAACACAGGTTCTCGTTCTTTGGCTGTAACTTTTGATCCGTTGCTCGCAGCGTGTTGGGACTGCGCCCAATCGAATTTTCTCGCAAAATCACGTCGATATAGTGCACCAAAGGATTGATTCCAGCACTTTTCAAAGTCGCGAAAATTTTCGCCAAAAACACAAAGGGGTTGGCCTTACTTTTTTTTTGGACGAAAAATTTTTAGTCTCAGATTCGATTTGTACGACCATTTCCAGACTAACCGGACCCCAAGGAACTCAGAAAACGCAGCAAAATGAGCGTGGGACCACTAGGAGAGAAATGACGATCAAAAGAGCACCAGGTGAAAAATGTCAAAAACACAGGTTCTCGTTCTTTGGCTGTAACTTTTGATCCGTTGCTCGCAGCGTGTTGGGACTGCGCTCAATCGAATTTTCTCGCAAAATCACGTCGACATAGTGCACCAAAGGATTGATTCGAGCACTTTTCAAAGTCGCGAAAATTTTCGCCAAAAACACAAAGGGGTTAGCCTTACTTTTTTTTTGGGCGAAAAATTTTTAGTCTCAGATTCGATTTGTACGACCATTTCCAGACTAACCGGACCCCAAGGAACTCATAAAACGCAGCAAAATGAGCGTGGGACCACTAGGAGAGAAATGACGATCAAAAGAGCACCAGGTGAAAAATGTCAAAAACACAGGTTCTCGTTCTTTGGCTGTAACTTTTGATCCGTTGCTCGCAGCGTGTTGGGACTGCGCTCAATCGAATTTTCTCGCAAAATCACGTCGACATAGTGCACCAAAGGATTTATTCCAGCACTTTTCAAAGTCGCGAAAATTTTCGCCAAAAACACAAAGGGGTTAGCCTTACTTTTTTTTTGGGCGAAAAATTATTAGTCTCAGATTCGATTTGTACGACCATTTCCAGACTAACCGGACCCCAAGGAACTCATAAAACGCAGCAAAATGAGCGTGGGACCACTAGGAGAGAAATGACGATCAAAAGAGCACCAGGTGAAAAATGTCAAAAACACAGGTTCTCGTTCTTTGGCTGTAACTTTTGATCCGTTGCTCGCAGCGTGTTGGGACTGCGCTCAATCGAATTTTCTCGCGAAATCACGTCGACATAGTGCACCAAAGGATTTATTCCAGCACTTTTCAAAGTCGCGAAAATTTTCGCCAAAAACACAAAGGGGTTGGCCTTACTTTTTTTTTGGACGAAAAATTTTTAGTCTCAGATTCGATTTGTACGACCATTTCCAGACTAACCGGACCCCAAGGAACTCAGAAAACGCAGCAAAATGAGCGTGGGACCACTAGGAGAGAAATGACGATCAAAAGAGCACCAGGTGAAAAATGTCAAAAACACAGGTTCTCGTTCTTTGGCTGTAACTTTTGATCCGTTGCTCGCAGCGTGTTGGGACTGCGCCCAATCGAATTTTCACGCAAAATCACGTCGATATAGTGCACCAAAGGATTGATTCCAGCACTTTTCAAAGTCGCGAGAATTTTCGCCAAAAACACAAAGGGGTTAGCCTTACTTTTTTTTGGGCGAAAAATTTTTAGTCTCAGATTCGATTTGTACGACCATTTCCAGACTAACCGGACCCCAAGGAACTCAGAAAACGCAGCAAAATGAGCGTGGGACCACTAGGAGAGAAATGACGATCAAAAGAGCATCAGGTGAAAAATGTCAAAAACACAGGTTCTCGTTCTTTGGCTGTAACTTTTGATCCGTTGCTCGCAGCGTGTTGGGACTGCGCTCAATCGAATTTTCTCGCAAAATCACGTCGATATAGTGCACCAAAGGATTGATTCCAGCACTTTTCAAAGTCTCGAAAATATTTGCCAAAAACACAAACGGTGAAATATATTTACGTATTAATAATTTTATTCCAGGTTACATAAAATAGTAGTGATACAATAGTGTTCATATTATATCTAGGGCAGGGGCATTTCACCTCTATGCAGAAAGGAACTTGAACTCTTCTCACGAACTATAATAATAACTATCTTATACAGTATCGGTAATACTCTGCTTGATGAAATGTATATTGTATTTCTATTCCCTAGACTGTAGTCAGACTTCTCATGCAATTTTCGTTCTGTACATTGCATTTTGTTTGGCTTGAACTCTAATACTATTGGAAATATCATACTTACTATATCAATCAATATAATATTATAATACTTAGACATTGGTATAACATATTCCTATTAGTACAATGTATTAGTATAACATATTTCAATCATACTCTTTGAAACCTTGGTAAAGTTGCGTATACTCACACTTGAACATTTGTACTATCCTAACTTACGTTGAATAAACTTAAATTGAACTGAAATCTGCCTCCAAAAACCCAGTTCAAATTGCATGGTTTTCAGTTGTAACCTTTCATCAGTTGTTTACATCGATTCGAGACTGTACGCAACTTTCCTCCCGCAAAATTACGGTCACATGGAGTCTGGACACATCGATTTCAGCATTTTTCAACATCCGCAAAAATGGACAGAAAAACATAGTCGATATAGTGCAGCAATGACGCATTTTCATCATTATTTAAAATCGGTTAAATTGCGACCGAAAAAATACAAAGAAGTTATCCTTGCTTTTTTTATTTGCTATTTCTGGAACCAACAATTTTTCTTCGTTGAAGCCAAAAACAACATGCACGACATCGTAGAACCAAGAGCTGAGACGCTGTTCAAAGATTTCTTATTTGTAGATTCTAATCGCAATATTCGAAGACGCATAATTCGAATAGAATTCATCTTGCCGCTTGAGAAATCCAACAAAATCACTACGCTCGTATCTTTCGTACCTTCTGACCTTTCCATGTTAGCGACTTTTGACCTGTTGCAATAATTTTTCTTCTCACATTCTTCTCAATACGGCGTATCAACAAGACTATCAACTACTCGTTGAATATCATGCAAAATCACACGGTTGAAGACGTCGGGGGTTTTTTTTTTTCAGAAAAAGGTACAGTTGTGAAGAACAGTCCTATGCTACCCGATCATTTTTGTACGTTTTATTCCATCAACTACTGGTTCACAAACTGCAGTCTTTATTCTTTCAATCAGTTCCAATCAATCAATACTCCTATTATCTACAATTAATTAGTAAATTACTCATTCACGCATGGAGATAAATTTTTGTTCCATGGGTGCAAGGTACAAAATACTTATTCTGCAGAAAGTGAGCGCTGGTATAATAACCAATTGGTGGTTCGCTAGTTTGCAGTGGTTGTACCGACGCAGTGGCTGCGTTTCTCCGACAGGTGTTATCAGTCTGACATCCTTCTGCCACGTGTTATCGACCGAGACTAAAATAAACAACAATGCAGGATGCATCAGATACATCGACTATGTAACAATAATGTAGATATGGAAGATCACAAGAATGAATAAAATAGCTAATTCGGTGTGTAGTTTCATGGTATGGTACTTCTGAGTCTTATTGCAGGTTCTGTAAAACCCAGTCATTATTAGTATTTACCTACCTATCGGTAGTGGGAATGAATTCGACACAGTTCTCAAGTATACTGTGATCATCGGTTGACGGTCCTCAAACCCGAAGAAACTTAGTACGTACAAGTTCCACCAGGTGGCAGGTGCTGTTGGATCAGTAGCAGACTGCGGCTAGCTTCAAGCTTGACGCTATGACATAGATCGTATAACATATAGAGATTCATAAGAGTTAAAAATTAGAGATCCCAATCTTATAAAGTTTGGATAGATAAAGTCTAGACTAGTTTGTAGGTCAGTATCGCAAATATTTAGTCTAAATTGATAGCTGGGTATTTCAGGCATTTTGATAAATATGTTCTTCGGAAAGTTTTGCGCAGATGCTGTTTACATAGAATTTGTCGGATTTTATGGAACCTTGTCATGTATCAATAAGTAATGGTGTAGAATAGGCCTATAAATGTACGTGATACATGTGTATATTTTTAATATAAATACAGTATCGTGTTACCGGACATTTATCAGAGTTGAGATAATCACGATCGTGACACTTTCACGACGTCTAATAAATGTATGCTTATGCACACATTCATTAATTAGGCATTAATTGAATAATAACGCATTATCAGACTATAAATTAAACTTTATTGACACGTAGTATTGCTCCGTAATATCCTCATCGTTGTCGCAATGTTTGCATTCGTGTTATAACCTAATTACCCTGGTTAATTAATTAGCTTTGAAGAAGTATGTGCGTACTTTTAATCTGCAGGTGTAATTAGTATACGAGTGATTTATTCATTCAAATAACGAATGAATAGCGGTTCATTACATTCAGACGACTCTAATCATTATTTTTCATTCTCCTGCAGTGAATTATACATTATATACACGTGTCTCGACTAACTTAGAAATTGAACATAGAATTTAATATTATGAGTTATTTCGACTATGTAAACACATGACGAAATATAATTTCGGAATGGCTTTACATCGATGATGAAAGTGTTGCGGCTTATATGCGCGAGCATAAAATTCTACAGTTATTCGTAATTTAAAATCAAAAAGTACGCCACTGTTTACCGGGCATTATATATTTGCATTATTTGGTTAAATTCATTATGTAATTAAGTAATCCGTGTATTCCACAAGCCTGCATTGTTGCAATGGAGATGAAAAAGTTATTCTGCCGGAATAATAACTTGAATTTCCTATTATCGCGCCCCTAGATATTCTCCGAGAGAATTCTTCAGCGTACTCTGTGATCACGTGTCTTGAATATCACACGGATGAAACAATAAAGTACAACGTTCGACAACTTGTCGTTTTCGGTTAACGTTCGAACAGCAGTTTCCTAATTTCCGGGAAAGCTTTCGTTAGGCACGGGTTTCAGAGGAATTGATTTTCCAAAACACTGCCCAGCGTAATTAACCCCAGGCTGATCTCTACTCGGCTTAGCCATCGGCCGAGGAAGGAAATCCAGAAGGTATTGCTTCTGGCACAGGAATTTCCTCCCTGAATTATGAATGGCTTAATTGATCCTGTCGCGAAATCAACGGAGAAATACGCCGACTGAGAATATCGTCAACAGCAATGTCAAACGTAACCTCACTGCCGCCATCTCAGCCGAATCAAAGCCGTAGTTCCGTTTGTTATTCCTTTTAATAGATAACATATTATATGTATGTATGTAAAATACATGATAGAGACGATCGAGACCATCAGTTCTTCCGAAAAGCATACTATACCTGACAACAATCTCACGGATCTCACGTATAATATTCTCGTTTTCCTACCACAAAATGGCGCCCGGTCCTTCTCACTAGGATTTGTCACCCCTAAACTAGGATTTGTGATTTATTCAAGGGTGTTGAACACGCTGCGATGTAATACAATAACGGCAACATGATTGGAATCGGTATTAATTCGCCCGACGTAAGTCAACCATTTGCATAGATTGCTGACGGAAATCCCCATAATTTTAACACGTTAAGTTTAAGGCAGACGGCCGCGTTTCCTTCCTGTGATCGATTGTCATACAGTAGTTACACAATTGTCTCATCTAATCGTACGCGTGCGGATTAGAACAATGAACCAATTAGAATATAAGGAAGGATACTTTCCTTAATTTGATAAGAAGACGTTCATTCATTGAGTCATACAAATTATTGTATTCGTAGGCTGCAAAAATCTTCCAATATTTGACTCTATAACATCGTGATATTAATTATGATCAAGAAATGAAACATCGCATTAACTGTTTACAAAAAAGAAGGTCCGTTTCAATGATTTTGTAAAAAATAGTCGTCTGAGTAAAATTGAGCAATCGTAGACGAAAAGCGAACGAATCTATCAGATTTTTTAAAATAATTTCGAAGCGATTTAAGATTTTGAATCAAAGCTTGGATATCCAAGCTTTTCTTTGTCACTGACGAATGCAATTATTTCATAAATATTTAATGTTTCGAATTTTGCCCAACCAATCGTTTCAAGTCGCCATTTTGCATTTTGACCGCTAAATTATTCACGGAAAATTATATAGTATAATGTACATCGACGACTGCGTTATGTCTGATGCGGAGCCGATTTACTACTCTTGGTTCAGTTAACCCTGCAGTGTAAATCGATAGTTGTATGGGTTTTTTGGCCTTTTTTTGTTGCCATTTTTATGTCTCAATAAACAGGTTTACGAGCTGCTTCGGCCTCATGCGCAACTACCCATCTGCAAGTTCTGAACCACAATGTGTATCGTGCTGCACTTTATTGCGTGATTTTCATGTCAACTTTAATACCTGTGCACGGAAATTGTGATTTCCTAGCCCGTGCAGAGAAAACTAGCTGTCCAATGCCTTATAATGTATGTAGATATCTTTTACTCTGCATGTATTCATAAAATAATAATGTTCGTGCGAATTATTCTTTTCCAAATCAGTTATTCCTTATAGATGACGTTCAGTAGTTTGTTGCGATCTTCTATGAATTTGGAAGTCCCTGGAAATTTTCTAGAACGCAAATGAAAACATTTGAAAACTTTATGATGAGATATGTAAATCGGTAGTAATCAAGCTTGATAAATTTTGAGGACTTGAAATGTTAAATTGGAGTTCCATTTAAGGGCTATTCGCATTTCTCCGTATCTCCATTTCCCGTTCCATGCCATGTCCGCCTCTTTTTCCGGCCGGAAACGCATCGCGGCGATGCCTCTTCCTCAGCGGTTAGCGCGTAGTCCAGTAAATGGGTAACTGACCCGGCGCGTGCGAACGGTCGTTGAACGAACCATTCAAATTGGGGAATCCCCGAACACGCAGCGGAGCACTTAACGAAGCTATTTAGCGCGCGATTGGGCGGCGCGCGCAGTTCTAATTAATTTTATTTCGTGACCGCAAAGCGTCATGCCTCGAGTAATGCCCGCCACTTTGCAGGTTATAATCCCATGACATCTACCAACTGCATTTTAATAATCCCGCTTTTTTCCCACGCTAGAGCTGTGGAACATTCGTTGCAGGAAAAATTTCGTTTGGTATATTTACTGCAGAAAATTTCAGTCAAACCGTATCGGTATAAACCCTCACGTAAACAGAACGCAAGGTATACAGAATGTTTCAAGTAAACGCCACAGTATGTTGGGTTACCTACCACTGAGGGGAACAAATATCGGTACGAGTTAAGTATCGGTAAGTAGCGCGTTTAAAGTCCTCGCGAGTAAGCTGAAACTGTCCGTGTTGCCAAGTTGTGTTGATTAAGCTAAGCAGTTGTTTCGTTGTTTATAACCGATGTCATCCAGCTGAAGCATTCAGTGATCGCGTCCCGGAGTAACTTCAAAATGACTATAAGATTTGACTTGAGTAAAGCGATTATGATTCGGTAGATCTGTTTTACCGACATTTGTTTCCCTCAGTGGTAGGCAACCCAAAAAATCTTCGGCGTTTACTTGAAAACATCCTGTATATCATTATATTATATTATACTACCGGGGTGCGACAAAGCTACTAAAAGTTTTGCGATTTTGTTCGGCGAAAGGCGTTGGTTATCGTCTATTCACTGATTCCGTGTCCAACTGTCGCCGTTTCCTGCGCACATAGCCGCGAATTTAACGAAAGGTAAACATCTGATCCGCCGGACGAATTCCCCCAAATGCCTCGATTTGGTCGGGGCGATATAGCCACTTAGCGGGTTTACGGTTTAATTTCTTTCCCGGCAATGAAAATTCCCCGGTTAACGGCCCTGTGGATTCTCCTCGTCGCTTCTCGGGTGGCTTGCTTCATGCGGTAGGATCTATCAAGTTTGCAAAGTAACGCGTGTGCCGTAGGCCATTATATACTTGAAATAACAGAGGTTGATCTTTCAGCGTCTTCAAAAGTTAATTAAAGTTGGTATTCAAGTGCCTGCAGATAAGCGTTACTCTGCGTGGCGCACATATCACACCATGGCGCGAGGCTCCTTCTGGAGCAGCCATCTATAAGCCTTGGGACGTCCAGGTTATTGAAATTTGAAAGGTAAATTGTACGTCTGTATAAGTCTACCAGTAACTTACCCACCCGTATCATCAACCGAGCTGTCGAGTCGTTACGTGAATTATCTCAGCCTTTCATCTCGCCTAAACTTTCGCCCACTTCATACATCCAAGGCCTTCATATTTGCGAGATGATAACTTTTCAAGTGCCTCCTTGCTTTGCAAAAGAAATTTAACGAGAAGCCCACCTCATTCCTTCAATTTTGAATAATTGTTATTATACGACGATCGGAAGCATAAGAGTGATTATTCACGTTAACAAACGTGCGTTTTCTGGATGCTCAACGTGAGGTCAAGGTATGCTCTAAACGGTGATGCGCGGTAGCAAAGTCACGTGATCCCCGCATGACGTCACGATAGAAATCTATTTCTGTCGTATAAAAAGTACAACATAACCGTTGAAACCAGTTATTTAACATTTGAGAATTATTCCCCCATCAAATATGATTCGGTGGACGTAAGAATGAATGGCTGTTTTATAATTTTTTAAAATAATGCTCGGTATGACGTCATGTGTGGGCACGTTCTCATTGGCCGAAACGGCAGTGATGCGCAAGAACACACCTGATATGCTCCACTCTGAGCAATTCCGTTTTCCATTTGTTACTATATAACGTGGCTGATGCGAAACTCGGAGCTGCTCAGAGTGAACTTGTACCCTAAATTGCCTATAATTAGGGGTCCCCGTTGCACTTCCACGAAAATGCTTTATACACACTGAAACAGAAATTCAGCATGGACAACTATAGACAAAAACAAAGTCTGATGTCAGTCTAACACTATGTGATGGTCAAGTTTCAAAGGAACCATATAAATGGTTCTATAGTAGTCTGCACTAGCAAAATTTTGATCAATTTTAACTCGACCAATTTTTTTAGAGTACAATTTTTTATAGGTACCCATAACTTATAGACGATTTCAGATCAGAGTAAAGAGTGTAATACAGTACTCACGTTCGCCAGAACTCGGCTAATTTTAGGATGAAGATCGGAGGGTATATTTCTGCTTGATGTACTTCCTACTTCTGGCATTTCAGGCATCCGCATGGACCACGTATTACCGGCTTCCTCAAAGCGCTGCATAAATGGCTTCATCGCCGGCGGGCTTGTTTTTGAACTGGTGCACTTGGCCAGAGTCATTTCCTTCCTTCGGCGTCCGAGATTCCTCGCTGCTTGCCCAAGTCTCTTACTGAGTAACGGTCCGGGTCGCCATAGATCGAGAGTGCGGGTCTGCAACTCTGGCGACAGTCCAAATGAAACTACATTTTTATCCTCCGATTATTCTCAAGCCACTTCATCCACGGCTGTAGTAATGTATTTATGAACGTTTCGACCGTTCGAATGCATACCGTAACACCTTACGCTTTAAAAGCCGCGAATCCTTGGAAAGTTGGGAATCCAAGAGATTTCGCGAATTGAGTTTTATTAATATAGGTACAGACACCAAGGATCGGAGTTGACGCTCTTCCGCATCTCGCATTTTTCCTCATTGCCAGACTGGATTTTTCTCCCTGATTTGCTCGACGGAACAGAAAATAAGTTACTCGCATTCTTCGGGTATCCACGAGCCAAAGTTTACTGTTAATTCTACTACGTCAATGAGCTCGATGGGTTTTGATGGAATTTGTTAGCCCTGCGGTGTAATATCAGAAAAGCCCGACGTTATACCGGCATTAAATTTCTGAAAAACCGACAACTTTTTTGCAACTTTTTCTAAGAGAGATCTTTATACACAGCTCTTGAAAGTAATTTTGCATGATAAAAACAAGTCTCTAAACAAGAATTTATTCCCGTAGCCTGAAGCTGCTGCTGATGCTGCTGCTGCTGTTTCTGCTTCTTGTTCTACGTCTTCTTTTTATACTTCTTCTTATCATTATCATTATTATTATTCTTTTTCTAAGTTAATTTCTGCTCCAATCAAGCCGGCAACACCTCGCAAAGCCAGATACCTTGCGGCTGTTATACTGAAACGCTAATTGCAAGTGTTGTTGCCATTTTCTATCAGTACGTGTGTAACATGGATACAAGTATAAAGCTTAGCTCAGTTTCTGGTTGGTCTCACTTAACTCGGTGCAAAGGAACTTCACGTGACTTCCGGCTGATGGGAATAGGCGGAAGTTCATCAGTCGGTTGCCTCCTGGCATGCGTATTAAAGCTGAGCGCACGTTTTTACTTTGTATAACTTATATCATGGTTCAGATGTAAGAAAAGTATTGGTTTCCGTTGAAATTTACTTCCTCCAATTACGACGAATCCTTACGTTTTCAAGCCACTGTAAGAGTATGTGTCGGAAAATAGGTTCTTTGAAAACTAATCGAAATTTCAATTTTCGACAAGCTAACGGACAAAATACGAAGTTCAGAAGTTCGTGCAAGATTTTATTATACATATTCAGATGACGATGGGGACAAAAAATGATCATATACAGTTTTTTCTACTTTTCCCTGTACGTGATCTTACGATTAGTGTATTGCAATTTCACAGTTATCCGAATCACGATCGACGGTAATTCCCAAAATCGAATTGATTACCATTATCCATTGAAACAATAATCCCACCGCCGGTATCGAAATAAATGACAGTTGCAAATTTTCACATTAAGTTGGCAGGCTGCGTCCAGCAGGTAAAAATGCAGGGTCACCGGTTACGAGAGAAGAAAGTGTGAAATGAAGGCGTTGCCCCGTCTGCACCTCGGAGTAAATAATGCGGGCTTGAAAGTGGATTAAGAGAGTTATTGTATTGGGCTTGGAGGCAATTTCGGACCTGAGCTCCACCCGGTGGAGGGTGATGCGACCCTGCAGGGATGCTGGGTTATTCGGACGTAGCTGTACGCCTTCCACCCTCGATGACGTTCGACCGGTCCGTTTGGCCTGTCGTCATGTCGTCAGGGGATGAAAACAGCGGAGCCTTCCACCCTTAGGCCTTTCGCACGTGACACGGTCACGTGGTCAGAGAGGGGGTGGTGGTAGGGAGGTGGGGGAGAGCCGGTACCTCCTGCGGTTGACACCCTCCGAATAATTTCTCCTTGAATTTCCACGCGAGTATTATACGTAAGCGGATGTTAATTGCAAAAACAAAGCGGCGTTGTTTTGCTTAAACCGCAAAACCACCCCTTTCCGTACGCCCGAAGGAATCAGACCGGAGAAATGCGGCTGTTTGGATATCCACCCCTTGTTTTTATGATACGCCCGAGTGTAACGCGCGCACATATATCCACAAATTTACTTCACGTAACGGGTGAAGCGTTAATTGTTATGCTTGCGATTCATCGAGGACGAAATTTTATTCATCATATAATGGTTAATGGACGATTATATAGTGAAATTGTTATCGCGTCGGTGCAATAACGGGTGTTATAAGGTTGTTCGAATTACTGGAAAGCGAGGGGCTGTTCAATTCTTGAATATCGCAAAGGACTTTGTGTCAAGTGACTTCTGAGAAATTGGTTGGGACTTACTTGAAATCGTTCGAGTTCCAAGCAGCAATCAGTTGTAGTTCGAACGGATTGGAAATCTTTTGAAATCACGGTAATAGTTGCTCGAAATCAATGGATATCTTAGAAATTAAAATCATCTGTAATCGGCTGAAATCATTGAAACGTTTTAAACGCTCGTCACTTGATCTGTAAGTGAATAGCCTATCGCAAAAAATTGTCACAGTACAAGCAGCACACCTGCAATTAGTGTGATTATATAGTTATCGATCTAGAACATAGAATCTCGGGAAGAAATTTTAAGTGAATAGGTATTAGAAAACAATGTCGCGGATTTTAAAACCAAAAATATTTCTGGCACTCCATCTTTGCATATTTATATAAAAGTTTCGATTTGACCCCAGCGTTTTGTTATCACAACTGCTGCCGTAGCGAAATCATCATCCGCATCTACACCGAAAACGCAAAGCTTTTGTACGAGTTTATTACGTTAGGAATATTGAGTTCTCCTCTGTTTTCTTCGGCGCTTTTTTTTTCACTTCTGCAAAACAGCTATTTCGCAAGGAATGTCTATCTTGATTTTCACCTTTTTTCCCCTACACATTTTCAACGGTATTCAATTTCTGACGCTGGGCATGCTCTCAGTCTCCTTTCTTGGCGTTGGATCATGTATACGTATATATGTATATATGAGTAGGCACTGAGGGAAACTCGGCAATCTCCAACTTCAAAAGGCGTGACTAACGGAGGGTTAACCGTGAAAATGCTGTTCTGTCACAGGTCGTTAAATTTGTCTTGACGGAAGCCAAAAATTGCGGTGTAAGAAAAAAAAAAAAAGGGGGAAAAAGTAAGAAAAAAACACGCACAAGGCATATTCCCGTTTAAAGAAATATTTCCAACTTTTGAACCACATCAAACGTTCTCTTTGCGCGATCAAACTCAGCCTCCACCTTTGTACAATGTAAAAGTAAAAAAAAATGACGATATTGGGAATAGAAAATTTTTCTAAATTTCGATCCCAAGAAGTTGTAAGGCACACAACAGAACTTATTGATGCATGCCCGGTGTCATTTCACGTGGAAAATTTAATTCATTCAGACTCCCTGATCTTTTTCGCAGAATTCATCACTTTATTCGCAGAATTCGATATTCGAGTAGCATTACATTTTTACACATATATTTGAAAAGACACAGCATTGCCGTCAAAGTGTGAATCGAAATTTCATTGACCGTATTATCAAAGGACGCGTCTCGTACCGCAGGATCCTTCGAACCGAGAACTATTCCTGGGCAGGAATACGTGACAATTTCTAAATTGCGTCAATGTTCGGTAAAAGTATGTATATAGATATGGAACTTTGACGTCGATCGAATTCCGCATTGACTTTGGTCCGGTGAAAAATGGGAGAAGAAAGAATTGTAAAAAAAAAAACAAAAAAAAAAAAACAGAACAATGAAAATGAAACAAAAAGGCTCGCAGATATTATTTTTTTGTCACCCTAGATGAATGTTAGGATTAACCGTATAAAAAAAAAGTTCGTTGAACTCTTACCGCGTTTATATAACCAATTCAGAGAACGTGTTCAGAGCATTTCTCTTCATTTTGACAGATGGAAGGAGGAAAGAAAATGAAAATAAAACACCCCGTGGCCCCGTAGCTGGTCCTGTTTGCGTATGGGAGGTGCGTATTTATCTACATATCCTGTATGTACGGTTCTATCTACCTTCCCGGGTTCCGATATGTACGTATCTACGGTATATAGAGTGCGGGTATGTGTGTAACATATATAAAGCCCCGGGTGGTATGTGCTGTATAGTGCGAGAGATTAAGGGGCGGCAGGAGGCGGTCGCACATATCGCTGTAGCGTGTATGAATTATGGTCACACAGGTAGAATCACGACTCGCGGGAATATTGTGCAGGGGGTGTTCCGTCTCGAAAACGCGTTACTCCGTCCCGCGGTGTATTCTGGGTATGTACGACCCGACCGGCATGTGTCTTATACCCCTTATACCCGAAACCCAAAACCTGCAGCGCCCTCTCCGCATCGTGTATCGCTGTACCGCGTAATTTAATTTAACCTTGTTACGTGAGCATGTTCCGAATCCCGGAAATTCCCGCCCCCTGAACGATCCTCGAAACGCGCTGCTAACGAGCAAAACGTTTCTTTCAATCATCTGCACTCCCGTTATTATACGTGTATACTATACAGGTATAATATCTCAAAAGAGGCGGATCCTTCGTTATAACCTAGAAGCTGTTGTATGTACTTCGAGAAAATTACTTCGTTTCAATTACCGACATCAATTTTCTACAACGCTCAACCGATAAGTTGGTTGCGAAAAAATTCAAAGCTCGTTCCGGCTCTTCTTATTCTTCATCTTTGATTTTTTAAACAGTTAGCGTTCCTGTTTGCAGTAACAGGAGAGACGAGATATTTTTACAAGCTTATGGATCGATCCAACATTTTTTGGTCGGCTTTTAGAGCGGATTTAATTTCGACCTCCCTACAATTCGGACACGTCATGTTGTACACTAGAATATGATAATCGGTATAAATATTCCAGGAATCAAAAATTTTCTGAAAGTATTATGTTATATATTATATAATATAATTGGATATAGAATACGCATCATATCGGTTTAATTATAATCCCATTTCACCACGCTCTTGCAACTTCGGGATACACTACGAAATGTCTACTTTTTGACAAAAAAAAAAAAATAAACAACTTATTCTTTAGTCACGCATGACTGAAAATGTTGAAAAAACGCATGCTATCGGCAGGTTCTGAGGCTCTACTGCAAAATAAATTTCACGTTTGGGATGTTCAGATTTTTATACACAAAAAACACATTAAATGATGATACGTCCAAATTGTCGCAAGACGATATTTTTACTCCAAGAAATTACGTTGTAAAACATGATGTTTGTGTTCACTAGCATTATCAATTAACAGTACAGACATAGTATATATTGCGAGGAATTTAGGGCGAGGTTGTAAAAGACCGGTGATCGGTCAAAGTGGAATTCGAAATTCGGTTTCTCGTTTCCGTGAATATAATTCCTGAGAAAAACTGCGTTTAAAGTTTGTTGAAAAAGGATACAGAGACTAGCCGGGAAACTGGAAAAGTTTCGATTGAACGCGCACGCGACGTCACGCGGAGCTGCAGTAGCAGCAGCAGAAGCGGCAGGTATGTGGCGGGTAGAACATAGCCGGGGAATCCCCGCTGCGTCAATGGGCGATATTATGACGATGCGGTGCGAGAGGAACGCGGCGCGTGCAGAGGAGGCGCAGCTTTAACTGTGAAGGGGATTCCCCGGTAGCCAGAACTCGGCACGGCGGTAGCGTCCCGCGGCGAGATGGATAACCGATATTAAATAGTGGTTAATTTATGAGGGATGGTTTATGGTTATATCGACAGGATCCGTGCTTTACGGGCTTGCACCTGGGATGTAGATTGCCCGGGGTGTATTCCCCGCGTCTTGTCGTCCGTTCGATAGGAGGATTGAGTTATTATCATCGAAACGGGAGCGCGAGCCCCGCCATCTTGCGGTGGAAAATGCGTAAATCCTAACCTAGCCGTTATTTAATTTCGAAGCTTGTTTTTCGCCGGAATTTTCGTTGCGTATTAACTTGTTGCGAGACAGCGAAGGTCTGACGGCTTGCACGAAGTGTACCGAGTCTCGATAGTCGGGAAATTTTCCCTAAACTGATCTACCGATGACAAGGTGGCGGACGTAAGATCAGCTCGTTTGTTTTAAGGCTTTTTAATTCACCGACTGTATCGCTTTTGGACCGTCCTTTAATTTTGAATTTCTTCTGGCAGTCTCTGGCAGTTCAATTTACTTTTGAGGCGAGCCCAGGCTCACGAAGGACAACAAAAATTTAGATTAATTTCGAGTGCCTTGAATTCCGGAGATTCGCGGATGAGCGCCGAGACACCGAGATCGGCAATTACAATGTTCTTGTCCTTGTGATCTTCCGGTGGTTTATTGTCGTATACGCCACCTTGGGCTGTGTACCGAGCCTCCTTTAATCGCGTGTTTCTCCTTCTCGAATGTTGCAGGTACCCACCTTTAGAAAATTGTTTCTATCGTCGTGGTTTCCGCCTCCCTTTGCACCGTTCCGGAAACGATTCGGGGAAAGGACTGAATTTAATAAGTACGACAGGTTTATGCCCTCTTAAACCTGAAGATTTACTCGCCTCTCCTGACAGGATGTTATTGAGATTCGGGGGAGCGTTTTGGCTCCGACATTTCCCACTGTATATACCGTATTATATAACCAATAAAATTTACCTCCCCTTTCTTTTCCGATACCTCAAATGATCCATTTCGCGTTATTCGTTCTGTTATTTCTCGACCATTCGCGATGTAACAGAAGAAATTGACAAAGTTTTCAATTTTCTATACGAAATATTTAATCAAGTTTCAAGTGTAATTAAATTTCTGCGTCGAAAATTGCGCGCTTCTTAACGGCTTAAAATTTTCACCGTACCTACCGCATAATAATCAAGTTTGCTCGCTCGTTTTACTTATCGAGCTTAAATACACTCGCACTGCATCTCCTTGCATCTGGATGGTGAAACCCCGTTACCGTAATGAATGAAAATTTGAATCAGCCTGGTACAAAAAAGATATTACTCCAAGTTATTCCCCATTAATCGAACGAACGGACCTGATACCGTTCAAAAAACATCTTCGCGGAGATTTCTGCCATCAAACTGTGCCTTCTCTTTTCGGCGAGACAAAGAAAATTCAAAAACTTAAACTTGATTCTCCGTTGGTGGGGAAAAAGAGAAGCGAGGTAGGTTTAACTTCGTTTTGTTGAACTGTTGAGCGCGTGTGGTTCGACGGTGGTTCCTCCACCGCTCGGCCGACGGTGCCAAGGTATCCTTGATTTCCCTGTAGGGCAATAGAAGGATCTGTAACCTCCGTCCTGGCAGGCTTACCTGCTTCCCTCGCCTCGCCGCCCCCTGAAATTCTCGTTACAGGGGCGTCGCGCTGGCTGCCGAGTCCTCAAAAACTACATCATAAGCTGCCTCCTTTCAATTGGACCATGCGCCCGAGGCACTCGACGACTTTTTATACCGATAAACAATTTCGCCGATCGTCTTGATCGCCCATCCTATCCGATGTCAGTCGATTGGGAGCAACCGGTAATGCCGATTGATACGAAACCTTGACGCGGTCACATTTGGGGCTCGAGGGAGTTTGCGACACTCTCTCTACAGTCCCTCCATTCTCTTCACCTCGATTCTCACCGATCTGCAGCATCCGGAATATTTCAGTCCACTTTCGTAAGCTGCATTTTCGGATAGTAGCACTAATGCCGACTAAGACCTCGCAGTTACGGATTTTTTGGAACATCGTTACTCGAAAAATAAAATATACACTGAGAAAAAAGGTTTTTTCCATATTATTTCCGTAAGAAACTTCGATCGCGAAGTGGATTATCTTAGAGTTGAGATAAAAACCTGAAGATATCAGGCAATTGTTTTTAAATTGTTTGAAGTTGATTTTAGGAATGAGGATCGTCCTAGTGTAATGTGCTGGCGATGTTATATAGTCGAGTGCAGCAATGTATACGGTTATTATTAGCAGAGATTGAGGATCTTCCCACTGTAGTATATATGTATTTATACGTACTACAAATGCCTCACTCTGCGTATCATCGTTTAGTTACAAGTTGTCGTTGTGAGTTGCTCATTAATTTGGCTAATTGGAGAGAAACTCTATGGGTAATTTAGACACGTCTTATTGCTGTAGCGCGAGTTCCACTACCCTCGGCATGAATATATTTCGTAGCTGAAGGTATGTACTGCATATACATATGTATAAAGTACGCTTGCAAAGTCGAATAAGGAGTTTACAGGGGGTACAAATTTCATCCCAACAGCGAAAGTGGGACTTTCGGAGTAAGACATCCAACGATTAGCTGCTCGACTCGCTGCAGGAAACAAAACTTTTGCCTCAGTTTCGCTTGGTAACAGGAAAAACTTTTCATTATATACATCACGCCGTTTTACTCCGGGATTGTTGAAACAAAGGGCGTTGACGGTTGGAGGATAGAACTACAAAAAGAAAGAAAGAATAAAAGAATAAAATAAAAAGTCCAGAAAACTGTCGACAGTCAATGTGTGAAAAGTTCACATTGATATGTTGTTCGCATCGCCGGATGTGAAAAAAGTATCATTTCACGATTGAAGCTTTTTTTCGTAATATAACAAGCATCGGAAAGCCTTCTATCTTTTTTTTTCCCTCCTCCCCTTCCACTAATTTAAACTTGTCGCTACGCTAGGCCTTCAGGTCCAGGAAAATTCTACATCGTTTGGTTTGTGCGAATTGAAGAATGGTTGAAAAAGAGAAAAAGGAAGAAAAAAAAGAAATAAACAAGTAAAAAATAAAAATAGGACAGTTTTCGATTTTCACCGCTGTACAAACTGAGCTTAAATACATAATGCAAAGCTCTGCGACTAGCAAACCCCGCGGTTCGAGCTCTTTTATAAACATAAATTAGTTACATCGTAGTTTGAAAGTCAGCTTAAACTTAATGTAATTGTAGTATATACCTCGATATCTTAACTAAACAATCCCCTAAGCCAATAATTAACTTCTGGTAAAGTACACGGGTTCTCAGACCAGGCGTGCAGACGGAAAACGAGACTACCAACCGACATGTCGATGGTTTGTTTGCCCTTGAAGGATGAGTTATTTATATATTCGGAGACTGGAATCGTTCGCAAAATACCGCGTAGCAGAAAGCCTTCGAGGATCGGCGCGACGATGAATTTATCCCCTAAGGTTGGTTTATTTTCGGGTCTGGAGTCACGAGACAAAATGTAATTAAATGGAAGCCTCAATTCGTGAAAATCCACGCGGAGAGTATGGGCTTCGCGAAGTGAATATAGCTCCTATACATTCGCCAGAGCTTTCTCAAATTCGCGTGTAGGCCCTAATTACGTGTACGTCTTGGCTCCGCTAGCTGGAAGCTGATTGCCGCGGCCGGGGGATTCCCGCAGTTTATTCCCCTCAACTGCTGGAGGGGTAAGAAGAGGTTGCTTGCGAAACGTTCTATGTAAATAGCAATCTAGTTAGCTGAGGGATCAGCGGAGCCCCTATTCCGGCAAAGGATGAGGGCATGTCGCCTTAAGCCTCGGTCTGATTGATTCTTTTATTTTTCCTCCATTCTAATGGTTCCCGACCCATCTCCATGGTTCCGTTTAGGTTCCTGGTCGACGGTTGTCACTTATGCTGGCTCGTTTAATTTTCAGTAAATCGGAACTGCCGGAAGTACCTACTCGGAGTTCACTGTTAAAGAGAGCGAGCAAGGGGAGAGGGGGGAGGGAGGACGTAGAGAGAAATAACTGCTACTGCAAGAGCTGCGGTGTACACCAGCGGCAGGAATTGCAGTGAAATAAATAGAGAGACCCTCGTAAAAACATCAACTAATTGCTCGGTGACTGAATACCAACCAACCGCTCCGGTCGCATGGAATAAAACTAAAAGAGTGACGGCGGCGCCTTACCACGTACATGTGTATACCTGTGCTTCTACCTACTCTAATCCGGCTTGAACCAGCTAACTACAGCTTACCCAGGTTGCGTCGTCGGTAGTAAATGAGTTGACCTCCGGAATCCACTTTGCTATTTGGATCGGCGCGTTTCCTCGGCTGTCCATTACGTCCCGCTTATTGCGCGTGCGCGGTTTTCGACGCCAACTGCATTAAAAAAGCAAAGTTTACCCATCAAGGCACTTCGCTGTTCAGACTCTCGGGGAAAGTATTTAAACACTGATGGGTGGGGCCGCGAACTTGATAACCATAAAATTGTCGGGGACCACTCGGTCCATTAGTCGCGTCCATTGGGCATAAAGGATACGACAGAACGAAGGTGAAGTTAAGGTGTTTCAGGACCACTCCTCGGAGGTTTACGGCTCAAAGGGGTGCTTTTCTAGGAACAACGCATCCACTCAGCTTCGAAGCTTCTTGCCGAGGGCAAACGTGACTCTTGGCTAGTCTCTGGAACTCCAGCCCTCTCTTATCCTCTACGTCTCTTTCCATTCCTCTCCGCAGCCAACCACTGATGCCATTGCCTTTCCCCGCTGTACCTACCCTGCAGTGCAGGTCCCCCTAAGTGAGATTTTGTTTTATCAACCCAGTCCGCACTCGAAGCTTCTTTTTCATTTTATACCTATGCTTCTTCATATCGCAATCTCGATTCTCACTCTTCTTCTCTTCAGGTTTCTTCTATTATTCGTGAACTTTGCACCTTTGAGCTGTGCGTCGCATTCCTCGTGACTCGAACTCGCGGTGTAACCCGTTGGTTAATATTCGATTTGATGGTTTTCAAACGTTGTTACACGCGCTTTAGTCCCTACTGATTAATTGATACACGAGTCCGCAGGGAGAATCGAGTGTCTACGCTGTTATTACATCGTCCTAACGAGGGTGAACCGCTTGCGCGGATGTTCATCGTCTGGAAACAACCGGGTCGAAGAATAGATGAACGATCAGAGCATGAAGGGACGTCTAATGGTGTTTAAATTTCATCAAAACTCACGAGCCAATTTCCTATTCCAAGAATCCATCAAACTTCCCTTCATATATACACGTATAATATACATTATTCTTATATACCCTGCACGCACATAACCGGGAATGTTTAACGCCGAAAGCTGTGTGCTCGGGAATTGCGTAAAAAGCAATTAGCGCCTAATTACAGTTATAAAAGTCGTTGGTAAACGAGAAAGTTTTTCTTTTTCCTCTTATTTTTTTCATTTTACCCCGGCTTACCATCCTTCGTAACTCCGTACAATTATATTAACGTCATACAATTTCGTTATGTTCATACAAGCACATGGCTGGAAAATTGTGTCCTAATTGCAACGTTGCATTTGTACACATAATCATCTTATCCTCGAGGAACTCGAACCCTTTGCCTTTTTCCTCCTTCGCTCGACGTTGTACGAATCATCTGTAAAACGACGTTTCGCAAGTAGACCAGGCCGCAGGATTCTCTTCGTTAAACTATCTCTAGACAATTTCAGCGTGTACCTACTCAAAGGTTACTCTTGTAGGTACAGCGGTACAAGCTTTCTCAAAGAGAACTACTAAACGATAGCGAGTGTACACTGGCCCGTTGTGTGCAGGAGACTTTAGAATTTTGTGGTAAATTAGCCGAGTAGTTTAAGGATCCGGGAACACCTACCGCCAAGTTCCTGGTGAATGCAACTGGCAGCCGGTGACCCAGTTTATCTCGTTCCTAGCCAGAGTCCATAACGAAGGTACCAGTGAACTCGGGACACTGCGCTCTAAGGTTTTCCGTGAAATATACTGGCCTTCCTCTTAAAGACCTTCAGGACGGTTGCAGGAGCTGGGAGCGATCGATGAAAGCGGGCTCACTTTTACCCCTCATAATCGACGGGCTACACTCCGGGAAGAAATGAGCGACGACCAGCTCGCCCTCAAAGTTGCGAGACTCGATGCAAATTTGATGGAGACGCTGTTCCCCCTTCTCCGGGGACTCTTTAAGGACTCCGCGAAGCTGTGGCAACGGGAGGCGGATGAAGCATGTGGAAACTATTTCGCGATCAGGGGGAACAAGTAGATCAAAGGTATCGATCAACTTCTCCAACATGCCGCACGGAGCGTCATGTTTAATTTCGACACTTGGAACAGCGAGACAGATGTCTCAGCCGTTTTCTTCTTCATACTCCCAAGTCTCGGGAGGTTGGTGGATTTGGATCTCTGATCTGTCCACCCAAAGCATTCCATCGAGTCGAGTGCTATAGATCATTGGCTATTTCACCCGAGCGATTCTCACCAGTCATTGACTCTTCTTCTTCGCTCAGCATCCTTTACCTACTCTTCTGCCAAACCTTTTCCCCTCTGTTTTACTCTCGCACACTCTTACCAACGACGCGCTGCGGCGGTCTCGCTTCCTGTGGGCTTAGGATCCGATAGGCTATTACCTTTTTCGGGTATAACACGATTCGGCTTTACCTTCCATTCCGGATATTGCTAGGATCGAACCATTTTCACGGATCGGATTTTTCTTCTAATGTCAGCTGCACGGTTAAATCCCTGTTGCGATAAACGTTCTTTTTCATCGAGACAGCCGAATTGTCTGGAAACCAAAGTAGCGCTCACGTCGAAATGCCAACTATTGTTTGACTAATCAAAGACCAAGTTCCAACAGAAACTAGTACCACATGGAACTCCCCATATCGCGAATCTAATAGGATCAACAGAATTTGGTAATTATAAAAATTTCAGTTTCGTTTTACTGTTTTCCGATGACTACAAGTCAATTTACAACCAATTTGTACACTGTCGACTGTAAATTGACGACGTCGTGGTTATATTCGTGAGCGTCCAGGGATTGGCGGCAGGTATTCAGCTACCGGTTTCGAATCCAATACGCCTCTTTCAATCACTCTCCGATCAATCGACTTCATCTTCTAGCGGCAACGGTGTAAAAAGGTGTGTGATTCGACCGTGCGTTAACTTGGATAATAAACTTGATCGCACGTCCATCGCATCGTTACACCTCGTCCGGAAGAAGAATCTTGCAGGTATAAGTGACCATGTACTAATTTCGAATCCCCACAGCGGTACAGCCTCAAGGGAAGAGGGAATAGACATAGAGAGTGAGTTAGTGGGAGTGGCGGTAGGACAAGATGAAATTTTTCGTGAGAGGGGTTGATCGATCTGTGCTACGCACGTTGTATCCGGGATGAAGTGGTAACTGTTGGTGGCACCTATGGGCGTAAACGAGGATAACGGCGGGAAGGAGCTCGGCATGGGAATGCGAATGGGAGTGGGAATGGGAAAAATAGAAGGAAAAGAAAGGGGAGGAACGGAAGGGTCGAGTAAGATAGAGGAGCTGTGGGAGAGGTCCAGGTGACCCGTGAACGTATCTCGGATGACGGGTGGTGCTTCTCTTATACCTTGAAACGACGGCAGAGTCATTCGGCGGCGCACCGCGACACACAAAAGCTTTCAACTTATCCTTTGATCTCGTCAGTTCTTCCACATGTTATTGCAGCAGCACCGTGAGACACGGGGGTGCTAAGAATGGGCGGAAATTCATGGGGTCGGGGTATCGATTGCCAGCTTTCTCCATCCCGTGCGACGTACCGGCAATTGTGGTCTGTTATAACAAGCCGGGAGACGATCGAAGAACGGAAACGATAATTCACGGTTATCTGAGAGAGAGAGAGAAAGAGAGAGAGAGAGGGGGAGGTAGAGAGAGAAGGTGGATCGTCGGGTGCCTTGTAATTATCGATTCCAAGCCTCACTTCTCTTCGATGATTTGTACGTCGTTCCGTCGCCGAGGGTAAGCTCAACTCGATATCTCCTTACCTTGGGGTACCGATCAAAGAGAGATTTCCGATTATGCTTGAATTGAATTTCGCTCTATCGCCCGCCAAGCGATTCTGCGTCAATTCAGCCCCCCTGCTTTGACAATCGAGCCTGTATACGTACCCTTCGTGCGTTCGAGGACACGCTCCGTCTACTTTCGTACTGCAGTCAAAGGAACCGGATCACGACAACGGCCAATTCCGGTTACATATTCAGCCTAAACATCCGGTAGTTTTTTGTCACCACCTCTGCCGACCTCTCGGGTTTCCAATGCTTTTTACAATCGCAAAAGAACCACGAGGACTTCGCAGCTTGTAGTGTATATATCGCGGCACTCAAGTTATTTCCACATCAGGAGCTCGGGACGAAGTGTTTTCTTGGTACTACAGGGATACCCGTTTCCATTCCTCTTGTCCTTGCTCGTTTTTCCACGCTTTAGCAAGCTGAGGAATTTTTTGATCGTTTGGCAAAAATATGCTCAGTGTTATTACACACCCCATGCAGCTTGGATCGTTGAGACACCTTGGTTATTCTTAATTACGGTGGGAATGCCTTAGGAAGATGAAGACGCTCGCCGGGTTCATGAATTACTAATGAACAAAGTCGAGCGAAGGAAAAAGGGTTCGCTCGAGATCTTTGGTCGACGAGTATAAATTGGACGGACGTTTAATTTCGTAATCACACCGCTATGATGTTACTCGTCATCACGGTTCAAAGGGTCGGATTAAAAACAGATACGGACGGGCTCGGATGGTCGTTCCAATTTTCACGGTTCGATGCTTTCCGCATTTGGCGAGCTACTTTGGGACATTGATGATCGAGGGCTTGGACATGTGGCGGGAGGAGGAGGACTGGAGATATGCTTCATGGCCAAGAGTCAAAGAGCCAAGAGTCGAGAGGGACAATATTGCGAATATATCTTATGCACGGGCGGTTCTCGAGTCGTTGAAATACGAGAGAGAACTGGAATGACCGAAAAACCCGGCCACTCTTCTACTCGACATTTGAGATGTCGTAGCGTTTTCTCCATTACTCGTGAATTCCGTGCGGTTACATCCAGCGTCCAACGGTCACCAATCCCAATTTTCTTCCGACTTCAAAGTGCGTCCGTACGTATACTCAAAAAAGGCCATCGATATGTTCACCATCACCGTTCCGTACTTAGAACCCGATGATCTTTGAGCTCTCGGAATACTTTTAAAATTATACGCGATTTTAGAAAAAGTTTAAGCTCTCGCAAAAAGTGGTATTTTCACCATCTTGAAAGGTGTTGATTATTTACTAACGTCAAGATACGAGTTACCAGTTCTATGTACAGATTTTAGGGACGCTTTGAAAAAGCTGCCACAAGAAAGAAAAAAATCACAGAATACATTTGGGAAAAATTATGAACATTTTGAACCCGGCCAAAAGTAGTTTCTTCATTTTTCAAAATATTTATCATTTTCTTTCCAGATTCGTCTGAGCGTCCCGAAGGAATTAGTCACTCTTATCTATTGACTGTGATCTCATACTTCTCATATTGTCTCTCTATCTTCTACGTCTCCTCGGGCTTGCACATAGCTGAAAATTTCTCTCAAAATGAGACCTACTCCGAACATCTCCCGTTTTGATTACTTTACTCACTCAAAAACTTGCTCTTTGCAAAGACACCTTACATTCAATTGCATTGACAGAACAATCATCGACTCCACTTTCTTAAGTAAACTACCTTTCGACAAGCATTAGTAATTATTCAAAGTCCTATCGACAGCGTTCAGGTGTGGTGGCTTTGGGCGGGAATGAATCCATTCAATGGTCCATAACGGACCCAACACTAGAACAACAATAAATTTCGTCTCTACTGACGACATTCGGAGAGTCTCAACGCCGAATTCGAAATTTGAATTTCAAATCCAGGGTTCTTTCCCGCTGTTTACGCGGGCAAGTTTCTCCTTTCGTTGTACAGATTCGAATCGATCGATCATTCTTAATTAAAGAAATGAAAAGCAGACCGAATAGGCGTTTCCTCTGATGATTTAAAAGCGGGCTGTTCGGAACGTCGATTTTTGCAGCTGCGACTGCAAGACTCGCGCTATGCAAACTATTCAATCGACGTGTCGACAAAGCACATACACACATAATATCTGTGCTTAAGCAGTGTATCAACATATATTCATTCGGACCATGGCGAAACTTTGCTTGCCACCGGTTTACACATGTTCACACTATGCGGGGACACAAGTGACAGTTTCATTTCCCATGTATATTGCCCGCATTCGGAACGGCTGGGTATATATTTATAGAAGTGTTTACATCACCGCAGGTTGGCATGTGTGGATGAGCTTCATGATATATTGACTCTCGTGTGTAATTAAGCCCGAAAAGTCAGTCGTCTACTGTTTTTTTTGGAAATATTTTCGCTACGGATCCCGTTTGTATATTTGGCAATTCCTTTTTATTTTTTCTTTCACGTTCACTTTTCCACCGCGTTTTATCCTACTTATTTACCCTTTACATCGAATGAATTCATTCCTGGTTTATGTCGGCATTCAAGGGTTAATTAAAACGGGGCTTGGGACGATGATAACCTTTATTTAATTCAAACTCGAGAACTGATAAGATTGTTATATATGTACACGAGCTGGGAGACCGGGTATAACAAGCGAACCCTAATTACGGAATTTCAAGTTATTAGACTCGCTGCTAATTTTACGGCCTACACATGCTTTTGAAATTAATTGTAACTGCTAAAATAAAAAAAGAAGATAGCAGAATTACGAGTTTATCCCGTAATATAACCACAGGTGGGATGTTTAAATACGATTATATATATCATATACCATGCATGTTCTTTTGTAAAACGTTCTTTTTTTAAATTTTTATTCTCTTTTCTCTCGCGAGATAAGCGCAGTCATTTTTACCGATAAAAAATAATCACTTCGAACGACGCGCAATAGAGAGTTACGAGCAATTTATATAGCGAAGAAAAATTGTCAATTTTAAATGAACATTAATGTTTCGATAGCGTAAAAAATTTGACAAAGATAATTGATATACATAGAAGCTGTGGAAATCTTCTTAAATGCGTTTCTTATAATAATCGAGGGGTTTAAGGAATATTAATGAAGAAAGTTCATTAAGTCTCTGTATATAGACACTTACCTTGTACTCTTCGTTCTACGCAGAGCGCGAAAACTCCAAAGTTTGTACAAACTGTGTGTTATGGATATGTGCATAAGAAAATTTACTCGGCGAGGCGGGGTCAAAACCCGGGAACAGGTGACTGGAAGAAATTCTCCCAGGTACTTTAGAGCCAGGAAATTTTGCCGGCAGTACGCTTAGCGCAGCAAAGTTTTCCGCACATCTCTTTCCCGATCGATTTCCGGCGTCCGTTTTCCGTTTCCCCGCCTTCCGTTATCCCCGACAATGATGAATTTCAGACAGAACGTCCCAAACATTTTCTACCGAGGAAAGACAGGAATCTCCTCTCCTATACTGCAACGTTCACACTTCACGACTGGCATACGAAATTCCGTATTCTTTTAGGGACACGTCTCCCTCCATCCCCCTACTCTTAGCTGCACAGATTGTTTTTTCTTTTTATGCTTCCAAGGTGGAAATGCTCCTGATTTCTTACAACCCCTCGACTTTTTTTTCCTCTCCATGGAATACATGAATTTAGATGACCGGATGTAACGATAACTCTGAGGTTTCATGAGATCGCGGAGCGGAAATGTTCAACGTTGTTTCCTCATTGACGTTGAATAATTTTTACGAAAAAAAATGGGTCACATTACGGTCAGGTATTTTCGACGAGTACAGTTTCTGTGCTGAACAGTTGATTGGCAATTGGAGAACGCCAGGCAGTCGATGATAATAATTGGCTTTTCAAACAGCATCAGCAACAGCTGTCGGTAATTATAATTCGAGCTGTGAAGAACCGCGCAGGGAAGAACTTCAAAAGTTTTTATCTTTACAATTGAACTTTCGTTTGTAAACCTTGTTTTGAAACAGATTTTTTTTTCCATTACATAAAACGCGACTTTTTGCCCCGAAACAATCGTACAATTAGCTTATTGATCTGCAGGGATGAATCAATCCGGAGTTATTATTTAGGCTCAAATTAAGCTTGTATTTATGAAGCAGAAAGCTTTTGTCCATGTAACTCGATTTTATTTATTCAAGTACATTTATGTTCAATAATTTACCGTACCACCACCATGGTCGTTTATATTGTTACCCTTATTAATCCAGCGTAAGTTGGAAAGAAGGTTCCGAGAGTCGAAGGACCGGCCCTTTGTTACAAACGAATTTTTCATGACTTATTTCCGCCTCGAAATCTTCGTTTAATAAACAATCCAGTTTCCGAAATCCAATCCCATTGGATCCGAGATCCATTGCACTTGAATCACGAGAGGGAATCGTTACGAATTCAGTGACCGGGGTCGAGAAAAGTGAGACTAGTGGTCCCTTTCATCTTTCTTTCCTGTCCTTTCCTTACCTTTTGTTTTTGTTCTTATCTTTTCTCGGAAGGAAGTAAAAGTTTCGTGACAATAAACTTTTCAGCGCTTCGGCTCAGGGTAATCGCGAAGGGTTTGCTCTCGATGGAAAATTGTCGGTGAAGCGAATGACACGCGAGGACGAGACGAGGGAAGGAGTCGGAGACATTCAATACCTTCCATCCTGGCGAAGGGTTCGAAATCCTTCAGTTTTTTCCTTCTTATCGCATTTGTTTGTTTGTATTTTTTTTTCTTTCTTATCTCTTCCTCAGCGCGAAACAAAATTCCGCACAAATTACATCCCGCGGGTTGACAGAGAATCGTACAGTTTATTAGATCATCTCGCGCTACCGCTGAGAGCTTTTCGACATTCATCGATTCGTTCAAATTTCTTTCAGCTTTCTTATTCTCCTCCCCCGATATCCGTTACCGTCATTCCGAAGACTGGGCATCCCTTGCTTTCGGCAACCGACGTATCTACTTGTTCGAAACTGAAATTGATAACTAACTAAAAAGTATCAGCTTATCTATGAACTACGAAATGTTCAAGTTTCGGACGTAAATGTGTTCAATAGTTGTTCCGCAAGTCCAACGATCACTTTGATACGTGACTGCACACATCGGATAGGCGTTGAACTGGAAGCTGGAAGACCCGTCGCTGTTTCTCGATTCGTAAGAGTTTTATATTATACGACTATATAAGATCCCCGAGGATATACATATACATGTATAAAATACATAGCCTTGGAGAATTGCGAGCGAGGTTAATAACTTGCCGGCAAGCTTGCGATGACTGTTACTTATTACATGTATACTCCGTAGGATATAATGGAGAATGTGTCGGTGATCAGGTAATTATTTTCATTAGTTGGACGGAAGTTGAATCGGAGAATCTTCCGACTCATTTCGACGGGGTGTATCAGCTTCTTTTTAACCGGTATGAGACGGCGGAATTTTTTGACAATTGTTTCCGGTTGATATCGCTGCGGCAGGAACAGGTTTCAGTGAGTAAAAGACGAAGATTAATTGTCCGTCAGTGATGAGGGGTGGAGCTTTTTTTCTGTCCCTTCACCTTTTTATTCGCCCCGTGCCGCATCTTTGATCGTGCGGTATTTCGTCGGGTCTTGTTCCGCGATAATGAACCTCGTAGAAATTAACCACCAGCTGAAAAATCATCGCACTCGTCGATTAGGTATTAATTGCTTCTCCTCGCTTCGCTTTCCTCCCCGCCGGTTGAAATTTTTTACGCTCGTATTTTCACCCCGCCGTTTATCGCCTTCGTTGGTAATTCTTACGTAGTTATTAAAGATGGATCGGTCCGGGGACCGTTGGAATGAAATCTTGTTAGGGAGAGAGAAAAGGGCGTTAAAAAAAAAATTTTCCAGCAATGTTATTCTCACCGATGATAGTAAACACGAATTGAACAACATCCCTGATACGTGTAATAAAAATGATTCTGAGCAAATCCGAATAACAAGGGCGGTGAAAGTCCGTTTATGAAAATTTGCAAATCCGTAGAGTCTATATTATACATGTAACATAGGTAGGTATACAAAGCATGCAGATATGAAAAATACATACACATACATAGAGAGTGAGATAGAGATAGAGAGAGAGGGAGAGAGAGAGAGAGAGAGAGGAGAACTCGCTCACGTTAAGGAAATAGAATTTGATTAACACTTCTCCAAGAGGAGGAGGGGGGGGGGGGGGGGGGGAGATTCCTCGAGGTGAGTAAAATCGGGGATGAATATTTGCAAGTTTAATTCACCGCTCGTGAAATTGAAAATTTATTTCTACCCGTCGTACGCATTTATGTACAAATACGCATATATACAATGAGGGACAAAAGTGTTCGTAGATAAAGTGTTTGAATATTTTTGTCCTTGCCATAACGGCGACTTGTCTACGCAACATAAGATAACAATTCCGATTCTATACGTTTGTTTACGTTAGTGGCCAGGCGTGAAATAACACAGTAAACTATGGAATAAATAAATTAATTTAAACAATTATTCCTTACTTTATTTAAATTTATCCACTGCACGAATACTTTTGTACCTCCTCACTGTACATATATGTATACGGTAGAATGGTCCGTTGTCTGCTATAGTTCAATGCGCATGCACTAGAATCCGAGAGCAGTTGTCAGCCAGTGTGACCAACCGTCATGAACGTAATTTCGAAAATTTTTACAGTTGTCGCTGGCAGTTGTGTTCAACACCGAAGGCTAAAACAATTTTTTAGGTTACGTATACTTGGGGACAATGAATCTGAGACGGCTAATTTTTTACACTAGACAGTTATGTTGGCAACACAGAGAAACCTACAGCGCCATAGTCGCCCGAGGGCGAAACAAACTCAGTCTCAATAAACGTAACATAACCCATGACCGTCGAATCTAACCGTAGAAAAAAGGTAAAAAAAAAAAAAAAAAACTTAGCTATCCCTACCCGCGGACTGGAATGAAAAATTAACGCTCTCTGTTTAACGAGGCACTCCGACCGGAAGAGCGATGATTTTAATTGATAAATAATTGAGTGCCCCCACCCCTCCGATCAGGGTGAAAGAATTTTCCGAGGCCGGTAGGTATACTACACCAAAAAGGACTTTATATACGAAGCGTCGAGTAAAGACGGTACGTGACGGTCCGGAAAGAGGGGATGAGGTTACCTGGGAGAGTACATCAATCCTTCGCCGGGACGACGGCATCACGTAGTTGGAGTTATTCACTCTCTGTTCTGTTCCACCTCTCTCATCCTCATCCTGCGCAGGTCCTCTTTCTCCACCCGGGTTTAACGCCGGCATATATCCCCGAATATCCTGCAGCAACAACGCCATCTTGGCATCCCCAGCGTATTACGGGACGTGTGGAGGAAAACTTAGAGAAACGTTAACACGCGCCTGGTTGCGAAAAATTTCATCATCCCATCGGAGAACCTTTGACCTCTTAGCCGGTGACTCGAGTTCGAGACATCCAGCTTGCTGGGTGTATAAGGTATACACCTCCAGGCCCGAAACGCCATGCTCGTGATAGATGGCATCTTCGAGACGAATAGCATCTCATGCGATCCGGGCCATCCCCTGGGGGCATCTCACCAACAAACCCCGCATGATTGTAGAGCACTGCACCGTTCCGAACAACTTTCTCAGTCTTATTTAACACGGAATGGTATTTACACTATCCACCGATCAAAGGGAACTTTTCATGATTATGTATAAGCCACGGGTTTGTTTTCAGTTTAAATTTTACTGTATATTATAACTGCAACCATGCAGGTTACACAAACTAAAATTGTCAATCCGAAGATGTGTTCTTGAATGTTCTTCACGTCATATTGATGATGGAGCAAAGAAGGTTTGAATCAAAGGAACGTCTTTGGTTACGTTTCAAGTATGGCGACTGAACTATTGAATGAACAACCACCGGTATATATTAAATGAATTACGAAAAATTATAGCTATACATCGTGATTTTAACATTGTTGTTCATTCGCTGGTCGCAGTTCGGTAATGGTGTATTTTTTCTTGCGAAACTTGCAAGCCAGATGCATTTGGAGACGAGTGAGCGACCATCGTTATTAAATACGTGAAAGAAGTCGGAGATAACTCGGTACGTGGAAAATTAAACGACCGAGGTCGACTGTGACAGAAGCAACAAGGTTCATTGAAAGATAGCTGAAGACTGTGAGGGTACATAAGATATGACGGCCCTTTTATAAGGTCATCCAAGGAAGAACTTTTGTGAAGATATAATTAGCTGCTTTACGGGAGATAAAAGGAGAGTGTAGTAAGAGATTCCCTGGGGAAAGTCTACAGCTGCGGAATGGAGCAGCGCGCTTTTCCCTTGCACGAACGTAACTCGAGGACGAAAATTCTAATACCCTAAACTGCATCCCTCTGGAAAAGTTTTAACGAGCTATTCACGTGGATGAATTTCAGGTTTTGCCCGCGTTTTGAGAGCGAGTAAACAGTACCGGAGCGCAGATATGCAGGTTTGTACTACTTTGATATTAGGCGGAGGGAAATAATTACACCTTTCCACAGCATTCGTCGTGCCGCACGTATACCTGTATATGTTATGTATAACACACCTGTATACGATCGCACTCACCCTGATGTTTGACACGGCGGTGCGAACGAAAGAGAGACTATGGCTGGAATGGGGAAGCCGGGGAGATTTACGCCCAGGATGTGACTGGAATATGACATCGCTGACAAAGCAGTTACTTCCATGATGAAGTTCCTCACTTTGTTCTCCCTCAATGAAATTAAAACGGTTTAAAATTAGTAGTCAAACTCTATAGCCTCTGGCATAATCGCTTGAGAAGGTTGCTTTACCCAAAAATCTACGCTTTTCACTAAATTTTATCACGAGACAATCGTGCATTGAGTATTCATCGAATAACTATATTCGCAAGCTACGGAGATCTGTTTGAAGATACAAAAATACTGGACATACTGGGATTATAAAAAAAGCTTACTTAGATGTTGATGCTCGATTTAGAATCTCTTAAAAATTGGTTACTCATCTACTGAATTCGAACGATTTCACTCTAAGATAGATCATTTTGTCCAGAAGACTATTTTTCACAAACTTATTGGAAGAGATTTTCTTTTTTTTTTATTAGTCAATTTACATTACCGATTTATGCCGAATCAACCTCCTTAATTCCAGAATTATGAAATACTCACAGTTTTTACTGAGAACGAAAATAGAGGGCGCAGCTTAGCAAGATGGCGACGATAATTGGGCTATGAGTAAATAGTATTTCGTTAATTACACGAACGTGAAAGCAAAGAAAACTCAGTGCAAGTTGTGAAGCTTTAGTTGTTTTACAAGTAATGGATATACCGCAAAAAATACGACTAAAAAAGTCTTTTAAAATTAAATATGGCTCACTCAGAGTAAAGCATTACTTTTCCACCAGATGACGCAGCAACACGTTTTCGCTCCCAATACCTAGAGATGAACATAATTGGCGGTGGAATTTACAGACTATGCAACGGCTGCTCGTTTAGTTATACTTCGAGAAGACACCTGCGAATGTTAAATGTCTCTCTTCCGACATTTTCGAGAATCAGGGCGCCCCGAGTGGCTGATGGATGGACGCACTGTATCCGGAGGCATCCCACCCACAACGCGTATAGTAGGCATAGTCCGCGTGATGCAGGCGGAGCAAATCTACGGCTCCCCTTAGGCCGATTCTTTCGGAGCTTCCCCACCGCTGTAATAGGTTAATAATAACTCTCCCTTGGAGGCTTTCGGTCACGGAGCTTTCAGAAGGGCTAAAGTGTACTTCGGTGCTAGCCACTTGCGTGAATTGACCGCTGTACCACCTCCGTCCGATCCAACATCCGCGTATAGGAAGTCCGGTCTACCTCCTCTTCCTACTCCTGATACATGCCGCGGTTGTTCCCCCGGCAATTAACGTGTTTCTAGCACGGGATCACGTGACCGATTCAAGGATATCTCCAAGAATCGAGTTTACTCTTTCTTAAACTTTCGAATCACTTTGAAATTTTTCGGAAAACGGTCGTGCCATTGTAAGAAAACGCGTTCTGGTCAGCCAGAGCTGAATAAATATCGTACTGATTTTTCATGAATTTATTTCGTCGCGAGACGGGCTTTGAGGTTATATTTTTTGAATCACTGTATTATCTGTCTATGTGATAATTTATGTGTCCTGAAAGAGCGCGGTGCATTTCCTGACATCGGATTAATGATGGTAGGAAAAAGATATTGAATCAAACCGATGTTTTACGAAAAAATTGGACGGATTCTCGTGAATACGCTTGAATCGGTCACGTGACCCAGCGACGCGTACTTCCCGCATGAGCATTCGGACGGAGAACTGTCAACCCGTTTATGATCTGCAATCCTCGCCTCGGCATCCGAGCAACGGACATTACCTCTGAAAACGAGCCTCAATAAAAATGGTAAACAGAACAGCGTCTCCATTCTCGACTCGTTTTCCGCCCCCCTACTCTCCACCCTTTTTGATTCTTATTTTGCTTTTTCCTTTGTTTGCCGTGAAACCGGAGACCCGGACTCTTCCATTTTCCTTCTTCTCTTTTCCCTCTGCTGCAGACTAATTGCACGAAATTGGGTTAGCATGCTAATGCAGTCGTTCGCGGGTTTAGCACTGCAAACCATTGTGTGTGCACGTCATTCTGTGTACCGTGCGCACATCATGCACGTACCTATACCCGCGGAATTACATGCATGTGGAATGGAATATCGCCTGTATATAAGTTTGTTCGAGAAATTAAGGAGAATTTGAAAGAGGAAAAAACGGATCGACAGAAACTGACCCGTCGCTCGTGCTTGCGATATACGTGGCGTGACTGGCTGGACACACGTTCGGTTTACAGGCACATACGTGCAACGTTATAACTTGGTCGCAGATTAAGTTACGCTGGCAAACACCCCTGTATAACAGCGACGGGGGTTAACAAAACTGATTGGAAGCGTGCCAACCTTCGGGTAAAACAGCCTTCGGTATTACGTATTAGGTGTTATCAAGATGCAATCGCGTTAAAAAGCGAGCAAGGAGACACGCAGTCCGCGGATTAAGGATGAATGGGAATCACGGTATGAATCAAAAATTGAGTGAAGAGTAGAAACTGTTTAAAAAATCTGCGGCATGTTATTTGCACTATCGATGGTGAACACGAATCGAAACAACAATCCCACCATTGAATTATTAACGAATGCCAGCAATTTTGAGTAACACAAGCTGAGACATCAACAGTTTGAGAAAACGTTTTACAGTTAAAACCTTTAAAATGATTGAACTCTGGTGTTTTTGATCCGTTTCTAATGTTTTTTAGTTTGTTTTGATCAATAAAGAGATTCCCAGAAATCGTCTAAAAATGGTTACAAACATTTTTTGTTAGATCCAGAGTGGATGAAAAAAAAAAAGATTTGTGCAAGTACGGTGCAGCAGATGTACGTCATTAACTACAACTGTATGTTATAACTGTACTATAATTTATTTTCTGGTACCTTGGTCAGTGAACAAAGAAAGCCCAAAAATATTGGAATCGGATGAAAAACACTGGAGCTTAATCAATTTGAATATTCTAGTTATAAAACCTTTTCTCGAGCTGATGATATCTAATAGCTTGTGTCATTCGAGTTCGCGTAGTACGGACACTGTTTCATCCGTGTTCGTCATTATCGGCGAAAATGACATTCCTTGTGATTATTCAAACGATTTTTTCTCACTTCCAAATTTTCGATTCAGTCTGTGGTTCCCATTCATCCCTCACACTGTTACTCGATTATTTCCTCTTCGTCCTTCTTGAGTCCCGATAATTCCAGGCATCGCGGATATTGCGGAAAAATGTGTATTCCTGAAATTTTAATCGCCGATGCAGGAGAGAATCGATCTAGCTCAGATCCGTATTATATAACCTAATGTTGACCGGCGCTAGTGCGCTGTTACAGTTTTACGATTTTTCAATCCTTTTTATGCCCCAAGTGGCAGGCACTTCGGACGAACGCGATATTCCCCCTGCAAACAGCGAACATTTCCCTCCAATAGCTAATATTACAGTCAGACCTATACACTGCAGAGCCATCAAGTGCGCAACTAGCGATGAGCTGCATGGCACATGCGCTTTGCCCGGCTCTAATCGAGCTTATGTACCGGCTTTGTCTCTTTTTCCTCTTCCCGTGAAGTGGAAAAAATTCAAAGCTCACAGTACGACAGCTTAACGGCATGGACGAAACGGCGATATCTCCGATTGATGTGAAGGATATAACGGATGAAGAAGAGTATTAAAGTGTGGAGTTTTCAAATTCAATGTATATATATATATATACATATACATATATAAAAACGAGAGTTGAGAGAAACTTACAGTTCGCTTTTAGCAACTGAATAAAGTTTAGCGTACTGCTGTGCCTCTGTATTTTTCTCTCGTTCTTTCTTTCCTTTTCTGCGAGATATTTGGCGAAAAGATTCAGTTTTATACTTACTCGGAAAAAAAGGTGGGAACTCTATTTCATGCAGGCGGAATTCTATTGGGCCTATGTCCACAATTTATAGAATGGTGGATTTGGTCCCCCTAACCTCTTTATTTATTTAGGAGGTCCGCTGGCTCGGCTGCGGTCGTCTTTTCTGTACCAAAAATTACACACGCCGGTAGAAAATTCCTTCGTGTTCCTCAATGAGGGGCTGATTTTCCATCCTTTTCTCCTCTTCTTTTCTTTCTTGACCGTTGCCCCTCAGCTTTCTTCCCTCAGGACCGAATTGGTCGACCCTAGCGAGTTGGCGATTCCGACACGAGGCAAGGCGGAGATGTTACGGCGGTATAGAAAGAAAAGCGTAAAAAAGGTATGACAATAATAATAAAGAAGTAAAAGGAGTGCAAAAACCGGCAATAGGAGAAAGGAAACGGGTGGCTGGAAGTGAGAGAGATTCGGTACGTGAATAAACATAACCGGAGATCTCAAATACCTATCTTTTTATTTTTCGAGATCAAACTTACACTTCCGTATATGATATATACTTGGTGATTAGTACACGTGCGATATACTCATGATCCAGTGAGCGCGTGTCTCCGTGTCTTTAGCGGTAACTCGATTTAGAATCAGAAAACACATTGAAAACTTTTAATAACGAATCGCAAGAATACGAGTACATTTTTAGGACTTCGCCGTGTAGCCAGAGTTGAAGAAATTGCCAAGACGATTCCAACGATACCCCACAACGTACTATTAAGCCACGTCAGTCTCGAAATAACACGTTTTGAAGCTTCGCAGCGCAGCGCTGTTAGTCGACTGTGCGCTACGGAGGCGAAAATCAAACTGCGCTCGTGAATTTCGAACGCGGATATCTCGAGAACGAATCAGCGGAACGGTATGTTGTTGGGAGTCATTTGTCTCGGCTGGACCTACTCTTTGCCATGAGATACACTGGTAACAGAAATAAAACGATTAAATAATTAATTACTAGTAAAAATAGTAAATTTAAAAAATATTTCGATTGAAATATTATTCACGCAATTGAAAATCTATTTTCTGATTATATAACTCGGCACAGTTTCGGGCACAATACCGTTACAACAATGCATACGATCACTAGTAAATGTAAGTATACACGGTATCGAAACACGCAACACTTGTAACTTGGGGTCTCACAGCATAGTGTCCTCCTATCTAATAACGGGTTGTGTGCGCCAGACCATATTCAGGATGAATTCATCCGTGTATCGCTTAATCTTTGGTAAATGTAAAGCGTGACGTATGTTTACGAGGGTAAATTCACAACGCCTGCCAACGGAGACGTAGTCGAGACCAGACGGAGTCTGAGATGAGGCTATTACCATACCACAGGCGGAATGTTGCGATATGCGCAAGCTTTTTTCTCGCTTTTAAAAGTGATACACAAACGAAAATTTCATTTCTAAAGTACTAACAAGAGACATGCCCCGTTCGTACGTGGATCGAATCGAGATGAAACTTTCGCGTAAAGTCCTTTCATGACTGCGAAGATATCGGAATACGTGGCGATCGACGAGGGATGTGCATTTTTCACCAACAATTCCTGGGCCAAATACCTTTCGCGCGGTACGTGAGCCGTCGTGTTATCGCCTCGTCGAGGGTGGTGCCAAAGCATTGGCGAAGCTCTCTAGCTCTTCGCATCACAGTCGTGCGTTGACTGAAAATTTTTTGTAACATAGTCACGCTCTTTCCTCTTGGATTCAAACATGACTGTGAAATCGTTCGATATCGACGAATAAAATGACTATATCTAGTCTAACCTAGGCTGGCGCACACATTGACAAAATTCTCACATAATAATGATGATAATAATAATATTAATAATAATATTAACAAAATAAATATGAAGAAATTAATCATATTATTTACCTATAAAACGTATCCTATCCTATAAAATATTCATTTCTCGATAAACGTACAATCATATTATATACCCTTTGCAGTCGCACTATTGCAATATACATATACATATGCGTATATACATAAGTGGCCGTTTTCCGTCTACTTGTGTATATTCATCTACATATACCCACTAATTATATACATATAAAATGTACTTCTGTATATGTATATATTTACTTATATATTTATTTTTATTTCTATACTTATTTATCATATATATATGTATATTATCTGTAATGAATATAGATATATTATATCATATAATATGCTATAAGTCATCTGGATTTATCAAGTTTTTATGTTACATACAATATTTTATAATTATAAATACGTTGTATTCTTTCTTTTTCTTAACTTGTCTATACATAAGATATTTAGGTGTTCGTCTTCGCGTGCGCGCGCGCGTGCGTGTGTGTGTGTGTGTGTGTGTGTGTTTGTTTTAGGGGGGTGTAGGGTGTGGTCGATCGATATACATTATAAATTTATTTATCTTCGAACGATTATATTAATTTCTGTAAAGAGAGATAATTTAATTGTTGTTATTAAATTGAAAATTAATTCATATGTATTTATGCGACTACTTATAGATTTATTACCATATTATCATATCAATTAGTTTTCATCATATATCAATATATCATTTAAATATCAATATTATACATTCATATATAATCATTTAGTCTTATACATATAATATTATATATTTATGCTGTAATAATTTTACCGTTTATCTATTTATTCATTCATTTATTTGTTTCGTTTAAATTTCATTATTATTTTTAATATTATTAATAATCATAAGTCAGATTTCGTTTGAATCTATTTTTCCTTCTTCATCTCGCTGATTGACAGCGTTATTACATGTGTATAACGCGCGTGCGTATCTCTGTCCGATATTTTAATTTCATTCATTTTAATTTCCGCGTATAAACATCTTTATTCATCACAATTCACGTTTAAAGTCTATTACTTTTGGGGGTCAAGGTTTTTTTCCTTTTTTATTTTTTGTTTAAATTCCTCCTTTCGTAAAGTAGGTATACATATTTTTACTTTTCGTTTCAACTTTCATCGATTGTTTTTTTTTTTTTTTTTTGTATTTTTATTTTTTTTCGTTTTGTTTCTCAACACAGTATAAAATCACATATTTTGATTCCCCTTGTCAGCTGCACACATGCATGCCGCTGTTTCACTGAATCAATAAAACTAGCACGCTATCAACACGATTCAAAAATTGTAAATATACGTGCATGCAACATACTATATTCACGTTCTAGTTTTCATTTGTTGCTTGCTCCTCTTATACTCGTTACAAAAATCTGATTCCTATCGTATTTACTAATTAATAAATTACTCTTTCACGGAATGAAATGAAATTTGAGCCTGACGAAAAATTCGTCGAATTAAAAATGTAATTGTTGTACATGTATACATACTCGTCGCGATTGGCATAAAAGTTATATGTATGTAAATCATGTTCGTTATTTTTTTTCTACACAGGTAAACACGCCCGCTGGAATCTGAATTTTTTGGGTCATCGGCGAAGGATAAAATTTGTTTCGCGTGAAGAGAAAAGAAATCAAAATAATAAAAACAGTAATGAAATACAATTAATAAAAATGTATTTTTACCCCGTTTCCTGTATCAGTATACCATTTTTGTATTCTCCGAATTCCGAACGAAATGTGGAAAAAAAGAAAATTCGAGTAAAAAAACCTAACTGTCAAAGTTCGAATATGCGTGCTTGTATCGAAGGGTTATCGACTTATCGATCTGGCCTCTCGCCCACATCTCTGTACCACGGGAAAACCGTACAGTTTCCTGCCGGAGAACGTTTGTCACAAACAAACAGCTTCGCACATCTCGGTCCATTTATTGGGTTCGGCCATACACAGCCCTTGGCAATAAAATATGTATCGTGGTTTATGCGCCCCTATACATAAAGGGAGATCTATCTTTCTGCCTTGTACAGTCTGATAATGCAGGGGCGAAAAACCGATCAACTCCTCCGCAAATAGCTCATACAATTGGCCTCCAGTCACGGATGGCAAAGCTGCGATAAAAGCGCCACTTGAATTCTTCATTCAGTTTCTTTTCTCCTACGTAACATGTAATAATGCACAATCCGACGTTGACAGTTATCTGAATAACTTATACTTTACTCGTTGTGATAGCCGTATCATATACTATTTTTCTTTTCTTCGCGAGTTTATTCTTCTCGCGTTTTATTTATTATAGGTATATATATATCTAGTTGCGCCGTGACGAGTTTCACCATTCTTTACACGTCTTACCACCCCCGGAAATTATTTCATTGGTTGTAATTCCGCAAGCGGTGCTCCCCGCATCGTTTCCAGAAGCTCTCGTTCATTCGTCATTGTTACCTTGTGTTTTCGTTCTTTTTCATTCCTTCACCAGTAATGGTTTGAAATATTGTATAAATGTAATGCGAAATTCAACGTGAACGCAATTATCTATATCTGATCGTTTCTCTTCCTCTCTATACCGTTTACTAAAATTTCATCAATTCACTAGCACCCCCGAATTGAAAAATCGACAGTTACAAAAATCTTAAGGATCAACAACGATCTTGAGCTTAAACAATATCGTACATTTTCACTATAGTAGTTTCAAACCGTACTTGATCACCAAGCCGACCAACCATTGCCACATTACTCTAAATTACAATATTGTACGCATAATTAATGTTCCTTTCTTCCAAATGTTTCATTTTAGTATCTTTTAAGGTGCTCGTTCGATTCTGCAAATAAAAAACGGCGTAGAATCAGTTGTGTCGATAAAACTGCGATCTTAAATTCAACTCAATGTGAAAAACGAATAAAAACCAATGTATGGAATATGTTCAGATCCAGGGATTATGAATCTGCAATCATTTGGAAGAAAACTTCATTTACTAGGTCGAATCGAGCCATAGAAAATGCGAAGTGGCAGCTGGTTCCGAGGTGGGTTCGTCTGCTAGTGCGCCTGCGTATGTTTGAAAATGTACGGTAGAGCGTGACGGTGTGATATGTTAAGCGAAGCTAGTCTCACACTGTCCTTCACTTTTCTTTCCTATTTTTTGCGTCAATTTTTCGCTATCAATGTTTCCAGCCGAAATTACGGTACGTTAAATTTTTCTTGACATGTGTCAAGTGCCAAGGCTTTACTATTATGATTATTACAACGAGAAAAGACGCAGTTGAAGTAGATCAGGTTAAACGTATTAAACGATAATCGTAACCAATAGCAAGTTTTGAACTCGCGCTTCCACTCAGCAGTAAATTTTCTCTGAACAATATATGACTAGGGAATGTAAAACGGTAGAGCGAAATAAATTACTAAGAATAACACACCGATATTTCTCGCGGCGAGTAACGAGCCATTCGTTTTCAAGTATTTCATGGTATAATCACGTTATTCAGTCAACTTTAGAGGGATTGGATATATTTGTTGAATATTCATTCACTTGTTCGTATAAAAATGCGTAAAAAATTCAACATCTTCCGGAATTCATATATTATATATATATACATCCCACTGAGCTACTTAAATTTATCACGAAAATAATTAGCCGTAAAATTCCTCGTGACGCAGTGATTCAATTTTTCTCCTGTTAGACACGAAGCTTTTTCAGTTAATATTTATCCTCATCCTTTGAAAGAGAAAGCAACCCTGCCAACACCCGAAAAAACTGCAACGAATTCGGTTTAGGCGGAAACTGGGAAAATTCTATTTACACAGATTTGGGGTACAGCGATAAGCAGATATTATGATTTTTCATTCGGAGTGAAGGTTGTTAAATCAGACTTGTAAACGCCTTATTATTAACTGTACAAAACAGACATCGGTAAAAGTACTCGAATGACTAGTGTAGAGTTGAGAAGATAAATAAATAGATAAATAATGTAATTAAACTATTACTGAAAACATAATAGTAAAGCTTTGGCGCGGCATGGGTCATAAACAAATTAACTAGATGAGGGTAATTATACCTATATACGTATATGTATGGATTATAATTATAGTGATTTAATATTAGATATATAATAATATATATATATATATTATGCTATAAGATATAATTAAGTTTGAGAATCAGTGCGCGACACGTACTTTGTGTGTGTGTTATTAATAATATAATTTTTTCTCATTATTCTCTCTGTTTTAACTCACTTATCTTTCTCTGAAAATATTGGACGACCGACTCAAATTCAAACGACACTGTCCCAGTGTTTGACGCGCGTGTCACGCTTACCAGCAATTAATCAACAAACTAGTCAGTGGATTCCGGATGCGTTGCGACGATCGGTCACGTCGCGAGGATATTCGCCTGATGCAAAATGGCCGCCGCGATTCCGAGAAGGACCATCGTGAAGTTGAGGTCCACCCGAGTCCCTTTCCCGGAACCCCTCAGCATGTCGCCCGCGGCGCTGAGACGTTCGTTGTTCACGTGCGCTTCGATCACCCGACTTTCAGACACGAATTCCTTGATACCAACCATCGCTATACATCGCAGGGTCGCTGTTCCTCCATCCCTCTCGAAGTATCGAGCGTCGGCCTCTAGCCGAAGGCCCGAAATCGTACGACCCCCCTTCGCGGCTGTCGGTGACGGCTGCTTGTACACGATCGTATTTTCCGATGGAACCTGGGGACAAAAATTGGTCGTACAGATCAGCACACGTCCGATTACCATCGGTCGGTAACGGAAATCGGTAAGAGTCTGGGGACAAAATCGGTAGTATAGATTCGATTACCATCAGTCGGTAACGGAGTTCGGTAAAAGATAAATTAAAGTAATCGCTTGTGTTTTCTCAACCAAAGCCAGTTAATTCACCGCTACTGGCACTTCAGCACCAATGTAGAAATATGCTCCGTGACCATGTGTAACGTGAAAACTGGGGCGGTAATTGATTAGCAAACACTTCCATCAGCCGAGGGGTATTCGGCTTGTATGGAATAAATAATCTCTCGAGTGATCACCATCGCAAAGAAATTTCAAGTTGATTGCCTACAGTGTATACGTATATTGCGGTGTTAGGTACAACGAGAGCGGATTAGTTTGAATGGTCGTCGACAGGACTGAAAACTCCTCGACTCGTTGTACATCACCCTCTTCATGTTACATACAGTGAATAGGTACAGAAATGCTCACGATCAAGTTACGGTATGTACTTGTGTTTATTAGGATGTGGGCTGAAGTGCGAACCCTTTAACCCAAGACGTATTATACACATATACCCAACGCCACATGTTGCTCGCGGGTAACGCGGACCATTAGTATACATCGGCGATAATAACTGTATTGCATTTGCCACGAGTAAACTGAAAGAGTTGCGAGGGTTTTCGAACGACGAAAGAGAAGATGACGTTCAAATTTTGGAATATCCTTGAGAGGAAACACCAAGCTTGGTTGAATGAATGAATTCAGTAGCCAGATCCATTAGCAGGGTTTGATTTTATATGTTTAAATGGATAGGACCGTTCGCGAAAGATTTCCTTAGTTTTTACGACTTGTTGAATCCAACATTTTTTGCTTCCACTTGTGTATCCTCCGCCGTGATGGAGAGCCTGGTTCGGTTGGACACAGACACTTAACTCTCCAAGATCGTCGCCAGACCCCCGACTTGGCTCATTTCCGGAGGATAGAAAGATGAAATACGCTACATTGTCATCCAATAAGAATAAGTGGTTCCATTCATTCCGACTAATCGACTGGGAGGAAGAACCTAGTCGTATATAATGTCCAAGTTCTGGAGGAAATATAGAGAGACGGAAAGAATGAAAGGAAGCACAAAAGTCTTCTGCTGATGAATTCGTTGACCGAGTTACCACGTCATTTCATCATTTCCTAGCATACACCTAAATTGTTTACCAAACTTTCCGTGTCACGGTTTTACCTTATTTTCAAAACCGCAGGCTCGAAGTCAAGTGCATGTTATACCGGTCGCAACGTTACCCGTGCAGACCTATAGTTATCCAATTTTCACGTCCTTGAATATTTAAAAAGGCGCACTGCGGCTTCACTTCCAACTATACCTTATACCGACCACCGAATGCTGGGTCTCTCGAACGACAAGTCTTGTGGATTTTTTGAATCACCCGAAGTGCGACAGACGACGGGCGCCTTTTCCATTCTTTTTCTCCTTCCTTCTCCGCCTCGCCAGTTACCCTCGGACTTGAATTCCACTCAGCGATTACACGCCCTTTCAACTTTTACCTACCATTTTGTTTGTTGCGTTATTCTTCCTCTTATTCCTCTCTTCTACGTCTAAGCAAAAAAGACACTCACAACGACTTGTCGTTCTCATGGATCGGTAATCAAGTAAGTTTACTTCCTTTTTTCGAAACGTTGGTCACTTCCGGATACAGTATCATCTCGAAAGATCTGCTTTCATAAATTTTCTGCAAGTTCCCCAACCCTAGGTGTGAGGTTATATTCCGGTCTAATTACACTGGCGGTTTTCGATAGAGTATAACAAAGCATCACTGGCCAGTAGTTCATACTGTATATTCCAGAATCAAGCTGAAGTCCATATCGAAATTTTTCACGAAACGATCCACCGTCGTCAATAGTGATCATGTTTTTGGGCGGATTTCGGACAGAATGGATTTTCCAGAGTAGGGAAGAGTTTCACTGTTTGACGGTGATGCATTCTACCGGTAATTACTGAGAGGAACCTGACACCGGTACATCTAACGATTGAATCACCTAGTCAATCTCTCGTTAGCATTATTACTCAATGCAAGTACTATAGGTATAACAGCACCGCATCCAACCTCCATCATCCTCAGCCCAACATGCCGCCCACCGCCCGACTCGTCAAGCCACTCGAAAAGCTAATGCGTACGCATCCATGAATATTTGATGAGTCATGTATCATAACGGGGTACATAATACGGTGGAAATGCAATAATTGTTTGGAATTCGAGGCGCTGTCACTCCCTTCGTTAACGTAATTAATCGCTACACGTTCATGTCCGTACCCGTTCGTATACATATGCATACAGAACACGCATACATCCTGAGGAGGAAAAACCTCGGCGTACAATTTATGATTCGACAGGTAGAATTCATCATCGCAAAACTCTGCATGCATATAGGTAATGGGTACTATACGTAGGTATAGATGATGTGCCGGTCGAACGATGAACACTATCCGTGAATTTGACGTATGCCATGATAATTTCAGCCAGGTACTCTAACGATTTCATTCTCTCTCGTCAACTGATTCGTCTGTACAACGTTTACGGTACAGATGAATCGATTACTCTCAATTTTGGTGTGGTGTGGTAAAACGGTAAGCGAAAATTCAACCCCGGTTATCACTCCTGAATTTCAGTGGATATATACATGCCACCGTATTGATAGTTCTGTCTTGGCTGATATCCGGTCCGCAAACTGCCACGATCATCGTTAAACTTGAGACATAAATTCCATTTTATAGCACATCGTGCGGGATTCTGATTGTGCAGCCGACGAAGCGAAGATCGCCGAAATTGCGGTGCAGATTGGAGTTACGGGAAAGAGGTCTGATTTGTTAAGAATCTATCGCTTGGATTCGTATCTCCTTCGACGAAATTCGACGTTTCACCTCCGGGGTATCCTTCTTCCATCGGATACACGCCGCGGTTTGTGTATGCACGCCTGATGCTTCACAAGATTACCGCTCGCTCATACGTGCATCACGGTGTGAATTTTGATGGAAACTCGACGGTTTTTCACCCATCTCCGCAATCTTGAAATCCGGATGGCTTGTTGTCCAACCCCGGAATCAATTTTCCAGTTTGGTACTGGAATTCTAAGCGTGTCTGCATCCAGAGGCCAGTCAGTTGGAAATGGAATGAATGATTCCAATTCATGAACGTTGATTTCAGGTGAATTTCACATTTCTTATCACGTGACCTTCACTGATTTCACGTCGATACCTTTTGCGATTGGGGATGATTTCCCGGATTCGATGGAATCACAGTTGATGATTACAAATCACTGGAAATCGACGAAGGCACATGATAAAATAGTAGTCGTTAAAAACGTTAATGAATTAAAGCCAATTGCTGCTCACCACAAACCACGATTTCCATGGGTTTTAAAGTAATTGCTCTGCGATTTTAATTGACTCCCAATGATTTAGAATCATTTCAGCTACCTTAATGGATTTCTTGTGGTTTCTAAAAACATTCAAGTCATTAAAGTTCCTCTGATTGAAAATTTGATTCCCAATACCGTTCAATTGACGACTTCCTTGAATTAATGGCCCCTCGATCCGCGTTTAAACTGCTGGGTCGTGTTTCAAACTTGTTCGCTTATGCCTCGTTCAGGAAACTATAAAAACAACAAAAGCCTGAAAAGAAGCACGCGGAGTGTTTCAGAGTGATTGGAAAGTGAAATACAAGCGACTCTTGTACCTGCAAGTTACGGGAAGGCTAAGCGACGCTGCAAAGGTGAGGAAAACGGGGTCGTTGGAATGACGTAAAGGAGCTAAACTTCGGAACATGTGCTCGGATGGGATGTACAACGGAAGAGAAAAGAGACCACGGGAGGGACGATAAAACGGGAAAATAACCATAGATCATTGAGTGCGATGGGAGAAGCGTAAAAGGCGCATGTCGACTAAATATTGAAACAGCACATCCTCCAAGAGCCGCTTTATGCTTCGTACGCGACGCAAGGGGCAAGAGGGCCCGTTTTGCCCTCGGGGAATGAATCCTTGTACGGTCAGGACTCCCAGGACACAAGGGCGAGGATTATTCCATTTTTTGCCGTGCAGCTTTTCGCAGTGCTTCACGCCGGAAGTTCCTCTTCTGACATGACTATATATCGAAGCAACATTACCCGGGACCTTTTATCACCTGGGAATAGGTTACTTCGTCTCTCCTGAGACCGTGATCTGTACAGCATTCTGCTTTCGCACTTTCGTTGTCACTGCTGGGAATACGATCCTCGACTGCAGTAGGAACATTTGTGTCAGTGGAGCAGAGGGTTTGATGTTGAGCAGGTTGATTGCGTGGCAAAATATCCACACTTTGTTATTAATTTTATTACGAGATGTTACAATCGTGCGTTACGTATTTATCAAATTATTGTCTTTGTTAGCGGTGAAGACGTGTTAAAAATACAAAAATAGACTAAACTAGCGTGACGAAGAAAATGTTGGATGTCGATGCTTAGTTTCAAATTGCTTTGAAGTTATTGAAAATTTTCTGAATCCGTTCAATTTTACCACACGACGGCTTGTTTCATTCTAAGACTACTTAGTTTCCAGTAACTTGGGACTGCTAAATGTACGAACATTATCTCAGGATGAAATGAATGAAAAGACCAGTTCCAAATTTAGACTCATTTAAATGGATGTTTACTCAATGAGACTCGAAAACGCGAAACGAAGTACAAAAAAAAAAAAAAAAAAAAATGCAATACGCATCTCTTACTACTAATCAGAGATCGCGAGGTGATGATTATAATTCATACTCGTTAGCTAGGTTCCAAAATAATTATACATATATGTTTAACTTGTGAAAAAGCTCTCGCTACTTTCCTTTCCTCCAATTTCTTTCTCTTTTTTGTTTTTTCATTTCACGTCACCATACCGCATGGGCGGGTATATTTTATTTAATATCACATCCTGCCAACGCTGTACACCTAAAGCTACACACAGGTACCCGAGTAATTTTTGTCGCACCTTTTTATGACGGCCGTAGGCTTGGAAGGCTTTCTTCAATATTTTGAGGTAACAGCATTAACCGCACCCTCGGCATTCGCCGGGTTTAATGCACACTTCTTTCCGCTTTTTATCCTTCCCTTTCTATATTTTCTCTCTCTCTGTTTTTTTTTATACATGCTGGAATAAAATGTAGAGAGAGCTTTTTCAACGGGGTTTTTTTCTCCCCACCTTTCACGAGCACTGGGTTAATTAATTAGATGAGCTATCACGTTATCCAGTTCGGTAAAACTTTCATCACGTGATAAAATCCATCACGAATATACACGCGTATAATCTTTATTATACATCGGCCAGAGAAAATGTGCAACGAGGCGTTTCTGATTACACATATCTACAATAAACTTTATTCCTGCCGTGTTCCGCAAGTACGGAGACAATGTTAATAATTGTTCTTTCGTCGATTCGTTAAGTATCATACCTATACGATACGTACGTACAATCGGCGAGAGTTCGTGAACGATTGGAAAACCGAGTTATACTCGAGAAATCGTGAACGAGGAGAATAATCGTGACGTCGAGACGCGTCGTTACGATCCATTATAATACTCGTTGCGATCCGGTATTAATAGCCATTGAGGTGTTTGGAATTAAATCGATCCCACTCCGGATTAAATTCATGCACCCACCTTCTCCTAAGTGAAATACCCTCGAAAAGTGGAGGGTACATACCGAAAATGAATCTTATCGGTGTTTAATGGTGTTCAATTAGAAATGCTTCGGTGGTTAGGAAATAAACTGATAAATTATTTTAATTTATTATGATTTTATCGACCCTCCCACCCTCACCCTCACTCTCCTCAGCCTCGTTTTCACTCCCCAAGCCTCACACCGCCGGATGTAACAGCGTGACTGCTGCTGCCTGGATCAGCTACAGGTTGTCGGAATAGAGATGAAATATCAGTTACGCGTCAGAGTTTATGGCAAGGTATGCGTGAAACGAAAATTGAAAAGAACGGGGGAAAAAAAAAAAAAATATTCGGGCGAAAAAATACCGTCACTGATCGCGACGAAAATGGCACTGAAAAACGACTCTATCATTCCACTGGCTCTCCGAGTTCTCATCCGCGTAGCGAAAAAAAAAAAAACTTGGCCAATCGATTTGCAAATTGATTATATGTATGTAGGGTAAGTGGGGGAAAGATGCCGCATTGGGAGAGATGGACGATCGTCGATATTTCTTGAAATACCTGTCAGATGTTTGAAATAAAATTTGAGGTTGTCATTCGTAACCCAAATGTGATGCCGCAATCTACGAATCGTATTAAACAAAGTTTCTTCGTAAGATAAGCCAAACTTCACGACGAGTACTAGATATACATTTACGCGGTTATAACTTCATGCGTTAATTACGTTATCAACGACAAAAGTGAATTATCAGCGTAGAAACTTTAAGGTAGATAGTTTGAGGTTGTTCAAGTCTTGGATCTTTTTTTTTTTTTATACTCTTCAACAGGAAAAATATGTAACTCGATTAAATAGACAGATTTAATGTTGCATTGATTAAAAAATGTAGTATCGATAAGTATAATTAACACTTAATAGTTACTTTTACCACATTTTCCTTCGATTCTAACAGTATTTGAAATTTTTTCAACGCACGTCTGTGGAGCGTGCGTAAAAGGTCCTGTTTCTTAACAGTGTAGCGCAGCGCTTCGATGACATTTTCAATTTTACAGACTAAGACTTTTCGTAACGCATGCGCACTTTCCGATAACTTCATTTTGCGCACGGACTTTACGCAGCGTCTGAATAACGTCATTGGATTGAGTTTAATCTGAAGTTTGCGCTTTTAGGTTATGTTAGATTTTATGAAGGCAGGCCTGAGCCTTCGAACCTCTTCATCTACTTCTTTCAAATAATTATATTAAATTCGTTTGCTTGTTAAATTGGACTTGACTTCACAGGTATGGGAAAAAATAGCGTATTTACCTTGTCTTACGCTGCAAAATCCACTGACTTTTCACACTAGTGATACAATATACAATTTTCTCAGTACATCGTCTTTCGTTTCAGCCCTGAACACGCATAGCTTTCCGACGTGGGAAACCCCCGGCATTCGTTCGGATGTTTGGATTCAAGGTCCGAGCAAAGAAAGAACACGAGGTTGTTCCGGGTTTCGTCGACCCTTGACCGGTTCAGAAAACCCGAACAATGCACCTCTTCAGATGCCGATAGAGGGCAAAGATGCGGGGTCTGCACTGATCCTCGTGCAAGCAGGCGGACGTCCAGAATACCCCGGAGCACGGATATAAAAGCGCTTAGCAAATCGACCTCCGGTAGTAAAAAACCCATCAAACCAAACATCCCTCTTCGGCGGTCGGTTTTAGACGGGATCCATACGTTGTGCCGTCTGCTAGCCGTTCGGATTGTGGCTTCGCCGGTAGCGAGGAGATATATATATATATATGTGTGTGTAGAGAGAGAGAGAGAGAGAGAGAGAGAGAGAAAGAAACTACGGTTCAATGGATGTATATTCTCCTCCTCCCCTCTCGATGCTGCGGAACCGTAACAAATGACGCATCCTGCAATTCAATTTTCCGACCATCATCTAACTGATGAGATAATCCTGCGTGGTGCACTTTTCCCTTCCCAATTCCAATCTTGTAAAATTCAATTATTAATCAGATTCATTCGTCTCGAGAAGATCAAAAGCTCGTTAACGATGCGAGTCCCAAATTTTTATTATTATATACTTGGCCGGAGTTTCCTTTGAAACTCACCCTCATCGCCGTCAGCCAAATTATAACCGAAGTTGTATTTTTAATTTTACGTATAAACGATCAATTTCTGATGGTTAGGGGATTTTTAACGTCACGTGTGTTTATCCTTCGGTGCATTAGGGGAGGGTCTGTGTGTGTTTTTTTTCTATAGGACATATCGGGCGTGCAGTATGAACGAAAGGGTTGTTTTTTTTTTCTAGCAAAAATTGATGTTTTCGGGAGTTGCGACTCGACGGAAGTTGAATATAATATATTCTGAGCCTCTTCACAGTCTGGTCTAAGAGAGATTATCGCCACATGTTCGAGTCAGAAACAAACAGATACATTGTGTTAAGGTATTTTGAAACCGATTATCAATTACAACAATAAAAAAAAAAAAAAAAAACCTCTGCAACGAACGATTTCATCTCAATCGGATCACAAGTTACAAACCACTCAATGTTCTTTACTTGGAATAAATGAGTTTAGATTTTTTTTTTTTTTTATGTCTTAACCCTCGATATAAAAGTTGGCATCGAATTAACGACTTCTAGATTAGTTTTAATTGTAGTTTTGTGTCCGTTCACCACCTACTAGTGTAATTCTTGCACTTTACTTTCACTTTCCATTTTCTTTGTCACTTACCTTATTCTATTTTCAACCTTGCTTCTACTATCCGGGTACCTCACTGTTACCTACTTACTTGCAACTGGATTAAAGTTAATCTTAAGACACTGTACTCTCTCTCTCTCTCTCTGTTCTATCTATTTGATCAGGATATTATACCTCCTAGTATGTAGATCGTTTTTTTTGTCGCTTGTATAAAATTATCCAAGACTTTGGTATTAAGTAGTATAAATCTTTAGACTTAGACATATCATGTAATTTTCACCATTTCTAATGGTATTATTATTTTAAGGTATAGACAATTTTTACTATTCTACTATTTGTTAAAGACTGTATCTGAAGTTACATTTGTTATTCTAACTGCCCAAGGCTTGCCAAGGCATAAATAAATACATCATCATCATCATCATCTGTTCTCAGTCACATTGCTTCGTAACTTTGCGTTCACTGCCCTGGTATAAACAACGATTGTTCTATTTCAATTTCTAACCAGACTGTACGCCTGGTAGATCGGTAAATCTGATAATAAAAACGGACGCCGAAGTGTCTGGTTCAATTGAACAATTCCGGTAGCAGGGGTGCTGAAAAGAGTCGCTCTGCAGTAAGTCTCGTTCGTTTCCGATTAGCAATCCGGTTGTTTTATTCGACCTGGATGCGCTCTAACTCCTCTCGCGGGTTTAGCTAGTCGTATAGTTATTTATCTCGTTTAATTCAGGTACGTTTTCCCCCCGCAGCTAAGGTTGATATCGGTTATTCGCGACACGTAGGCAGTTGTTCTTGCCGAAATTAAATCCCTAGAGCAACGATTTTTACTTTTACGCGCTGAGTACTGAATTCGTTAGAGAAGCGAACTCTGCCCGCCTCCTCCCATCGCTGTTGAAGAAAATCGTCTCTCTTTTAGGTATTTCCATCACGGAGCAGAGAGAACAATGAATTTTCTAGCAAGCACCCCGGCGCCTCGTCCTCTATTCTCCCCTTTGCCCCTCACCCTTTAAATTCAGAACGACCGAATATTCAAAGCATGCTTATTTTACCCCGCGACAAATATACGTTATATGCGTAATGTGTAAACGCCGGAGGTTTATAAGCTTCGCTGTGATCACTGACTTCTACCCTTATTATATTCCTATGCCTATAACTACGCCCTGACTAATTGGCCTGTCTCTAATACCTCCTACGACCCTGTCACAAACGATTCCAAGTGCCGAATTTAACGAGGATGCAAGTTTTAATCAATGTGAAACAGAAATGATCGAAATTGGTCAGAAAAGATTATAGATATCGATACTTTGTTTTATGCTGTTTCAAAATTGTTCAAAAAATAGTAGATTTGTTCGATTTATGGTCTGAGATGGTTAATTTTATTCAGAGGACCGTTTCATACAAACTCACCGAAGCGGATTCTCTTTGCATCATTGCCACTTCTTGACTATAACCGATATCGGTGCAATGTTGCAAATTTCAATATTTAACGATGCTAATGTGATAAAAATCGAGGGGTTCAGTGGATATGTAGAAAAAAGTCTTGATCCGAATAAAACGAACGAACCTAGACTAAAATTAATCGAATCCGTTCGATTTTTTAAAAACAATTTTTCAACGGATTTGAACGGAATCGTCGATACAACTTTAGCTTTTCTTAAATAATTCCAGTATAGTCCTTATTTCAAATAAATATTCGACGTGGAATAATTTCGAGATAAGATTGATAAAAAATATCGATTTTTGTCGAAACACGAATAAATCAATTAACTCCAACCCATTCAATCGAGTTTTGTTCGATAATTTTCTTTCGACTCGATTAATCGATGCATCGATTATTTCTAGCTCAGTTGGCATGTCTACTCTCGGAACTTCCATTTAAAACTATACCATCAACGAAAAGTTATGGAGAGTTAAGTGCGACGAGCTGTTGTTATCCAGCTGAAGGTGGGAGTGGAAACGATGAGAGTAAACAGTAGCGGCTATAAGAGTGTCGTTGATTATTTTCCCCACCCCGTATATGTGTGTGTGTGTGTGTGTGTGTGCGTCCCCTTAACGTAATTGCCTCTGCAGGGCATTTGATACTAACCGGTTCGCCGTTGACGGTCCACGAGATGGAGGCTGGAGGCTTCGACGGCCACGAGGTGCAGTTGGCGGTTACGTTTGCACCGACGGCGTAGTGGGAATAGAGCCCCGTGATATCCGGCTTTCGTTCCGGAAGAGCTTCATGAAAAAGAAAGAGAATAACAGGCTTAAAGAATTTCTTTACAGCAGCCGGACACACTCGGAAGCAATCTGCATCCAACGCTAATTGCGACAATTTATTAGCCGGTTTCGCGGCGACTTTGAAAGTCGTACCAGTCACTCTTCATCCGTTCGTTCGTCTTTGTTTTTTACAAAAAAAAAAAAAAAAAAAATGGATAAAAAAATAAATCAAAACATAAACGGTTTACGGGAAAAATTAATTTTTGATATCGCATCAATTGCGCAGGTTCGTTGGGTGGGTAAAGTTTTGGTGAAAAATACTGCCGCTGTAACGACACTTGCAACTTTTTTTTTTCGAGTTTCCATTACGGACTAATAATATCGTTGTCTGCCTCTGACGCTCCGACTATTCGAAGGGCTATTAATGGTTATCAGGTTTAATTAGGTTTATCAGGTGGCCTGCTGGCCTAATGGCGTTAATTGGTACACCGGATTACCGGAGATATTAGCTCCCGTCCTACGTCCGTTGCACTGGTCGTAGTTTCAAGAACACCGGCGTTGTAATTGAATATCCGTCAATTTCGCGAACCCTTGTCCAACGTATGTCGAAAATTTAAAAAAAGGTTCGCATAATCGATACGTACGTGTTGGAAATTGTTGTGCGAATTTTTCTCAATATCAAATTCGGAATTGATCGTTGTTTTGGATTGTTCGAAATTTGAATACGTTCGTATCGATATCGCTTGTACAATAAACAATAATCCGTATAAAATTATAGGTAGGACGAGTGTTTGAAATGTTGTTGTTGAAATTGTTAAGACAAAATTGAATCATTCGAAGAAGAGTTTCGGAAACGCCGTGAGCTTGCGGCCGGATGGAATAACAAGCCCCCGGATTTACTATTCAGTTTGTTGTGTCGTATTTATACGAAGTAGATCCGGACCCTGTAATCCACTGAGGAAAAGGAAGCCATTCACCCTTTCTTTAACCCTCATTGACCGAGGGTAAATCCAATCCAAAGCACGTAGTAGAACCTCTCTTTTAATTCCACGCCATGGAAAGTGCCGCCACGTGGGTGAAATATCAAGTTAATTTGCCCGGCGAAATTTACCCCAGAATCCCCTATCTTTTTACTTTTCCAACGTATTGTCTTGCGGATACAGCGCGCAGTGGCCGCAATCCGTTCGCTCGATCTTTTTTCAAGCGGAAAATTTTTTTTTCAACGTAGTCTGTTAATCCCATGTCTCCCCTCCTCGTCCCCCATCACTCCGTCACTCCCTCTTCTTCATCTCTCGCCGATCCTTTGTCGCGAGGCTTTGATCAAAGTTTCATCGACCATCGTTAAACCGTTAATTCCGTATCACGTTACTCAAAGATACTTCCTGCAAGCCCGCTTGCAGCTTCCGAAGTGACGCGACGCCACTGGTATGAAAATTAGCAAATTGAACCTCGGGTCATCGGAGGCAATCGATTATCCAACGCGATTTAATTAATTCCTTCATGATCCTTGACGTACGGGCAGGGTTTCCACTTACGCATGCACGAGCTCTCTCTACCTCGCTCATCTGTTATCCAGGGCTTTCTATTATACACGCGAACAAATAGCTGTGACGGTGAATTTATACATTTATATATATATATATATATATATATATACATATACAACGATTGCGTAGCGATTCGACTTCGTTACGTCGATAATTAGAACCAGAACATGTTCAACCGATCGGATTTAAAGCACGGGCGTGGCTTCGGCAATATGGCGGCGGAACGCGTAAACAGCTGATCGTTTCGGTCAAATTGGACGAAGATAAAGGCACGGAACGCTTTGTGCAGACTACTAGACTCTTGTTTAGCGATATGAATTTGATGTGAGGCAAAATAAGCGATGGAAAATTACTTTTATTTTTAAATATGGAGTCGGATCAGATTTTCACATACAAGATGGCGTCTTTCAATTGTACTTGGTAAACGAAACTACTACGTGTTGTTTTATTCTTGACTTTTTCCTCAATAATTAAGGTACCTTTCGTGACTTTTTGCTCAATAATCGAGACACGTTATTACAGAGGCAGAAAATGAGGTACGCGTATTAGAAGGAAAATGAAAGGAGAAAATAGAAGTCTAAGAATCTTTTGTTAATACCGTTGATTTTATATCTATGTGAGGCTTTGTACCTTGGATCTTGATCGAGGTCACGTGACCTCGTCGAAAATACATTATTTCCTCGAATCTAATCTCCGGCTTGAGATTCGTTCGGGAGTAATCTAGCGCGTGCTTATTATAGGTAAGCATCGTCGGAACGTGGAAAGGAGAAATAAATTATACAAAAAAAAAATATACACATTTTCTATCGCGGTATAGAAAATTACGCTGACAAAAATTTCTCAACTGTCGGATCTCTTCCGTGACAATATCCTCGAGAAAAACAAAAAAAAAAAAAAAAATCGTGCATCAGGGGGTTGAAAAAATGGCGGAAACAGGTTACGCGGTTTAAGAATCATTTTTTATCGTGAAACTCACGAGGGAGGGGGAGAATTTTTCTCCGGGGCTGCGATCGCCCCGGTATGAATTTTTCCCTTTTTCGTTACTGTCTGCTCTCTATGTGCCCGTCGAGCACACCCAGCTGAATAAGATAAGTCCGTTTGAGGATCCCCGAGCGTACATAAGGGATACGGTGAGCCTCGAGCGGGGGTTGCGTTATCATAGAAATCGCAACATTACGGAACACATGGCTTCATTGATATTAGGCAAACTCTGCGGAATCTGTCCCACACTCAATTTCGCCGTGACTGAATTTATTAACTTCCGTGAACAGCTCCCCCGCGATTCTTCCGCTTATATATTATACCGTGTCGACTCGTCCCCCAAAACCTCACCGATAAATGTCGCCGGCCTTTGTCTTTGTTTAATTACCGTTTTACCGGCTCGCCGGATCCGATGAAATACAATTGCTTAATCCGCTGGTACACGGTTTAACTTTATCATTTTTATTTATTTTTTGCTCACTTTTTCTCCTCGTCCCCTACGCCACGATCGATATTTATTTCCTGTATAATTTCAAACACCGATCCTTTTGTTCGCCAACGACGCGATTTCGTTCGCATAAAAAGATTTTCCCCTCTTTTACTTGGTCGATTGTACATACAGAGTGAACGGTTTACGGTCGAATCGTTTAAAGCACACGCGTTAAAATTCTAGAGCAAAAGCAGTTCTTTCTTCAGGTTGACCAACCATCGCCGCGATGCAATTAACCTCAAAATGTTGGTAGACCTGACAAAACAACTGCTATTGCTCTAGAATTTTGGCGCATGCGCATTAAACTATCGGTCGTTGGCGATTTACTCTGTGTATATACGTACATATTTTTTCTCACTTACAGCTTTCAGGGTATCGGAATTCCGCAGAGAAAAGGCACCGAACGTTAAAGCTGACATTTTAGAATGTTCGAAATGCGTGTATCTAAATAACGAGAATTTTTTTTTTTCAGTTTTGGTTACATACATCAATTTTTTTTACCGTGATCAAAAAATATATCGTTCTGAGCGTGCTCATTCAAATGAGTTTTCTACTTGTAATCAGAAAGATTGGCATGTAACTCGCGATAAGCCGAAAGAAACCGGTGAAACTTGTCGGGCTGATTGTGAGTTACCGACCGCGCATTCGGGAAATAATTGAACTCTATTAGCTGGGGAGATCGTACCTGGGAAATATTTTCGTCTGCAAGTCAGGGGCGCCAACTTAATTCTAAACGGTACGTGAATCGTGAAATTCTCCCGCTTCAAGCCGTGAATTGAAATTACATTGTTATTGCTCTACTCGTAGCAGTCATCAGTCGCCAGTCAGTAGAAAATAAAAGTTTTCCAATTCTTTCCGAATAAATGCATATTCACCATTTACGATTCGCTTAACCTAAGAAAATTTGCATCATCTACATAACCTCCATAAGTCACGTTTGACGGTTAAAGCTTTACTCTCTAAATTTAAATCAGCGAAAAATTCACTAATCTCCAGTTACAAGTATACCACTGATTGCAATATACACTCACGATTCAGTGAATTTTCATGGATATTTCACTGACTTCCACGCTGATTTTTTCCATCGGTATACTTATAATTTATTAATATTTAGAAAGTAGGTGGCAAGCCTGTATGAAATTCTATCAAAGCCCACGCATGCGCAGTCGTATTCTCAATCTGCCAAGTTTCACCGTTTCCTTATAGTATATTCTCGTAATTATTCCGACAACAATTGACGTTTTTGCATTATTAAACTGTCAAAATGTAGTTACTAGACGATAATACACTAAAATGTTGCTGTAACCAGAAAATTTATCACTGTAGTTTAAATCGTCGTTATTATGTTACCGATTTTACAGAAATTTTCTCGTAACTTTAACAGATGTAATTTTCCTCGGTGTGCCGTCCAATAACTTGGTGACCATGGCAAATGACGTATTGACAGAGACGGAATGTCAAGGCAGTCGGACGGCGGTGAAATTGGCCGTACGTGAAACTGGGACCCTCCAGCAACTCACACTTAGACGCCATCCCGTAGTGTAATTAGTTAATTACATAGTTTCCCAGGGTATGGATACAGCGGAAGAGGTCAGAGGGAGTTGTAAACTGTCGAGTAAACGTGATCCCGTCCTTTGCACGGCCGAGCAAGTCTGCATCCGGCGGACAGCGTTCGTTCAGCTGCTCAGACGTGAACCCATAAACGAGAATATCAATTTCCGCATCGGCTTTAACAGCCGGCAGAGCGTCTCGTTTCAACAAGTGCCTTGGACGAAATGTATAATAACGATACAAAATCTTACTAGGGTCTTAAGGGGGGAAGAGGAAGAAGAAAAACTGAAAGGGTAGAAAAAAATAGTCAGAATCGTCCGTAGTCGGGGATCCAACCAAGAACCAACATACGCATATTACGTTTTCAAGTATCATGCAATATATGAGTCAGTTTATCAGATTAGAGTTCAAGAATTGTACAATTTTTTTTTCTCAATGTCTCATTCCTTTGTTTTCAGAGTAAGGAAGAGAACAAGGTAAATTGTTATTATTCACCCCTAAAACGAAAGGTTGAATTTTCACCGCATCGTCAGGTTTTATGATTTACAGAATCATCTCCGAACATTTTCAGATGGACGTCTCGATGTCGTGATGAAATTTTTTTTTTTTCATCAGGTACGATTTAACAACGGATTTTCACGACATTGGTACCAACCGAAGCGGATCTTTCTCTGCTCAGAATTCATTATATTTCAGATCCGAACGATCTGGTATTTCTCAAGTTTTTCGAATAACAAAATCTAAAAAACAAACTTCGAAACAACGATATCTCAAAAACGAATAAACGGATATCCATCATTTTGATCTCTATAAATGCGGTTCTCCTTATTCAAAATTGACTACGTTTCGGATCCGATCGATGCATTAGTTATCGATCAACTGAAGCTGAGCCCGAGAACCTATCCAAACGGAAAGTTTTTTAGATCACATCAAGGTCAGTCAGGTTTATCAACGATGTAGGAATTTCGTCAGCCGGAAACATCCTCAACTTCCCACTCGCATGAAGTATAAATTCGACTTTTTTTCTTCGTTTCTACCGGCACCGTATAAGCCGCAATAGTTTTTTATGCCAGCTATAAGGCAGGACGAATCCGTTGGTTATCTACTGCTGATTGACCGATGCTGGCTTTCTGCCAAACTGGCAATAGCATCCGCCAACTTCGACCCGTTTCACCCCCGCCATTCTCAGCGGCACGGTCATCTTGGCTCTCTTATAACCCTTTCTTCTTCTTCTTCTTCTTTTTCTTACTCCTCTACTTTTAGCTAACGCGACGGGCTGCCCGGTAACTTGTTTTTTCTACTCATCGCTCAAAGACGTTCCAGTGCTGACACGGTCAGCCGGACGAGATATGACCGACCGTCTTTTCCCTCTCTTTTTTCTTCTTCTTTGTCGCTTGTTCGCCTCATATTCTTCTTTTCTCTCTCTTTTTTTTTTTCTTCTTTCTACTTCTCTGTTTGTTACCTACTTTGTTGTTTCCGCCTACGTTACAGAATTTTGATTACCGATTATCTTTGTCAACGAATTTCGTATGGAAGGAGAAATATGAGGAGAAAGGAAAAAAAAAAAAAAAAACCTTGCACACTGAGCGCGAAATTCGTTAAATTTAATTGCAATTAATTTTCGAATGATTCGACGAAAGTTAAAAAAACGAATAAAAAAAAAAAAAAAAATAAAATAAAATAAAAAACCGTTTGCCCCGCTGTTTGAAAATCTACCCAAGGTAATTTAAACTGAATTTTCATCACGCCAGAAATTACGCTGTTTATTTGTTCAACGCGCTATTGTAGGACTGGTTGTTAAAAAAATAAAATTTCGACCGAGCTAACGACATCTGCGATTTCAATTGCGAAACTCGAGGAGTAAATTTTCTTCTTCTCTTTTTTTCGCGAGCGTCGAGCAGTGAATTCAAGCTATTGCGGAAATTCCAAATAGAGAATTCCAATATCTGATTATCTATATACGTACACCAAGGTGTCTCTGTCATAGATGTATATAATGTATATGTATATAAGGCGTGTGTGTATATATACATACTTTAAGAGAAGTGTCAGCACCTGCAGCAGACGTTGGAATCAATTGTGGTAAAGTTTAGAAAGAAGTTTGAAGTTTTTTTCGTTTTTTTTTTTTTTTTTTTACTTCCACCACGATTTCGCCTTCCGTTTCTCTCCTTTTCCGTATCGTCTCGTTCTTGTTTTAATAAATTTAAAGAACCTTTCCAGTTGGCCAGCAGCAGCTCTGAGCTGTACCGACTAATTGCTTCGTGAGTATTATAGTAGTCTGATGGCTTTTCAATTTTCTTTAGTCGAAGGTTCACATTTTTTACCAGCAACGTGCACAGGAGTTTGCCTTATTTCTTGCTGTATATCGAAATGCCGTATCTTCGTGCCAAATTCGTGTAGTTATTCAGAAAACAAACGTCGCGCGACACGATTTTTCATCTATCACGTTGTGATAAGTCGTCGGGACGACGGGGATTCATATCGCTTTACGAAACGTTGCGATGCAAAAAAAAAAAAAAAAAACTTAACGAACCTAAAAAGACTTTTTCCCTCTACTGAACACCGGATATTATCGTAATTTGGGAAAAAGAATATTATCCGGTGAGCCGGATATCACAACGATCGAGTTAGGAAAACTGTCTTGAGGATATTCCAAACGTACAGTCTTATCGAAAAAGTGTTGAAGCAAAGAAAAAGCAGTATTGAACAACAGAGTTCGAAAGATATGATACTAAAATAATCCACCTTAATTTCATTGAAACAATGTTATCAATTTTGGCGAGATTTTATTATTTTCTAATCTTAATTCTTTACACCTGAGATTTTTTGCGAAGCAGTTGAAGGAATTTCCCAAACATGGTCCGATGATCAGACGGTAAAAATCTATTTGCTGACTTTGAAAATAAATTTCATTCGTGCCTCGTGGGAAATTTGAGTTATTAATTTTTTTTTTTTACGCCCAACTTTTTCAGACACGACTGTACGTCGGGTACATCCTTAATATGCGAATGCGTCTTTTCATGCGTCGTTGGTCTTCTCATAAGCCATCGGCTTGTGTATATAAGGGAAAAACTTTTCCTCAATGTTTACGTATTACCGCAACTTTTCCCCTGCTCATAGTATAAATTTTCCCGTATGATTATTACTATTACTGTTATTACCACTGTCATTGTTATTTTATTACCGAACTTTCGAACTGGCTTTTGTTTATTCTATCAATCGGCGTTGATATAGTTATAATACATCAATGACTCGTTATCAACTTGTTTTCTTACACATTTCTCACGTCGCACGTCTCGCGTAAAACCTCACGATAATTTTTCTCCGTTTCTTCCCATCTCAAATTTGATAAATTATCTACGATAAAGTGGACAGAATCACGTTTATCCTTAAAAAAAAAAAAAAAAAAAAAATTCATTGGACTCGCAGGTTGGAATAAATGAAAATTTTGTTTGCAAAACTCGAATCTAAATGACAAAGAACGGCTCGCTTGAATCGGTTAACGCAGACACGAGCGTATTAGCTTGCAAAACACAGCTCGGACGAAAAGCGATAAGAGAAGGGGGAACAAACCACAAATTTTTTTCGTTTTTTCTCCGTCTCATTTTTGGCAGAAAAAAGTTGGTCCGCACATGTTCACGGCGTAACAAACGATCCGTATATACGTCGTCCCATGTACATGGGAAAATATTTTAAACCGAGCTAAACTTGTTCGCCAATTTATGTTTAAACAAATACCAATAACGAAAATATTTTGACAATGCGAGAGAAATACAAAATTCAAATGTAAAAATAAAGATAAATAATAAAAATACGCACAGTGAGAGAAACGGGGGAAAAAGAGAGAGAGAGAGGGAACGCGGATAAATTTTTAATGCCTTTCCCGCTTTTTCGCATATAATATGAGAATGGTTAAAAAGCTTTGAATGTAACCTTTCGGACGCGAGGCTTGAAACGCGCGCGCCTCAAGTTTAGAAGAGCCAGGGAGTTTCTACCGGCTGGTGATAATTGTCCCTTTGTAACAGAAGTGAAACACGTAAAAGTGTATTCTCTCTCATCCCCCTGCGCCCCTCGTTATTCATTTCTCATTGTCAGCATCCTGAGCCGCCTTGTCGGATTATTCCAATTTGCATGATATTCTCTTCAATCAACAATACTCCAATTAGGATTAACGATGCGTAAGTTAATCTTTGATTGTAGACGAATCATCTCCCCCACCAGGGCATTCGAAATTACGAATTCTCCAAATTTCAAACGTTATACCCCAACGCTTTTTGCGTAATCCGAGATGCTGGAAAATTTTTTCGAAACAAGTTTAAGCAGCCTGGTTCACCAAAGATCGATACTTGTTATTTATTTCCCTAGGATACAGTTGTAGTACAGGTTTTCGATCGACCAACCTCCTCTAGTCTATCTGTACTTTGAACTCTAAATTTTTTCGCGAAAAAGAGTAAAGTTTTTCGTAAAAATTTCATTCGAAACGAGTAAATTTTAAACACCGTGCTGGTAACATTTTTACGAAGTTGGCTACGCTTGTAAAACTAGACAAGTTGCAATTGTCGAGCAAGTCCGTTCAAGAAGAACTTTTGGTGTAAAAATGAATATACAATGTAAAAAAAAGAAAAAAAAAAAGGAAACAAAAGACAGACAACAACACAGATTCACACAGAAGATCCGACATTAGTAAAACAGAATATACTTGTTCAATCACGCATGCGTTAAAATTCTAGAACAAAAGCAGTTGTTTTGTCAGGTTGACCAACCGTCATAAGTTTGTATAACAGGTCACCGCAATGTATATAACCTCAAAAATGTTGGTCGTCTTGAGAACACAGTTCCTTTTTCAACGGGACGAAAGTAGTCGATTTCATCTCAGTGTTGTAAAGATGGGTTTGCGCATGCGCAGTCCACAATTGCTTCACTTTCTCCCCTAGGGATAGAAAATTGACCAATCGCGTCCCAAAAAATTACCGTGCAAATCTCCGGCACTTTTTATTCACTTCTTAAAAAAACTGTCGTGTGTGACTCGGGTCAAAATTTTTCACACAATGTACTAGTGCCATAGAATTTCAGCGCATCCGTGTCGGACCATTCACTCTGCATAGGGGATCGTGGGGCATAACGGTCTTGATGAAAGATTAGCCGGAAAAAAAGTTTCTTCAAAATTGAAATAAAAAAAAAATAATAAAATGTCATGTTCAATAGTTTTATAATCGAGGGTTTATAAGCGATTCGTAAACAAAATAGAGTATTTCGGATGAAAACTATTTCAAAACTTGAAGAAAAATTAAATAATTTTTTTTTCATCATTCTTTGGACGGGGTCCGTCGTGCCCCCGGAATTTTTTTATTTTTTTATTTTCTTGCTCGAATTATGGCAAAGTACCGACGAAACTTTCGAGATAGATCAAAGCAACTTGTACCCGGTGCTAAAAAACAAAAAAAAAAAAAAATAATTATCGGCTTAACGGGTCCGTCGTGCCCCACGTTCCCCTATATATATATATATATATCTATATATATATATATATATATATATATATATAAATACACAAAAATCAATTAGTAACTTACAGACAACGGTGAGGTTGGCCAACTTGTAACCGATGGCGAAGACCGGAGCCTCCGTCGATACCTCGCATTTGTATTGTCCGGATGTTTCAAGTGTTAGGTTTGTCAGCCGTACCGAGTGCTCGGTGTTGGCCTCTTTCTGCGAACAAACAAAATGTTTGCTCAAGTAATGGCGCTTCTCTTTTTTGCCCTATACGTACCACCCTTCCTCCCCCCCCCCCCCCCCACCCCCATCGTCGGTCCCCTCTCCATTTTCCCTTCTAGGCTGCTCTCATCCCGCTCGCATCTTTCTCCATATATTATTCCCCTTTTACCCCCCCCCAACCCCCATCCCGGTCCGCCCCATCATCGGCTTCCGGGTTCGCTTTCAAATAACTATACATAGACATAGCCGGCAGCCACCTCCTTCCGCAAATATCTCGAGCTCTTACCGGTGGGTGAGTTTTTTTTTTTTAATTTCATCTCTTTCCTCTTTTCTCGGTGAAAATTTTCTTTCTTATACTTTTTTCTTTTTCTTCAGCTTTTAAGAACAATTTCACTAACCCGAGCTAATGCACATTTTCGCTAATTATATCGCTTCGTTTTACCTGTATCTAGCAGTACGTCACATTATGCAAATTGGAGTCTGGATAGGAATTGGAAAAAAAATTCTTATCATAATTTTCGTTGGTATTGTTATCGTAAATACAAGTAAACCTCGGAGTGTCAACTTATTGTTTCTGTCAATTCACGCAAAGGAAATTGTTTTGCGGTTGACGGAGATGAATATTATAATACATTGTTTAATATACTCGGCAAGTTGCTGCAGAGACTCCTTGAGGCTGCGTGGTTTTGAATTCAGGAGGCATGTATAATAATATAACGCGACCCTGTGTGTGTGTGAGTGGGTGTGTAGGTTATACAGGGTGAAACGTAACCCGGTTGAATGAACAATTTTAACCCCCTTTATTCACCGTATTTTATTTTTCTCGTTTTGAATACCACCCACCAGTCGTATTTAAATTACACAAAGGTAACACCGACGCGCACATATATAGATCTGCAATCTACATGTATAATAATCTTGGGAAAACCAGGAGTGCCGAGTTTTCGAGGAGAGTGCATAATGGTAAGAGGATGAGGATCGGGAGAAGGAAAATTTGTACAAGTAGTAGGTAGAGGAGGTTACTTCCAACGCGTTATACTCCATCCCGAGAGCAATTCATGGTATGTTTTACTTAGTTTAAAGCCTTAGGGATCGGGCATCGCGAGGTATTAAAAACAAGGATCCAAGAGAAAAGATAAGGAATATCCCTGTTCAGGCGTCGCCCCAAGGGTGAATGGATATTAAGTCAGTATCGCATTACGAAAGAATGTCGATGTAAGGAATTCCTCGGGGGTTTATTTTTGAGTCCGTTATGGTGGGGCAGAGACTACTGCCGATAAAGAACGCGCTGACTTCAAATTGTCTAATTCGTTTTACCTACCCCCAAGGTTGACAGGGCCACGAGAAATTCCCCAAGAAATAGAGAGAAGGCCAAAAGCCTTCGGGAGATGAATTGTCGAGGCCAGAGAGGCCCGCCACTATACCCGAGATCCAAGCTACGTCTCGAAGCCCCAAAATGCTTCGTCGTTTATCTCTGAAGGCTTACTTTGATAAGAGATTTTACTCCGCGAAAGGAGTCCTCGTGAAAAATAGACATAAAGCAGTACAAATTGGAACCCCCTTCCACCCCACACCTCAAACATTTATAATTTTTATGCCAAATTTTTATTCAAAAACTCTCTACGCCGCCCATTTTCCTCTTTTGTAAAAAGTTGAGCTTCAAAAACTTGTGCATGACACGGAGTTGTTGGAACACTTAATGGCTCCCATTTCCCGAGGTGTAGGGTAATGGGAACGAATTACGGTTCTTAGTTTTTTAAAAATTTTTATGAATTTTCAGTGATTTTCTGTTCGCCAGATGAGTAAAGCTTACGTTCGTAATTAATAAAAAAATAAATCGTATAGATTATGAATTTTATCGGTAATTATCCTTAGTAGGCTCCCATTCCTCCATTCTCCCGTAATTCACAACTGGAATACCAATTCAACTTAAGATCGTCGAATTTCCAGCATTAAATACAGATTTTCGTTCAAATCAACAAATTTTCCACTGAAATCACCGATTGATCTAAAACACCAGATTTCTCGCTAATCGCTCAACAGCCGAGTCTTCCGATCATAAGCCTTCCAGAATCACGAAGTTTGGCAGAAAATCGCGAAGTTGGCAACACTGATTATACTTCAATCACGTAGCTTCCTTACGTCATCTGTCTTAAACTTATACTATTTCATCGTTCCTCTGCTGTTCTGCATTCCTATTCTATTCCATCGTTCCACTGCGATTCCACCATTCCTAACCTATTCCATCTTTTATATTCCGTTCAACGTTTCCCACCGACCCGCGCAAACTTGAATTGCAACCTAACGTTGAGAATCACTTCGAAAAGTGTGCGGTTGGAAAGATAATGAAATGTAATTAAAACCACGAGGTCCGTAGCCATGAGGTATTGGTTAACTCGGCGCCGTAAACTCGATAGGTTAATAACAAACTTTTCACGGGAAAGGATATACTTGCAAAGATTGTTTGAAAGCTGCAGGGTGGGGGGAACGTTAGAACGTGTAACATATAACGATCGCTACACGAATTTACATCCATATTTGACCCCCCGGGGTAAAAATATTTTTAGTGAAATTAAAGAAGTTGTAATTAACGCAAGACGTTTGCCTTATACCGCGTAGAAAGAAACGAGAAGCAAAGAAAGGGGTGAAAAGTTTTTAATCAATCATATATAAAACGTGATCGGGCTGAGCAAAGGTCTACGGGCATTTAACTCAATGGTAACTCGATACGTATTTCCAGTCAACTATGAATGATTCAGCAGCTAAAGAGTACGAAGGTCGGATCAGACGAGGAGGAGAAAGAGAAAAGAAAAACGAAACGAAAAAGAGAGATTGAGAGAGAGAGAGAGAGAAAAAAAGATAGAGAAAACTCGTTGACTACTTTTTAATCAAATTGATTTACGACCAGATAAAAAGTGACTTTCACGATGGGGTGATATTAACTTTTAATGGATATCTCAGCCGGCATCAATATTCAGCGCGGTACAAAAAAAAATCTTTTCACAACTCCCGGCGAACATGGTACAAACTACCTTCCGACTACCCTGTACTATCCCTGATGGATCCTTTACCTTTTCCCAGATCCAATTATCCAATTTGATTTCATCCAAGGGCGTCCTGGCTCTTCTCAAACTATTATAAGACGAAGTCACACTTCCAAAAGCAACAAGGCGTAAGGATGCACCGATTGTCAAGTCCGGTTTCTCACCAACACTCACTGTTTTATTTCATCACCGGTGTTTCAATAAAGCAGAATGAGTCAAGTCACATCAACGACTTCACGTGGTTATTGCTCGCACTGAAATTCTTCCTTTCTGCATGTATCACTTTTTACCAATGGTGTCACTACGAGTTTTCACAAGTGAAATACCATCACCAACGCGATAATTTTGATTTACTCTCAACACCTCGTCGCCATACGCGGGAGTATTCATCCCGTGTTTCCAAATCAATGACGTAACAACAAGAAGTAAGAGGAAGGCAGGAAGGAAGGAAGGAAGGAAGGAAGGAAGTCAGTTACTTGGCTTGTTATGAGGGTAGAAACCGCGACGTCTGCGAAAGGTGGAATACGTACAATATACATACGTGTGCGCACATAATAATCGGGAACGCTGATGAAGTTCCAATGTCGAGCAGTCAGGCAACGCGTCGACAAAACGGGAGAGACTGACAAGTCGCGATTTTGAAATTCCCGTGATGATAATTCAAAGAGCCGTCGTCTGTCCCCTGCTGTTTCGGCGACATCGTACATACATAGCGTATGAGATTGTCGTAGCATTCCACCGAATTCCTGGACCGAGTTTGCTCGTCGACGTCGTCGTGAGCTGCTCCGCGCAGCCGGTGCAGGGTGCGGATATTGTTTGGGCGTGGAATACCGGCTGTGCGCTTTCACCGCGACCCTCGACGATATAATGATTTGTCGATAATGCGTCGTCGCGATCACTACGTTAAATTTCGTCCAACGACACCGCCGGACGAGCGATGACTCGCAGCCCGTCTCCTCGCGTTCGATTAGCCACATCCGAGGTCCAATTAGTAGCCGGTATACGTTCGCGTTACGGGAATCCGGTACAACCAGCCCAATTCCATTTTCCGTTCGTACCGCAGCCTCGGATCTCGTATCCTCTTCGACGGTGTGGCGTAGGAAATTGGATGATTGATTGATACGAACACGATTAGATTACCGTACCCAATGACCAAGCTTGACCGCCTGCAAGGTGCGTTATAGACCCATGGTTCGGAGAAAAGGGTTTCTTTAATTCCGTTAACGCCAATTTATCGAGAGCGAAAGGACCGGGAGAGTGAAACAGGCCAGTGTTATCCCACACTGCTGACCGAGGAGAAAAACCAAATGGAAGATACATGTGAGGGACAATTCAAAGGCAAACACAAGTTTTGCCGGCTCCGCGGAACGGGGATTCTTCAACCGGAATACATGATACCGCATGTTACACCAATTTCGAGATCTGAGCGGTGAATGCCGTTGAAGAATCTACGGACTCTACCTGAGGAGAAAACACCCTTTCAAAAAACTCCGGCAATGTTACTGGCGCCAATAATTGTGCATACGAATTGAACAACAGCTACATAAGGATGTGAAGAATCTGAAGAAAGGTTTTATGATTAGCACATTTAAAGACACCAAAGTTTAAGAATTTTCAAGCTTGTCATTATAAGACCTCTACTTAAACTGTTGACATCTCAGCTTGCGTTACTCGAATGTGCTCAGATTCGTTTCAATCACTTGGTAGGTATGCTGTTCATTCGTGTTCACCGTCAACATTATTACAGATTTTCCCAACTTTTGATTTAGACTATCTACGGTTCAATCACCGTCAACTTTTTCTTCAGAAAACTGCATCTACCAAAATAGGCGGGCAGAAATAGCTGGTAATGTTGGAGATGACAAGTCGCTGGCAGAGCTGATCGTGCACGATTAATAGAGACCATGCCAATGGTGGAATATTATAATGCTGCACATGGTACGGGTTGTTGGGAAATGACTGGAGTATGCATGACGCGTTATTAGCGAAGGAAGGGCGGACCTACCCGCCATCTACGTGTTCTGGCTCGAATAGTATTGTTGCCCGAGCTCAACCGGTTATTACGGGTCGTTCAATACGTGTCATCTCGCTCATGGAACATCGGGTATAGAAATGCCTTTATCGCATACTTGTGTGTACCTCCCTGCGAATACACGGTGTCGAAGCGTTATTGAGATGTGACAAGAAGATCCTCGGTTCGTAGGTGTCGAAGGTTCGGCGTACCTGTTCCACAACCGTGACTCCCTTTTGTCGTTGACATGTGTGTAGATGTACGGGGATCAGAACGATATTCCATACAACCGAAACCAGCGCGACGTTCTTTCCAACTGTCAGAAATGTGATCTGAGCCTCGTGTCTCAACTTCATTCATCATTCGACATCTCCTGATGTCTTTTCCACAAGTGTCATTCATCGTTCTCTCTGTCAACTGGCCGATCAGAATGCTATGCGCGGTTACAATCAGGGTTATCATACAAAGTGCACAGAGCACAGCGACAACTATTCGAGAGTTGGTTCAACGGTTTGTACATACACAGTGCTGGAGGTTCCGATTCCATTGTCAAGAACCACTAGCGATTGCTCAATAACTGCAGTCGATGGAGGTGGCTTTTTTTTTCCTCTGGTCTGCAGTCAGTTTTCCATTCAATCGTTTCAATAATCACTTTAGTTCCGTCCGAGTCGCGGGGATGTTGTCCGAGTTTATCCAACGTCGAGTCTGGTGCAAGCAGGGCCATTGAGTATATATCACGGTGACTGGTCCAAGCCTGTATTCATCACCGTAGAGTGGAGAGTCTATCTAGTTGATTGTCGGGGGCTTTAATACTCCCTTCAACTCTACCCGCCACCACGCTATCAATTTGGCAATTGCTCATAGGAAACTTTCCGGCGAATCATCTGACCATCTATCTGCGTCCGTCTATTATCGTTCCGGAACGCGGAACAGACTCGATTACATTACTCTGCGGTTTCAACGCGGCGCTACATCATCGACTATAAGCTTCTCACATCATCCTGTCCTCCTGCGATGGAATTGTGAAACAATTTTGATGAACACACCGATGCGTTCTTTGGGAGAAGACGAAACGCCATTTGCGTTTTGAATCTTATGTAGATGATTGGCTTGATCCAGCAATTATTTAACCACTGACCCTGTGATCCGATCCAAGTAAACTAGCAAGTTACGTACACAGTCAGGTACTGTAAACATGCCGAGGTTGAAGACCAATAACCAGGGTTTCTAACATCCGTCTGTGACTCGGAATACAGACTTGATTAAATCATTTCCCCGTCGAGTGATACTCAAGTTTATCTATGAAAGAGCTTCTGCGAATCTAGGATATTGCAGGAAAATACTTGCTGAATGGTACTGTAGTAGTTCGGTAAGCGAGCGCTCTTCTTGATAAAGTTACTACGAAAAATAGTGGAAAGAAAAAGCATACGAATTGAAAAGCTCCTTTCAAAGGTTGTTCCGAAGTCTATAATCAGCGTCAGCGTTATGAAGCCGAATCAATTAGCTGTTGGATGAATATTTTAATTAATAAAAGGTATCGAATCGATGGATAAACAAAAGGAAAAACGCCGCGAGTGATATCTTTGTAGTAATATTTTCTGAGTAAACATCAACGTTGGTTTCATGAGATGTCCATCTTGTCATCCTCCTCCGTAAGGTCACCGAATCTTATTCGATAACCGTGCTCGACTTGAGGCAAATATCCAATGGCTGAGGATGTTACCGTGGAGCGTTAATTAAATTTAAATAATCAAGAGAGACGCGGAACGAGCTTTGTGAACTGGTAATTGACCCTCTGACCTTACCTCCGCGTTTACGATTAGGAACTAGCTGTAACATTCGCAATAACTTGAGCTGGTTATATGTTCTCCCCTTTCTCTGGTACCTATAACCCTCAATCAGCTCCACAGTTTGGTGATGAAAAGCCCACTTTGTTTCTGCAATTCCATGAATTCCAACAGTCGCGAAATAATTGTCACAACTTTTCGATGAACCAGTCTTCTTCCGATCACAGAGTCCGGTGAGTGACCTCGTCGAGGTTTGATGATCGAGTGTTTCAGCCACTTCAGACGAAGAATGGAAAACTCTAGAGGAGGCGGCACTGGTCGTCTTCCAGAATCCAAGCCGCAATCCTTCGAGGGCATAGGTATACCCGCTATACCTGTTATTGATCCGAGTGGAAAATATACGGTTTGAGAGGCACAGTGTCCAGTTGAAAGATACGAGAAGGTACGGTTACAAATACCTAGTAGTCAATCTTGGCGTTGTATATACTTAAAGCCGAGAGTCTAGATTCAAGTTAAGTAATGGGGAAACTGCATTGGAGGGGTTGTATTTCATCCGGAGAGTTAACTTTACGTGGTCCGAGTGTATGCACTGACGAATCAAAGATGTTCTGGAAGGCTGGAGAAGACGTTAACTTTCTTTCTCGTTGGATCTCGGTGTACGCCGTATTTAAAGTTAGCGTTAGTTTGTCTATTAATGAAAACGTCGCCTTGCTGCATTATTATTTGTCACCGAAAGGGAATTCGTGTTTTGGCAAAGTAGCGCCATCCGTTAGCCCTCCGTGACGTCGTGTGGAAACTGCGAAAGAGTTTTCACAACTTCTCAACTTTGCACACACTTCTATACATGTATATGTGTGTGACGCAAAATTAGCGAATTTAACTACGGTCTCAACAACGATAAATTTTCCTCACAAAAGTATGAAATTAATTTATAGCTACAGAACCCCCCCCCCCCCCCCACATGTGATCTATCACCGCGCCTCACGCCATTCGTATCAATTTCATTGCATTCACGTTTTGCCGTTACAACAACCTCTGAAAGCCCAGGCTTGAACTTCAGAAATTTTAATACGACGAAATTTAATTGCATGTTATACTTTTCTGACGACGTTATCAGCATTTTTTCGACAATAACCGTCAGCCGTCATCGAGTCGGAGACCAAAATGCCGCGTCGTGAGATACTCGGAGTAAATTCGGTCCCCTAAGAGTGCAATGAAAGAATATCTCAAATAACACGCAGTCGACTCGTATTCGACTTGTTGATGGGAAAAAATCGAAGTTGAGTAATAAGAGACCGATGAAAAAGACGTAGTTAAAGCTAATATTGGACTACATGTTAACCAGAAGTTGACGAATGGACCTGCTAGGTTGCGAATTTTCTATAAACAATGTACAAATATAATAGAATACAAATTAATTTACAGTTTATGTCAACAAATAGTTGAGCGAGGTTTTGAAACATCAATAAATTACACCATATAGTTTATAACCTATTAAATTCGTTATACACCGAGTTCTATGTAATATTTCGTTTGCGTTTTGATTTTGTCCTAATGACGACATTCTTGAGGATAGGAAAAAAGTCACCCCCTTGCCGGCCTTCTGCCAATTTTAACCAAGTCAAATTTTACATCCATTGAGATTGTAATCACGGTAAACATGAAATCAGTGAACTCACGTCTACGGAAACTCCGATCGGGTGAAAGGTTTTCATCTGCGGATCGACCTCGGGCACGTATCGAAAGAACTCGTGTTCGCCCTTGTACCACTTTACCGAGTAGAGTTTGTTCCCGGGACTCAGCTTCCAATGGCAGGTGAAATCGACGGTGGATCCAACTTCGGCTTGCGGTGGGACGTTGACGCTGACTATGATGTCATCTGAAGATAAGAAGGAAAAATGTGTACTGATTGCGAGTCTGATTGTCAGTGTATAATCACGGGGGGAAAAGTGTTGGAGTGTTGCGGTTTCAGCGTAGCAGGGAAATTGGAAAGAGCCGACGAAGCGGCGAGAGAAACAAAAACTTTCCAACAAAGTTGTTTCCACGATAAAAAGGCTTGAAACCCTCGTCCGTCCGAGTCTGCAGCTTCTTCACTTTATTCAAGCTTAATTTATTTTAATTATATCATAATAATTATGAAGCTTTCAAGCATTAAAAGTACTCTCCAACCCAATCCAACCAATTAGCAAGACACTCTGTATTTTAAGTCATGCAAACAGATGCCTTCCTAATAGGATCTTAGGCGCGGGTTATACTTTGAATAGAAGCGGTCCGCGGTGTTGGACCTGATGCAGAAAAGGGACATCGTGTCCCGTCGAAAAAGGTTATATTCTTCTAGAGGAAAATTAATGTGGCGTTGCTGCAGTAAAAGTTCCACAAAACAC